>NC_135234.1:517217551-517531051 GCF_051348905.1 Ranitomeya variabilis
GAAAGAATAAAGTTATGTTAAAGTCAAGCACACCATTGTTTTTCTCGTGAAATTCTCAATAAGTTTGATGTGTGACATGTTCCTCTTCCCATTGGAAAAAATAAAGTTGGATCCAAAATTGCCAACTTCAAAATGGCCGCCATGGTCACCACCCATCTTGAAAAGTTTTCCCCCTCCCATATACTAATGTGCCACAAACAGGAAGTTGATATCACCAACCATTCCCATTTTATTTAAGTGTATCCATATTAATGGCCCACCCTGTATATACAGTGGGGCAAAAAAGTATTTAGTCAGTCAGCCATAGTGCAAGTTCCACCACTTAAAAAGATGAGAGGCGTCTGTAATTTACATCATAGGTAGACCTCAACTATGGGAGACAAACTGAGAAAAAAAAATCCAGAAAATCACATTGTCTGTTTTTTTATCATTTTATTTGCATTTTATGGTGGAAAATAAGTATTTGGTCAGAAACAAACAATCAAGATTTCTGGCTCTCACAGACCTGTAACTTCTTCTTTAAGAGTCTCCTCTTTCCTCCACTCATTACCTATAGTAATGGCACCTGTTTAAACTTGTTATCAGTATAAAAAGACACCTGTGCACACCCTCAAACAGTCTGACTCCAAACTCCACTATGGTGAAGACCAAAGAGCTGTCAAAGGACACCAGAAACAAAATTGTAGCCCTGCACCAGGCTGGGAAGACTGAATCTGCAATAGCCAACCAGCTTGGAGTGAAGAAATCAACAGTGGGAGCAATAATTAGAAAATGGAAGACATACAACACCACTGATAATCTCCCTCGATCTGGGGCTCCACGCAAAATCCCACCCCGTGGGGTCAGAATGATCACAACAACGGTGAGCAAAAATCCCAGAACCACGCGGGGGGACCTAGTGAATGAACTGCAGAGAGCTGGGACCAATGTAACAAGGCCTACCATAAGTAACACACTATGCCACCATGGACTCAGATCCTGCAGTGCCAGACGTGTCCCACTACTTAAGCCAGTACATGTCCGGGCCCATCTGAAGTTTGCTAGAGAGCATTTGGATGATCCAGAGGAGTTTTGGGAGAATGTCCTATGGTCTGATGAAACCAAACTGGAACTGTTTGGTAGAAACACAACTTGTCATGTTTGGAGGAAAAAGAATACTGAGTTGCATCCATCAAACACCATACCTACTGTAAAGCATGGTGGTGGAAACATCATGCTTTGGGGCTGTTTCTCTGCAAAGGGGCCAGGACGACTGATCCAGGTACATGAAAGAATGAATGGGGCCATGTTTCGTGAGATTTTGAGTGCAAACCTCCTTCCATCAGCAAGGGCATTGAAGATGAAATGTGGCTGGGTCTTTCAACATGACAATGATCCAAAGCACACCGCCAGGGAAACGAAGGAGTGGCTTCCTAAGAAGCATTTCAAGGTCCTGGAGTGGCCTAGCCAGTCTTCAGATCTCAACCCTATAGAAAACCTTTGGAGGGAGTTGAAAGTCCGTGTTGCCAAGCGAAAAGCCAAAAACATCACTGCTGTAGAGGAGATCTGCATGGAGGAATGGGCCAACATACCAACAACAGTGTGTGGCAACCTTGTGAAGACTTACAGAAAACGTTTGACCTCTGTCATTGCCAACAAAGGATAGATTACAAAGTATTGAGATGAAATTTTGTTTCTGACCAAATACTTATTTTCCACCATAAAATGTAAATAAAATGATAAAAAAACAGACAATGATATTTTCTGGATTTTTTTTTCTCAGTTTGTCTCCCATAGTTGAGGTCTACCTATGATGTAAATTACAGACGCCTCTCATCTTTTTAAGTGGTGGAACTTGCACTATGGCTGACTGACTAAATACTTTTTTGCCCCACTGTACATCAGCCTCAGTCTCTCACGTAATATATAAATCAATCCCAGTGTCTCCTATCTAATGTATATACACCAGCCCCAATGTCTCCTATCTAATGTATATGTACCACTCCCACTGTAATGTATATTCACGAGCCCACTGTCTCCTCATTGATGTATATACATAAGCTTCCCTATCTCCTATGTGATGCATATGCAACAGCCCTACTGTCTTCTATGTAGTGTATATGCACCAGCCATATGTCTGTTATTTGATGTTCATATACCAGATCCACTGTCTTCTATGTAATGTATGCACAGTCCCCACTGTCTCCTATGTAATGTACATAAACCAGTCCCATTCTTTCTTTGATGCATATACACTAGTCCCACAGTCTCTTATGTAACGTACTGTATATGCGCCAGCACCACTGTCATGTAATTTATGTGCACCAGCCCCACTGTCTACTATGAGATGTATACACCATCTCCACTGTCTCTCAGTGACTCCTATGTGTCGCAGTGACTCCTATGTAATGTATATACATCAGCCCCACTGTCTCTTATGCAATGTATGAACCAGCCACACTATCACCTATGTAATGTATATGCACCAGCCCCACTGTTTCCAATGTAATGAATGCACCAGCCCTGCTGTTCCTATATGAAGTATACACCAGTGTCAGTATCTCCCATGTAATGTATATAGACCAGCCCAACTGTCTGCCATGTAATATACGTACCAATTCAAGTGTTTCCTACATCCTGTACATGCCCACTGTCTCCTATGTAATGTATGCACCAGCTTCACTGTCTACTATATGATGTAAATACACTAAACCCACTGTTTCCTATGTGATGTACGCATCAGCCCTAGTGTCTCCTATGTTATGTATATACACCAGCCCCATTGTCTCCTATGTAATATACACTCACCGGCCACTTTATTAGGTACACCTGTCCAACTTCTTGTTAACACTTAATTTCTAATCAGCCAATCACATGGCGGCAACTCAGTGCATTTAGGCATGTAGACATGGTCAAGACAATCTCCTGCAGTTCAAACCGAGCATCAGTATGGGGAAGAAAGGTGATTTGAGTGCCTTTGAACGTGGCATGGTTGTTGGTGCCAGAAGGGCTGGTCTGAGTATTTCAGAAACTGCTGATCTACTGGGATTTTCACGCACAACCATCTCTAGGGTTTACAGAGAATGGTCCGAAAAAGAAAAAAAATCCAGTGAGCGGCAGTTCTGTGGGCGGAAATGCCTTGTTGATGCCAGAGGTCAGAGGAGAATGGGCAGACTGGTTCGAGTTGATAGAAAAGCAACAGTGACTCAAATCGCCACCCGTTACAACCAAGGTAGGCCTAAGAGCATCTCTGAACGCACAGTGCGTCGAACTTTGAGGCAGATGGGCTACAGCAGCAGAAGACCACACCGGGTACCACTCCTTTCAGCTAAGAACAGGAAACTGAGGCTACAATTTGTACAAGCTCATCGAAATTGGACATTTTGAAGATTGGAAAAACTTGCTTGGTCTGATGAGTCTCGATTTCTGCTGCGACATTCGGATGGTAGGGTCAGAATTTGGCGTAAACAACATGAAAGCATGGATCCATCCTGCCTTGTATGGAGCATCTTTGGGATGTGCAGCCGACAAATCTGCGGCAACTGTGTGATGCCATCATGTCAATATGGACCAAAATCTCTGAGGAATGCTTCCAGCACCTTGTTGAATCTATGCCACGAAGAATTGAGGCAGTTCTGAAGGCAAAAGGGGGTCCAACCCGTTACTAGCATGGTGTACCTAATAAAGTGGCCGGTGAGTGTATGTTACAGCTCACTGTCTCCTATATGATGTGTATAAACCATCCCCACTGTCTCATATGTAATGTATGCACCAGCCCCACTGTCTCCTATATGATGTACATATACCAGTGTCTCCTATGTGAAGAATATACACCAGCTTCACTGTCTCCTATGTTATGTATATACACCAGTTACGGTGTCTCCTATGTAATGTATATGCACCAGCCCCACTGTCACCTACATAATGTATGCACCAACCCCACTGTCTTCTAAGTATATAAACCAGCATCACTGTCCCCTGTATGATGTACAATATATACACCAGCCTCATTATCTCCTATGTAATGTATATGCACCAGCCCCAGTGTCTCCTCTGTTATGCATATAAATCAGCCCTACTGTCTCTCATGTAATGTATATACACCACCCCCACTGTCTGGTGTGTGAAATATTTATGCAGCTGCCCCACTATCACCTATGTAATGTATGCACTAACCAAACTGTCTTTTTTGTGATGTATAGATCAGTCCCAATGTCTCCTATGTGATGTATATTCACAAGCCCCACTGTCCTCTATGTGATGTATTTACATCAACCCCACTGTCTCCTATAATATGTATGCACCAGCCCTACTAGCTACTATGTGAAGTGTATACAATTTTTCACACAGGGCCTGTAGGTTTGGATTTCTTTTTCCTTTAATATGGGACCCCAACACACAAGCTAAATGGAAAGTATGTGATTCACAATACGCAGAGATCTTCTACTCCCAGATCTGCCAGGTTGAAGTGACACACTTGTGAGTTATTTACTGAATAATGATGAACACATATTCGAAGACCAGAAAATCAAGCCTTGATCTTGTTCTCCAGGTTCTCAGCTACTCCCGGTAGCTGAGACTCCGGAGATTTTCAGACTCTGGGAGACGCTATACACTTATTCCCTATCGTCATTTTAAAACCGGAATGAGAGAATAATGACCAAGCCAATTTATACAATTCTGACCACTGTCACTTTGAGGTTATAGCTCTGGAATGCTTCAATGGATCCCACTGATTATGAGAATGTTTTAACTTGACATATTGTACTTCATGTTAGTGATAACATTTCTTTGAGATGCTTGCATTTATTTATGAAAAAAAAAAAGAAATTTTGCAATTTTCAAACTTTTAATTTTTGTGCCCTTAAATCAGAGAGGTATGTCACACAAAATAGTTAGTAAATATTATATCTCACTTGTCAATTTTACATTAGCACAATTTTGGAAACATAATTTTTATGTTAGGACGTTATAAGGATTAGTGATGAGCGAGTATACTCGTGTTTCTCCAAGCATGCTCGGGTGGTCTCCGAGTATTTTGGCGTGCTCGGAGATTTAGTTTTCGTTGCCGCAGCTATCACAGTGATCAAAGTAGAAAAAACAGTAAATCAAACCCCCCTTTATCACCCCCTAAGTTAGGTAAAAAATAATAAAATAAAAAAATGTATTTATTTCCATTTTTACTTTAGAATTGGGCTAAAGTGAGTTGGGCTAAAGTTAGGGCTAGAGTTGGGCTAAAGTGAAATGGACTAAAGTGAGTTGGCTAAAGATAGGGTTAGGGTTGTGCTAAAGTTAGGGTTAGGGTTGGGCTATGGTTAGGGTTGGACTAGGGTTAGGGTTGGGGCTAGGGTTAGGGTTGGGCTAAACTTATAAACTTAGGGCTGGGCTAAAGTTAGGGTTGGTCTGGGGTTAGGGTTGTAGTTATGGTTGGGATTACGGTTAGGGTTGAGATTAGGGTCAGGGGTGTGTTAGGGTTATTTTTGTAGTTAGAGTTATGGTGAGGGTTGGGATTAGGGTTAGGGGTGTGTTGGGGTTAGGGTTATGGTTGGGATTATGGTTAGGGGTGCGTTGGGGTCAGGATTGGCGTTAGAATTGGGGTTTTCCACTGCTTAGGTACATCAGGGGGTCTCCAAACGCAACATGGTGCCACAATTGATTCCAGCCAATTTTGCTTTCAAAAAGTCAAATGGTGCTCCCTCCCTTCTGAGCCCTGCCGTGTACCCAAACAGTGGCTTTTTTCCACATATAGGGTGTCAGCGTACTCAGGAGAAATTGCACAACAAATTTTGCGGTCCATTTTCTGCTGATACCCTTGTGAAAATAAAAAAGAATTGATTCCAAAGTAAATTTTTTGTGAAAAAAGTAAAATGTTCATTTTTTCCTTCCACATTACTTTGGCTCTCATGAAGCACCTGAAATTAATAATAAACTTCTTGAATGTGGTTTTGCACACCTTGAGGGGTGCAGTTTTTAGAATGGTGTCACTTTTGGGTATTTTCTGTTATATTGACTCCCCAATCTCACTTCAAATGTGAAGTGGTCCCTAAAAAAATGGTTTTGTAAATTTTGTTGGAAAAATTAGAAACCGCTGGTCAACTTTTAACCCTTATAATGTCCTAATAAAAGAAATTATGCTTCCAAAATTGTGCTGATGTAAAGTAGACATGTGGGAAATGTTATTCATTAACTGTTTTGTATGACACCACTCTCTGATTTAAGTGTACAAAAATTAAAAGTTTGAAAATTGCAAAATTTTCCACATTTTTTGCCAAATTTCCATTTTTTTCATAAATAAACTCAAGCTATATCAAAGAAACTTTACCACTAACATGAAGTACAATATGTATCGAAAAAACATTCTCAGAATCATTGGGATACGTTTAAGCGTTCCAGAGCTCTAACCTCATAAATTGACAGTGGTCAGAATTATAAAAATTGGCTTGGTCATTAAGTCCCAAATTGGCTCTGACACTAAGGGGTTAAAAAATTTATAGGCAAACAAACAATCATTTGTTTTGAGAAGAATTTTAGCACTGGAGACTTCCGGGCATCTTGTTTCTGTGAGTACATCTTATCTATAAAGAGCAACGTCTGACAGAGCATTCTAACAATACCCGCAGGCTTAGCCCTGGTTTCTTTTAGCTGAAACAAAAGATGATTGGTATATTGGTATATAGCTGAAATAACAAGCAGTATAATACATAGGCAAATTACGGATTATAATACCGGTATTAAGTCTTTTCTTTATTAGAAGATTATTCAATAAGTTAATATTTTCTTCTTTTTTTTTTAAATCAGAAGGGCAGTAAGATTTTTTTCATCTGTCTGTTGACACTGAAATTAATTGTAATATATATAAAATAAAAAAATGATTAAAAAATTACATAAAATGTTTTGTTTCCTGTCCCACAATGGATGGTGATAGAGACAATTTGGAATGAATTGACAGACGAGAACACCATGGATAACTATTGGGGCGGATTTCATAGCATATATTTAACTATGGAATGATGAGCACTGATAGATTATAAACAACATAACTTAGAACATCTACCATGAGAATACTCTAATTCTACAGAGAAGTATCTAGAATATCAGGCCTGGATCTGCTAATTGCTAAAAGCTAAGTAGGATGTACAGTATATTTGTGCACAATTAATCCTACCTTAGGTTCATTTTCTAAACTTAGTATATGAACTCAGTGATAGTTATATCTGGACGTCTTATCATACGACCTAATTATATAGACAGTTGTTGAGTATGCATGAACTATACAATAATAATCTTCTGACTTTTTTGGATGGGATAATGCATATAGAGTCCTCTATTTCGAGCGCTTATCGTCATTCTGAAGCATATGTAAAAGATAAATTAAACATCAACCGTGATATTTCTGGGAGAGGATTTTTTATTTCTCTATATTTTTGTGAAAATAAACTCTATTTTAATTTCTGTCTTGCTGTTTGTGGAAAATTATATTTTATTTGTCTCATAACAAAATGTCTAGACTTATGGCCAACAAGGTAAAAAAAAAATATGAAAACTAGAATCTCTTCTATTAAGAATGATGGAGTTAAATATACACATCCGCAAGAAATTGGTAAACATATAACCCCAGCCCATTCTCCTACACATAGAGTGGGCAACACTCCGTCAAATATGTAAACATACTGACCATTTGGCCATTAAACCAAATTAAATCAAGAAGTGTCATTAATTTTTTTCATTAAAAAATCAACCTTTATTTGCACATTTTAAAAATACACACACCAATAAAAATAGTACCTACAAACCAATGAATACTATCTCTTGAAGGTCAGCTGAGCCGTATGCATAAATGTCAAACAAAAATAATTGGGACCAAATTTTTCTTTACTACCCCTACAGTCATTTCATGATACTTATTGACCATATTGGTGATATTCACCTAATATAAATATTGTTCAGGAATTTTTCAAAAAATGATCAGTATTCCTAAAAGTGACTACTTGAAATAAGCTGTCTATCGTAAGGAGCAGACAAAAAACATTGGGAATGCAATATATACAGAGCAAATGTATACCGATTATAACAAAATCATGCTAATGTGTGGCAACTCCAGTGCACATGTGAATCTACTTCCAAAGACCTTTGATGCACCGTAACCACGCCGATCACAGACTATGCTGAACAGCTTGCTAGGGAAAAATAACCCCAATCAATCCACTACTACATCTCACGGTGCACCACATCCTCACTGGTCATGGAAATGCTAGAAAGGCTTGCCAAGATAAAAAAATCCCAATCCATACATATTACCTTGATATATACACGGCTTCCCGAGTAAAGTGCCAAGTGACACGCTGAACCTCCTACTGCCCGACGCGCGTTTCGCATGTGCTTCTTCCTGGGGGCCCCTAGATGAAAATCTGAATCTCCTACAGAAACAGATTAAAAAAATATTGAGAATTTTGCTAAAACAAATACCTCACAGCTTGGTAGGATTGTCTTATATAAAATGATAATCCTACCAAAACTTCACTATATCTTTAGAACTGTTCCAATTCAGATTCCAGATATATGGATTAAGAACGTCCATAAGCAAATGTCAAAATTTATTTGGAATAAAAAATCACCAAGAGTAACCAAATCATTTCTGTATAAGAACAAAAGAAATGGAGTCATTGGTCTACCAAATCTACAGGCCTACTCCGAGGCTAATATCATAATGCAGAGCAGGAAATGGCTTATAGATGAAGCCAAAACCAGCTGGGCAGAAATGGAAAAGTCTTACAATGGGAATTCTCCCTTAGACGCTCTTATTATTGGGATCCCTCCCTCTACCAGAGAATATACTAATAAAATCTACAATTATAACCTGGAGGAAATTATATAACATTTCTTACAACAATCAAATTAGTTACCCATTAGAAAACTATTTATATTCCGCCCTGCCCTTCCAAACTTTCCTAGAGATAAATGTAGAAAGAATGGTATAACAAATTTTTCGGCCTTATTTACTGGACCTAAAAAAGATTCAATCATAAATTTTCTATCCTTGAATCTATCGCGCAACCTTCCAAAAGAGGAAATATGTAACTTTTTAGAACTAAGGAAATACACTGCTCAAAAAAAATTAAAGGAACACTAAAATCCCACATCCCAGATATCACTGAATGAAATATTCCAGTTGTAAATCTTTATTCATTACATAGTGGAATGTGTTGAGAACAATAAAACCTAAAAATTATCAACGTAAATCACAACTAATATCCCACGGAGGTCTGGAGTTGGAATGATACTCAAAATCAAAGTGGAACATGAAGTTACAGGCTGATCCAACTTCAGTGGAAATGCCCCAAGACAAGGAAATGATGCTCAGTAGTGTGTGGCCTCCACGTGCCTGTATGACCTCCCTACAATGCCTGGGCATGCTCCTGATGAGGCGGCAGATGGTCTCCTGAGGGATCTCCTCCCAGACCTAGACTAAAGCATCCACCAACTCTTGGACAGTCTGTTGGTGGATGGTGCGAGACATGATGTCCCAGATGTGTTCAATCAGATTCAGGTCTGGGGAACGGGCGGGCCAGTCCATAGCTTCCATGCCTTCATCTTGGAGGAACTGCTGACGCACTCCAGCCACATGAGGTCTGGCATTGTCCTGCATTAGGAGGAACCCAGGGCCAACCGCACCAGCATATGGTCTCACAAAGGGTCTGAGGATCTCATCTCGGTACCTAATTTCAGTCAGGCTACCTCAGGTGAGCACATGGAGAGCTGTGCAGCCCTCCAAATAAATGCCTCCCCACACCATTACTGACCCACTGCCAAACCGGTCATGCTGAAGGATGTTGCAGGTTGCTATCCACGGCATCTCCGACTCTGTCATGTCTGTCACATGTGCTCAGTGTGAACCTGCTTTCATCTGTGAAGAGCACAGAGTGCCAGTGGCGAGTTTTCCAATCCTGGTGTTCTGTGGCAAATGCCAAGGGTCCTGCACGATGTTGGGCTGTGAGAATAACCCCCATCTGTGGACGTCGGGCACTCAGACCATCCTCAAGGAGTCGGTTTCTAACCATTTGTGCAGACACATGCACATTTGTGGCCTGCTGGAGGTCATTTTGCAGGGCCCTGGCAGTGCTCCTCCTGTTCCTCCTTGTACAAAGGCTGAGGTAGTGGTCCTGCTGCTGGGTTGTTGCCCTCTTACGGCCCCCTCCACGTCTCCTGGTGTACTGGCCTGTCTCCTGGTAGCACCTCCAGCCTCTGGACACTATGCTGACAGACACAGCAAACCACCTTGCCACAGCTCGCACTGATGTGCCATCCTGGATGAGCTGCACTACCTGAGCCACTTGTGTTGGTTGTAGAATCCGTCTCATGCTACCACAAGTGTGAAAGCACAACCAACATTGAAAAGTGACCAAAACATCAGCCAGAAAGCATTGGTACTGAGATGTGGTCTGTGGTCCCCACCTGGAAAACCACTCCTTTTTTGAGTGTGTCATGATAATTGCCAATAATTTCCATCTGTTGTCTATTCCATTTGCACAACAGCATGTGAAATTGATTGTCAAACAGTGTTGCTTCCTAAGTGGACAGTTTGATTTCACAGAAGTTTGATTCACTTGGAGTTATATTCTGTGGTGTTCCCTTTATTTTTTTGAGCAGTGTATACTAGGGGGAAATTCTCTCTCCCCATATCTATTCCAAGAGTTATCATATCTCTTCTGGAAAATCCCTTAATAAATACTATTTGGAACATTAAAAATCTGTATACACTCTTCAATAGTGACATCACTATTGAAAATTCAAAACACATGGTTAAGTGGGAAGAAGATATGAATATACATTTTTGCCTGTGTCATGGAAAGAAGCAATTGAAATAATATACATATCAAATGTAAATGCTAATATTCATGAGAATTATTTTAAAATATTATCTCGTTGGTTCTATACACCTGTCAGATTAAAGCAGATTTTTGAGGACAGATCGGACTTATGCTGGAGGAACTGTACTCAAAAAGCTAACATATTGCATATTTTCTGGTCATATCCTAAAATAATCAACCTGTGGAAAGAAGTAGCTAATTTATTGAGCAATATTAACAACTCTGTAGTCTCCTCAACTGGTTTTGTTCTCGCTTGATGCAAATCGACTTCCCCCCAAAATTAAATATCTCTCAATTCATCTATTTGCTGAAACAAAAATACTTATAGTATCTAAGTGGAAATCAATAGATGTTACCTCCATTTCAGAAATAATGTCTACCCATAATTCTTTTGAACATTCTTACGCTCTAAGAAACAATTCTTTAAAAAAATACTATTCCACATGGTCATCTTGGAACCTATTTCTTTCCTCAAGTCGGAATGCCCCCTTTTAGGTTAAAAGCTTTATTGTTTGCCAAGAAGTACGAGTACAATTACAAATTTAACGAAGCAAATTGAAAATTGTTGTATTATAAATATTGTTTCAATAAGGACGATCTTTTCCCCTGTCCATACTCTTCACGTTTATCTGATCCAACCTTCTCCCATGCCCTTTTCTTTCCTTACCTTACCCCTCTTCCTTTCCTAACTTATCCTTCCACAATCTTTTCCTCTTGCATTAACCTTTTTTTACTGTTGATTCTTCTTTGAATATATCTTCTTACTTACTTGTTTAATAGAACAAACTTTACATCACTGTTGTTTTATTACTCATCTTATTGTCTATAACTATAATCCCCTTCCATGAATTGTTAAAAAATCCCCCCAAATAAAAATAATATTGTTGACAGAAAATTAAATTTTAAATAAGCAGTTAGCCTCTAGCCTACTCTATATGGACCAAAGTATTGGGACACTTTCACTTTGCATCTTCAGAAACTTTTGTAACATCCCATTATAAATCTATAGGCACTAATGTTGATTTGTTTTCCCTTTTGCAGCTTAAACAGTTTACAGTCTTCTAGGAAGGCATTCAATGCAAAATTTCTGTGGAAATTTGTATCCACTGATTCAGGAAAGCATTTGTGAGGTCACACACTGATGTTGGGCAAGAGGGCCTGGCTCACAATCTCTGTTGTAGTTTATCCCAAAGGTATTCGATGAGGTTGAGGTCAAGTTCTTCTACACCAAACTCATCCAACAGACCAATAAGGACTTTCCTTTGTGTGCTGGGGCAAAGTCAAGCTGGAACAGAAAAGGACCTTTTCAAAATTGTTCCCACAATGGTCAAAGCATACACTTGTCCAAAATATCTTGGTGTGCTGAAGCATTAAGATTTCCCTTCACTAGGAGTAATGGTCCAAGTCCAACTGCTGGAAAAACAACCCCATAGCGTTATCCTTCAATAAACTTTACAATTAGCACAATGCAGTCAAGTAGGCAATATCCTCATGGCATTCACCACCCACAAACTCACCTATCTGACTATCTGACGTTTGGCAGTGTGCTCGGTGATATAAGGCTTGCATGCAGCTGCTCATTTTGGGAAAACCATGCCATGAAGCTCCCAGTGAACATTTTTTGTGTTGATGTTTATGCTAGAGGAGGTTTGGAATTCTGCAATTAAGTCAGCAGAGCGTTGGCAACTATTATGAACCTTAGCACTTAGCGACCTCACTCTGTAACATTACATGATCTGTCATTTTTCCGTGGCTTCTAAACATTTCCACTTATCAATAATATCACTCACAATTAATGGTGGAATATTTTGGAAGTAAAGGTACCTTCACACTCAGCAACTTTGCAACGAGAACGACAACGATCCGTGACGTTGCTGTCACGGGAGACCTAGGTAGGAAAGAGCTAATAACCCGGGCCCCTGTGATTTCCCTCAGACTAGGGAAACCCTGACTGACCCTCTCCCAGAGTTTACACTGATGGTGTGCATGTCTGGGCCTCCACCCTCGCCCTATCTCCTGTTTCAACCCTAGGCTGAAACCACCACCCACCACCCAGTGAAGAGACCACACTCCAATACCCACAGTTAGCACAGACAAGGATAATGGAAAAATAAGCACCACGCCGCAGTCACTCAGGAATACACTATAAGTGCAAAGGGCAAAACAAATACAAATATAGGAAGGAGAAAATAAGACAAAGGGAAATACACCACCAGCAACGATACTCCAACTACTAGCTCACCACTCCAGACCGAGATAACCGCGCACAA
Organism: Ranitomeya variabilis; assembly: GCF_051348905.1. Taxonomy (NCBI): domain Eukaryota; kingdom Metazoa; phylum Chordata; class Amphibia; order Anura; family Dendrobatidae; genus Ranitomeya; species Ranitomeya variabilis. The sequence continues at coordinate 517,230,669 of NC_135234.1, forward strand.
GACAGAAGCTATAATCGGCGACGCCCAATGTTCAGGAGAACTATTTAAGGGCAGTGGGCATGGCCCAGCTTCCAATCCGAGCACCAGGTAAATTAACCCCGGACCAGCTAGATAAAATCTAGCCGACGCCAATGAGCGCATAGTGGACAAAAGCGGAATTACCGCTGTCTGTCGAACGACCTGGTCTGAACAGCGTCCGACATGACAGTACCCCGCCTTCTACGAGGGACCCCAGGGCCCTCACGACTTATAGGACGCGGCTTGTCCGGATGGCGGCGGTGAAACAACCTGACCAGCCGATCCGCATGAACGTCCGAGGCTGGTACCCAGGACCTTTCCTCAGGCCCATAACCACGCCAGTGTACCAAGTACTGTAAAGTGCGGCGCACTACACGAGAGTCAACCACCTTGGAGACTTCAAATTCCAAATTACCATCCACCAAGACTGGAGAAAGCACTGGTGTCGCGTCCACAAGACCAACCACCTTCTTTAACAACGATCTGTGGAACACGTTGTGTATTTTATACACCGTAGGAAGCTCCAACCGGTACGCTACTGGGTTAATGACAGAGGCGACCCTAAATGGACCAATAAACCGTGGACCCAATTTAAGGGATGGTATTTTGAGTCTTATGTTTTTTGTGGATAACCACACCCAGTCATCCACACTCAGGTCCGGACCTGGCACACGCCTACTGTCAGCCACATGTTTGTACCTAGCACCCACACTCAACAGGCGCTGTTTAACTCTCCTCCAGACTGATGATAATTGTGCTCCTAACTGGTCTTCCTCCGGAACGCCGGAAGAGCCCCCCTGACTCAAAGTACAAAATTGAGGATGAAGCCCGTAAACACAAAAAAACGGAGACTCCCCAGACGACTCCTGGCGGTGATTATTGATGGCAAACTCAGCCAAAGGAAGGAACTTCGACCACTCCTCCTGGTTATCCGAAACAAAGCAGCGTAAGTACTGTTCCAAATTTTGATTCATACGCTCGGTCTGACCATTTGACTGAGGATGAAATGCCGAAGAATGAGACAACTTGATCCCCAGCCGTGAACAAAATGCTTTCCAAAATTTTGCCACAAACTGAGACCCCCTATCAGAAACGATGTCAGACGGAACCCCATGAAGTCTGACCACCTCCTGCAAAAATACCTGAGCCAGAGTCTTAAGGTACCGTCACATTAAGTGACGCTGCAGCGATATCGACAACGATGCCGATCGCTGCAGCGTTGCTGTGTGGTCGCTGGAGCGCTGTCACACAGACAGCTCTCCAGCGACCAACGATGCCGAAGTCCCCGGATAACCAGGGTAAACATCGGGTTACTAAGCGCAGGGCCGTGCTTAGTAACCCGATGTTTACCCTGGTTACCAGTGTAAATGTAAAAAAAAAAAAAACACTACATACTTACATTGCCGTGTCTGTCGAGTCCCCCGGCGTCCACTTCCCTGCACTGTGTAAGCGCCGGCCCTAAAGCACAGCGGTGACGTCACCGCTGTGCTTTGCTTTACGGCCGGCACTGACACATTCAGTGCAGGAAGCTCTGAGCAGCAGCGCGGATGCCGGGGGACGTGACAGACATCAGAGGTTGAGTATGTAGTGTTTTTTTTTTTTACTTTTACAATGGTAACCAGGGTAAATATCGGGTTACTAAGCGCGGCCCTGCGCTTAGTAACCCGATATTTACCCTGGTTAGCATTGTAAAACATTGCTGGCATCGTTGCTTTTGCTGTCAAACAGGACGATACACGCCGATCTGACGACCAAATAAAGTTCTGGACTTTCAGCAATGACCAGCGATATCACAGCGGGATCCAGATCGCTGCTGCGTGTCAAACACAACGATATCGCTATCCAGGATGCTGCAACGTCACGGATCGTTGTCGTTCTCATTGAAAAGTCGTTTAGTGTGAAGGTACCTTAAGCGTTAGGCAATAAAGGCAAAGACACAAAGTGCGACATTTTTGAGAACCGATCAACAATCACCAAGATGACCGTGTTCCCAGCTGAGGAGGGCAAGTCACTGATAAAATCCATGGAGATTTCCGTCCATGGCTTACTAGGTACCTCGAGAGGAAGTAGTGTGCCAAGAGGATGGGAGCGGGGCGTCTTAGTCCTAGCGCACGTGGTGCAAGCTGACACGTATGAGACCACGTCCTGTCGGATCTTGGGCCACCAAAACGGACGTGACACCTGTTATGGACTGGTAATTTAGGAGCGACATGCGACTAGCTCTGGGCAGGTGGTAACTATACAGACCGCAGTTCCTGATCTTAACACAACACTAGCAGTAGCCGTGGGATGTTCCTGTCACTCCCTGGACACCTCGTCACAGCCGGAGAACTAGCTACCACTAAAGGTAGAAACAGGAAAGCTATCTTGCCTCAGAGAAAATCCCCAAAGGATAGGACAGCCCCCCCACAAATATTGACTGTGGGAGGAGAAGAAAATGACATACGTAGTATGAAACAAGATTTAGCAAAGGAGGCCAATTCTAGCTAGATAGACAGTAAGGAAAGAAACACTGTGCGATCAGTAATAAAAACTAGAAAAAGTCCACCGCAGAGATATGCAAAAATCTCCACACCTGACTAAAGGTGTGGAGGGCAAAAACTGCAGCCCAGAGCTTCCAGCTTAGCTGAATAGATCCATACTGATAAGCTGGACAAATGAGCAAAACATAGAATGTGCTGAACAATAAAGTCCACAACAAGTGGACTGCAAAAGGACAAAAGGACTTATCTTTGCTGAACTGGACAGAGTGTCAGGGAAATCCAAAAGAGCAGTGGCTCAAGCAGGAACAATTGGCAACTGGCATTGATTGAGGAATAAGGCCAGACTAAAATAGCCGAGCCAGAAAGACGATCAGTGGGAGCAGCTGCTGAAGCTAAATCCAAGAAGCAGCTATACCACTCAAAACCACAGGAGGGAGCCCAAGAGCAGAATTCACAAAAGTGCTACTTACAACCACCGGAGGGAGCCCAAGAGCGGAATTCACAACAGTACCCCCCCTTGAGGAGGGGTCACCGAACCCTCACCAGAGCCCGCAGGCCGATCAGGACAAGCCAAGTGAAAAGCACGAACCAAATCGGCAGCATGGACATCGGAGGCAACCACCCAAGAATTATCCTCCTGGCCATAACCCTTCCACTTAACAAGATACTGAAGCCTCCGCCTCGAAAAACGACAATCCAAAATTTTCTCAACCACATATTCCAACTCTCCCTCAACCAACACCGGGGCAGGAGGATCAACAGAGGGAACAACGGGTACCACATATCTCCGCAACAAAGATCTATGGAAAACATTGTGGATGGCAAAAGAGGCTGGAAGGGCCAAACGAAAAGACACTGGATTGATAATCTCAGAGATCTTATAAGGACCAATAAACCGAGGCTTGAACTTACGGGAAGAAACCTTCATAGGAACATGACGAGAAGATAACCAGACTAAATCCCCCACACGAAGCCGAGGACCAACACACCGACGGCGGTTAGCAAAACGCTGAGCCTTTTCCTGAGACAACGTCAAATTGTCTACCACATGAGTCCAAATCTGCTGTAACCTGTCCATCACAGAATCTACACCAGGACAATCAGAAGGCTCAACCTGCCCTGAAGAAAAACAAGGATGGAAACCAAAATTACAAAAAAAAGGCGAAACCAAAGTAGCCTAACTGGCAAGAAAGCCACCCAATCATCCTGATCAGCAGACACAAAGCATCTCAAATAGGTTTCCAAGGTTTGATTAGTTCGCTCAGTTTGGCCATTTGTCTGAGGATGGAACGCCGAAGAAAAAGACAAATTAATGCCCATCCTAGCACAAAAGGCCCGCCAAAACCTGGAAACAAACTGGGAACCTCTTTCAGACACAATATTTTCCGGAATGCCATGCAAACGAACCACATGCTGAAAAAACAATGGAACCAAATCAGAGGAGGAAGGCAATTTAGGCAAAGGTACCAAATGGACCATTTTAGAAAACCGGTCACAAACCACCCAGATAACAGACATCCTCTGGGACACAGGAAGATCCGAAATAAAATCCATGGAAATATGCGTCCAGGGCCTCTCAGGGACAGGCAAAGGCAAAAGCAACCCACTAGCGCGGGCACAGCAAGGCTTAGCCCAGGCACAAGTCCCGCAGGACTGCACAAAAGAACGCACATCCTGCGACAAGGAAGGCCACCAAAAGGACCTAGCCACCAAATCTCTGGTACCAAAAATCCCAGGATAACCGGCCAACACCGAACAATGGACCTCAGAAATTACCTTACTTGTCCATCTATCAGGAACAAACAGCTTCCCCACAGGACAGCGGTCAGGTTTATCAGCCTGAAATTCCTGAAGCACCCGCCGTAAATCAGGGGAGATGGCAGAAAGAATCACCCCTTCCCTAAGAATGCCAACCGGCTCAAGAACTCCAGGAGAATCAGGCAAAAAACTCCTAGAGAGGGCATCCGCTTTAACATTCTTAGATCCCGGAAGATATGAAACCACAAAATCGAAACGGGAGAAAAACAGGGACCATCGAGCCTGTCTAGGGTTCAGCCGCTTGGCCGACTCGAGGTAAATCAGATTCTTATGATCGGTCAAGACCACAATACGGTGCTTGGCCCCCTCAAGCCAATGTCGCCACTCCTCAAATGCCCACTTCATAGCCAACAACTCCCGATTGTCGACATCATAATTGCGTTCCGCAGGCGAAAACTTTCAGGAAAAGAAGGCACATGGTTTCATCAAGGAACCATCAGAATTCCTCTGTGACAAAACGGCCCCTGCCCCAATATCAGAAGCGTCAACCTCAACCTGAAAAGGAAGAAACACATCCGGCTGACGCAAGACAGGGGCAGAAGTAAATCGGCGCTTAAGCTCCTGAAAGGCCTCAACAGCCTCAGAGGACCAATTTGTCACATCAGCACCTTTCTGCGTCAAATCAGTCAGGGGCTTAACCACACTAGAGAAGTTGGCAATGAAACGGCGATAAAAATTAGCAAAGCCCAAAAATTTCTGAAGGCTCTTCACAGATGTGGGTTGAATCCAGTCATGAATGGCTTGGACCTTAACAGGATCCATTTCTATAGACGAAGGAGAAAAAATAAACCCCAAAAAAGAGACCTTCTGAACTCCAAATAGGCACTTAGACCCCTTCACAAATAGAGCATTATCACGAAGGATCTGGAATACCATCCTGACCTGCTTCACATGAGACTCCCAATCATTGGAAAAAATCAAAATATCATCCAAATACACAATCAAGAATTTATCAAGATAATTGCGGAAAATGTCATGCATGAAGGACTGAAATACAGAAGGAGCATTAGAAAGCCCGAAAGGCATCACCAGGTATTCAAAATGGCCTTCGGGCGTATTAAATGCAGTTTTCCATTCGTCACCCTGTTTAATACGAACAAGATTATATGCCCCTCGAAGGTCAATCTTGGTAAACCAACTAGCCCCCTTAATCCGAGCAAACAAATCAGAGAGCAAAGGTAAAGGGTATTGGAATTTGACCGTGATCTTATTAAGAAGGCGATAATCAATACAGGGTCTCAAGGAGCCATCCTTCTTGGCAACAAAAAAGAATCCCGCTCCCAATGGTGACGAAGACGGCCGAATATGCCCCTTCTCTAAAGACTCCTTAACATAGCTCTGCATAGCGGTATGTTCTGGCACAGACAGGTTGAAAAGTCGGCCCTTAGGGAACTTAGAGCCTGGAATCAAGTCAATAGCACAATCACAGTCCCTATGTGGAGGAAGGGAACTGGACTTGGGCTCATCGAATACATCCTGGAAATCTGACAAAAATTCAGGAATATCAGAAGAGGGGGAAGAGGATTTTGACATTAAAGGAACGTCACTATGTACCCCTTGACAACCCCAACTAGTCACAGACATCGATTTCCAATCCAACACTGGATTGTGTACCTGTAACCATGGAAAACCCAGCACAACAACATCATGTAAATTATGCAACACTAGAAAACTACAATCTTCCTGATGTGCTGGAGCCATGCACATAGTCAGCTGAGTCCAATACTGAGGTTTATTCTTGGCCAACGGTGTAGCATCAATACCCCTCAAAGGAATAGGGCTCTGCAAAGGCTGCAAAGAAAAACCACAGCACCTGGCAAATTCTAAGTCCATTAAGTTCAGGGCAGCGCCTGAATCCACAAATGCCATGACAGAGAAAGATGACAATGAGCAAATCAGGGTCACAGGCAGGAGAAACTTAGGCTGTACAGTACTAATGGTAACAGATCTAGCGACCCTCTTAATACACTTAGGGCAACCAGAGATAGTATGAACTGGATCACCACAGTAAAAACACAGCCCCTTCTGACGTCTGTATCCCCTCTGTTCCGCTCTAGTCAGAATCCTATCACATTGCATAGGCTCAGGACTCTGTTCAAAGGATGCTGCCATATGGTGCACCACTTTGCGCTCGCGCAGGCGCCGATCGATCTGAATGGCTAGAGACATAGATTCGCTCAGACCAACAGGCGTGGGGAACCCCACTATAACATCTTTAAGGGCTTCAGAAAGACCCTTTCTGAAAATTGCTGCCAGAGCGTCCTCATTCCATTTAGTGAGCACAGACCATTTTCTAAATTTCTGGCAGTATAATTCTGCCGCTTCCTGACCCTGGCACAGAGCCAACAAGGTTTTTTCCGCATGATCCACAGAGTTAGGTTCGTCATACAATAATCCGAGCGATTGAAAAAATGCATCTACATTAAGCAATGCCGTATCCCCTGACTCAAGGGAGAATGCCCAGTCCTGAGGGTCACCACGCAGCAGAGAAATAACTATTTTAACTTGCTGAGTGGGGTCACCAGAGGAACGGGGTTTCAGAGCAAAAAACAATTTGCAGTTATTTTTAAAGTTCAAAAACTTAGATCTATCCCCGTAAAACAAATCTGGAGTAGGAATTCTAGGCTCTAAGGCTGGAGTCTGAACAACATAATCTTGGATACTCTGAACTCTTGCAGCAAGCTGATCCACACGAGAAAACAAACCATGAACATCCATGTCCGCGCCCAAATCCACCCAGAGATTAAGAGGAAGGAAAAAGACAAAACAGACTAAAGAAAAAAAAATGGCTCAGAACTCTTTTTCTTTTCCTTCTTTTGAGATGCATTCAACTCATTTTTGGCCAGTTGTACTGTTATGGACTGGTAATTTAGGAGCGACATGCGACTAGCCCTGGGCAGGTGGTAACTATACAGACCGCAGTTCCTGATCTTAACACAACACTAGCAGTAGCCGTGGGATGTTCCTGTCACTCCCTGGACACCTTGTCACAGCCGGAGAACTAGCTACCCCTAAAGGTAGAAACAGGAAAGCTATCTTGCCTCAGAGAAAATCCCCAAAGGATAGGACAGCCCCCCACAAATATTGACTGTGAGAGGAGAAGGAAATGACATACGTAGTATGAAACAAGATTTAGCAAAGGAGGCCAATTCTAGCTAGATAGACAGTAAGGAAAGAAGCACTATGCGGTCAGTAATAAAAACTAGAAAAAGTCCACCGCAGAGATATGCAAAAATCTCCACACCTGACTAAAGGTGTGGAGGGCAAAAACTGCAGCCCAGAGCTTCCAGCTTAGCTGAATAGATCCATACTGATAAGCTGGACAAATGAGCAAAACATAGAATGTGCTGAACAATAAAGTCCACAACAAGTGGACTGGAAAAGGACAAAAGGACTTATCTTTGCTGAACTGGACAGAGTGTCAGGGAAATCCAAAAGAGCAGTGGCTCCAAGCAGGAACAATTGGCAACTGGCATTGATTGAGGAATAAGGCCAGACTAAAATAGCTGAGCCAGAAAGACGATCAGTGGGAGCAGCTGCTGAAGCTAAATCCAAGAAGCAGCTATACCACTCAAAACCACAGGAGGGAGCCCAAGAGCAGAATTCACAAAAGTGCTACTTACAACCACCGGAGGGAGCCCAAGAGCGGAATTCACAACAGACACCAACTCCAAGGTACCCCTAACCCCTGGATGGCCAGCCAGGACAGCATCATGATGCTCCGCCAAAACCTTTAAGCGGAGATGAAGCGGTACAAACGTTTTGTTGATGGGAAGCTCAGATGGTACCTCCTCCTGGGCCTCGGCAATCTCAGCCTCAACCTCGGTAGTGAGAGCCAAAACCACAACACCCTTTTGGAGGATGGGTACTGGATCTTCCCGAGGCTCTCCCACCGGAAAACACCTGGACATAGCATCCACCTTAGTATTTTTAGAACCAGGTCTGTAAGTGACAACAAAGTTGAACCGCGTGAAAAACAATGCCCAGTGAGCCTGCCTGTGAGACAGACACTTGGCAGACTCCAAATAAAGCAAATTCTTATGGTCGGTAATAACAGTAACCTGATGAACCGACCCCTCCAAGAAGTGTCGCCATTCCTCAAAGGCCAATTTGATTGCCAACAACTCTCTGTTGCAGATATCGTAGTTACGTTCGGCGGGCGACAGTTTCTTGGAAAAATAGGCGCATGGACGCAAACCGCTCAAGGATGAGCCTTGTGACAGCACCGCCCCCACACCAACCTCAGACGCATCGACTTCTACAACAAAAGGTTTCGATACATCTGGCTGCACAAGAATGGGAGCCGAAACAAAACTGTTCTTAAGGAATTCAAGTGCGCGCACAGCAGCCTCAGGCCAAATGGAGAAATTGGTACCCTTTTTAGTCATGTCAGTTAGCGGTTTAGCAATGATAGAAAAATCCTTGATAAACTTCCTATAGTAGTTAGAAAACCCAAGGAACCGCTGAAGTGCTTTTAGGTTATCAGGCCGTTCTCAATGCATCACCGCTTGCACCTTAGCGGCATCCATTTTAAAACCAGAAGAAGACACAATATAGCCCAAGAAAGGCAACTCCTGTACCGAAAATACACATTTCTCCAGTTTTGCATATAGCTTATTCTCTCTGAGAAGCTGTAACACCTGCCTGACATGATCTAAATGAGTATCACGGTCGCAAGAATATATGAGGATGTCATCTAGGTACACAATAACGAATTTCCCCAAAACATGCGAGAACACATCATTTGTGAAATGTTGAAACACTGCAGGTGCGTTTGTCAACCCAAATGGCATCACCAAATTTTCAAAATGACCCTCAGGGGTATTAAAAGCCGTCTTCCACTCATCACCTTGACGGACTCTAATGAGGTTGTACGCCCCCCTGAGGTCAAGCTTGGTAAACCACTTAGCACCTGCCACCTGGCTGAACAAATCCGGTATCAATGGCATAGGGTATGGATCACGAACCGTAATCTGGTTTAACTCCCTGAAATCCAGACACGGCCGTAGTCCGCCATCTTTCTTCTTAACGAAGAAGAACCCTGCTGCCACTGGTGAGGATGAAGGCTTGATGTGCCCTTTGCTCAAACTTTCAGCAATGTAATCCTTTAGCGCTTGTCTCTCCGGACCGGAGATGTTAAACATCCTTGCTTTAGGCAATTTGGCCCCTGGTTTAAACCTGATTGAACAGTCATAGGAGCGATGTGGTGGCAACTCTGAACAACCCTTCTCAGAGAACACATCCACAAAATCCAGAAGTGACTCCGGAATGCTTGAAGTCACAGCAGAAACACATGTGGCCAAGCAATTCTCCTGGCAGAAATCACTCCACTGATTTATGTCCTGAGTTTTCCAGTCAATAACCGGGTTGTGCGTAGACAACCATGGAAAACCCAAAACCAATTGTGCCGGAAGACTCTTGAGCACCTTACATGTAACCTGCTTGAAATGAAGAACCCCAATGTGGAGTTTAACCTCAGCCACAAACTCAGTAATCCCCCCCTGTGGGAGAGGAGCAGAATTGATGGTGACCATGCGGATAGGATGAGGCAGTTTTTCGATCCTAAAACCAGCAGTGCGCGCAAACTCCTCATCAATGAGATTTGTGGCAGAACCACTATCCACAAAAACAGTGATTGGCAGCTCTCTGCCAGCGACAACAACTTTGGCAGGGAGCATGCACTGAGATACCACCATGGAGGATATACATAAGCTCAGATTGGACTCCTCCACACCCTCTGAGCTTAGAAGTTTTCCGCCGTTGCGTTTTTCTTTGACAGCAGAGGACAGATATTAACAAAATGACCAGTTTTACCGCAGTAAAAACAGGCTCCCTGCTTCCTGAGTACAGGGGCTCGATGCTTAACCCCTTCATGACCCAGCCTATTTTGACCTTAATGACCTGGCCATTTTTTGCAATTCTGACCAGTGTCCCTTTATGAGGTAATAACTCAGGAACGCTTCAACGGATCCTAGTGATTCTGAGAATGTTTTTTCGCGACATACTGGGCTTCATGATAGTGGTAAATTTAGGTCGATAATTTCTGAGTTTATTTGTGAAAAAAATGGAAATTTGGCGAAAATTTTGAAAATTTCACAATTTTCACATTTTTAATTTTTATTCTGTTAAACCAGAGAGTTATGTGACATAAAATAGTTAATAAATCACATTTCCCACATGTCTACTTTACATCAGCACAATTTTGTAAACAATTTTTTTTTTTGCTAGGAAGTTATAAGGGTTAAAATTTGACCAGTGATTTCTCATTTTACAACAAAATTTACAAAACCATTTTTTTTAGGGACCACCTCACATTTGAAGTCAGTTTGAGGGTTCTATATGGCTGAAAATACCCAAAAGTGACACCATTCTACAAACTGCACCCCTCAAGGTGCTCAAAACCACATTCAAGACATTTATTAACCCTTCAGGTGTTTCACAGCAGCAGAAGCAACATGGAAGGAAAAAATTAACATTTAACTTTTTAGTCACAAAAATGATCTTTTAGCAACAATTTTTTTATTTTCCCAAGGGTAAAAGGAGAAACTGGACCACGAACGTTGTTGTCCAATTTGTCCTGAGTACGCTGATACTTCATATGTGGGGGTAAACCACTGTTTGGGCTCACGGCAGGGCTCAGAAGGGAAGGAGTGCCATTTGACTTTTTGAATGAAAAATTGGCTCCAATCTTTAGCGGACACCATGTCGCGTTTGGAGAGCCCCCGTGTGCCTAAACATTGGAGCTCCCCCACAAGTGACCCCATTTTGGAAACTAGACCCCCCAAGGAACTTATCTAGAAGCATAGTGAGCACTTTAAACCCCCAGGTGCTTCACAAATTAATCCGTAAAAATGAAAAAGTACTTTTTTTTCGCAAAAAAATTATTTTAGCCTCAATTTTTTCATTTTCACATGGGCAACAGGATAAAATGGATCCTAAAATTTGTTGCACAATTTCTCCTGAGTACACCGATACCTCACATGTGGGAGTAAACCACTGTTTGGGCACATGGTAAGGCTCGGAAGGGAAGGAGCGCCATTTGACTTTTTGAATGAAAAATTATCTCCATCGCTAGCGGACACCATGTCATGTTTGGAGAGCCCCTGTGTGCCTAAACATTGGAGCTCCCCCACAAGTGATCCCATTTTGGAAACTAGACCCACCAAGGAACTTATCTAGAAGCATAGTGAGCACTTTAAACCCTCAGGTGCTTCACAAATTGATCCGAAAAATGAAAAAGTACTTTTTTTTCACACAAAATTTCTTTTAGCCTCAATTTTTTCATTTTCACATGGGCAACAGGATAAAATGGATCCTAAAATTTGTTGGGCAATTTCTCCTGAGTATGCTGATACCTCATATGTGGGGGTAAACTACTGTTTGGGTGCACGGCAAGGCTCGGAAGGGAAGGCGCGCCATTTGACTTTTTGAATGGAAAATTAGCTCCAATCGTTAGCGGACACTATGTCGCGTTTGGAGAGCCCCAGTGTGCCTAAACATTAGAGCTCCCCTAAAAGTGACCCCATTTTGGAAACTAGACCCCCCAAGGAACTTATCTAGATTCATAGTGAGCACTTAAAACCCCCAGGTGCTTCACAGAAGTTTATAACGCAGAGCCATGAAAATAAAAAATTATTTTTCTTTCCTCAAAAATGATTTTTAGCCCTGAATTTTTTATTTTCCCAAGGGTAATAGGAGAAATTGGACCCAAAATGTTGTTGTCCAGGTTGTCCTGAGTACGTTGATACCCCATATGTGGGGGTAAACCACTGTTTGGGCGTACGGCAGGGCTCGGAAGGGAAGGCACGCCATTTGGCTTTTTGAATGGAAAATTAGCTTCAATCATTAGCGGACACCATGTCACGTTTGGAGAGCCCCTGTGTGCCTAAACATTGAAGCTCCCCCACAAGTGACCCCATTTTGGAAACTAGACCTCCCAAGGAACTAATCTAGATGTGTGGTGAGCACTTTGAACCCCCAAGTGCTTCACAGAAGTTTATAACGCAGGGCCGTGAAAATAATAAATGTGTTTTCTTTCCTCAAAAATATTTTTTTAGCCCAGAATTTTTTAATTTTCCCAAGGGTAACAGGAGAAATTTGACCCCAAAAGTTGTTGTCCAGTTTCAGAGTACGCTGATACCCCATATGTGGGGGTAAACCACTGTTTTGGCACACGTCGCGGTTCAGAAGGGAAGTAGAGACGTTTTGAAATGCAGACTTTGATGGAATGCTCTGCGGGCGTCACGTTGCGTTTGCAGAGCCCCTGATGTGCCTAAACAGTACGAACTCCCCACAAGTGACCCCACTTTGGAAACTAGACCCCCAAGGGAACTTATCTAGATGTGTGGTGAGCACTTTGAACCCCCAAGTGCTTCACAGAAGTTTATAACGCAGGGCCGTGAAAATAATAAATGTGTTTTCTTTCCTCAAAAATATTTTTTTAGCCCAGAATTTTTTAATTTTCCCAAGGGTAACAGGAGAAATTTGACCCCAAAAGTTGTTGTCCAGTTTCTCCTGAGTAAGCTGATACCCCATATGTGGGGGTAAACCACTGTTTGGGCACATGCCGGGGCTCGGAAGGGAAGTAGTGACGATTTAGAATGCAGACTTTGATGGAATGGTCTGTGGGCATCATGTTACGTTTGCAGAGCCCCTGATGTGCCTAAACAGTAGAAACCCCCCACAAGTGACCCCATTTTGGAAACGAGACCCCCCAAGGAACTTATCTAGATGTGTGGTGAGCACGTTCAACCCCCAAGTGCTTCACAGAAATTTACAACGCAGAGCCGTGAAAATAAAAAATCATTTTTCTTTCCTCAAAAAGGATGTTTTAGCAAGCAATTTTTTATTTTCACAAGGGTAACAGGAGAAATTGGACCCCAATAGTTGTTGCCCAGTTTGTCCTGAGTACGCTGGTACCCCATATGTGGGGGTAAACCACTGTTTGGGCGCACGTCGGGGCTTGGAAGGGAGGGAGCACCATTTGACTTTTTGAACGCAAGATTGGCTGGAATCAATGGTGGCGCCATGTTGCGCTTGGAGACCCCTGATGTGCCTAAACAGTGGAAACCCCTCAATTCTAACTTCAACACTAACCCCAACACACCCCTAACCCTAATCCCAACTGTAGCCATAACCCTAATCACAACCCTAACCCCAACACACCCCTAACCACAACCCTAACCCCAACACACCCGTAACCCTATTCCCAACCCTAACCCTAATCCCAACCCTAACCCTAATCCCAATCCTAACCACAACTGTAACCCCAACACACCCCTAACCCTATCCGTAACCCTAACCACAAGCCTAATCTTAACCCTATTTCCAACCCTAGCCCTAATTCCAACCCTAACTCTAATTCCAACCCTAACCCTAAGGCTATGTGCCCACGTTGCGGATTCGTGTGAGATTTTTCCGCACCATTTTTGAAAAATCCGCAGGTAAAAGGCACTGCGTTTTACCTGCGGATTTACAGCGGATTTCCACTGTTTTTTTTTGTGGATTTCACCTGCGGATTCCTATTGAGGAACAGGTGTAAAACGCTGCAGAATCCGCACAAAATTGACATGCTGCGGAAAATGCAACACAGCGTTTCCGCACGGTATTTTCCGCACCATGGGCACAGCGGATTTGGTTTTCCATAGGTGTACATGGTAGTGTAAACCTGATGGAAAACTGCTACGAATTCGCAGCGGCCAATCCGTTGCGGATCCGCGGCCATTCTGCTGCGGATCCGCGGCCAATCCGCTGCGGATCCGCAGCCAAATCCCCACTGGGTGCACATGCCCTAACCCTACCCCTAACCATAACCCTACCCCTAACCCTAGTTCTAACCCTAGTTCTAACCCTAACCCTAGTGGAAAAAGAAAAAAAATATTTTCTTTTTTTTATTATTGTCCCTACCTATGGGGGTGATAAAGGGGGGGTCATTTACTATTTTTTTTATTTTGATCACTGTGATAGGTTATATCGCAGTGATCAAAATATACCTGGAACGAATCTGCCGGCCGGCAGATTCGGCGGGCGCACTGCCCATGCGCCCGCTGTTGTGATCCGCTTTTTGGGCTCCCCTAGTGGTGGCTGGTGGTACTGGAGACTTGTGTGTTCTTTTCTGCCTCAGCTCACCTGCTTCCATCAGTTTTGGGAGTTCCCTATTTAGCCTTGCTCTCCAGTCACTTCCTTGCCGGTCATCATTGTAACCTGAGTCTTTCTGTTGCATGTTCCTGCTACCAGTCTGCTGATCAGCTAAGTGGACTCTTGTCCTTTTTGTTTTGTATTTTTTGTCCAGTTTACAGTTTGTCATTTCCTGTTACTGGAAGCTCTTGTGGACTGAAATTGCCACTCCTGTGTCATGAGTTGACACAGGAGTCTTAAAGTAATTTCAGGATGGGTTTTTGAAAGGGTTTTTCAGCTGACCGTGAAGTCCTCTTTTGTATCCTTCCTCTATCTAGTAAGTGGACCTCGCTTTGCTAAATCTACCTTCATACTGTGTATGTCTTTTCCTCTGAACTCACCGTTAATATATGTGGGGGCTACTATCATCTTTGGGGAATTTCACTAGAGGTAAGCCAGGTCTGTTCCTTCCTCTTCCAGGCGTAGTTAGTTCTCCGGCTGGCGCATGGCATCTAGGCAGCCGTAGGAATGCTTCCTGGCTACTGTTAGTTGTGTGGTAGATTTAGGTCACGGTCAGCTTGAGTTTCCATCACCCGAGGGCTAGTCTGTTATTTTGTGTTTCTGATGTTCCCATGCCATTGGGGAATCATGACAGTATGACCGGCCACTGTTAAAGTAATTGGCAGAAGAAAGGAGAGTAAAAGAAGTCTGTAGATTTTTTTTTTTTTTCCTCACATGTTTGCTACTTAGTTGGCTCAGTTGTATTTCTGCTCTATTTACAGCCTTGCCTTTCTCTCCTTCTAATCCTTGAATGGCTCTGATCTCTCCGGTTTAAGGATGGACTCTCAGAGTTTTGCTGCAGGTTTAAATAATCTTGCTACGAAGGTTCAGAATTTACAAGATTATGTTATACGTACTCCTATTTCTGAACCTAAGATTCCTACACCAGAGGTATTTTCCGGAGATAGATCTCGGTTTCTGAATTTCAAATGTAATTGTAAATTATTCCTTTCTCTCAGACCTCACTCCTCTGGAGATCCTGTTCAGCAGGTTAAGATTGTGATTTCTTTGCTGCGAGGTGACCCTCAAAATTGGGCATTTTCATTGACACCAGGGGATCCTGCATTGCTCAATGTGGATGCGTTTTTTCTGGCTTTAGGGTTGCTGTATGAGGAACCTAATTTGGAGATTCAAGCTGAAAAAGCTTTAATAGCCCTGTCGCAAGGGAAAGATGAAGCTGAGATATACTGCCAAAAATTTCGTAAATGGTCTGTGCTTACTCAGTGGAATGAGTGTGCCCTAGCGGCAATTTTCAGAGAAGGCCTTTCTGATGCCGTTAAGGATGTCATGGTGGGGTTTCCTACGCCCACAGGTCTGAATGAGTCCATCACAATGGCGATTCAGATTGATCGGCGTTTGCGGGAGCGCAAACCCGTGCACCATTTGGCGGTATCTTCTGAAGGGACGCCAGAGAAAATGCAATGTGACAGAATTCTGTCAAGAAGCGAGCGGCAGAATTATAGGCGCAAAAATGGCTTGTGCTTCTACTGTGGTGATTCCGCGCATGTTATATCAGCATGCTCTAAACGTACTAGGAAGGTTGACAAGTCTGTTTCTATTGGCACTTTACAGTCTAAATTTCTTCTGTCTGTAACTCTGATTTGTTCATTATCAGTTATTACCGTGGATGCCTATGTGGACTCTGGCGCCGCTCTGAGTCTCATGGATTGGTCCTTCGCCAGGCGCTGTGGGTTTGATTTGGAGCCTCTGGAAGTTCCTATACCTCTGAAGGGTATTGATTCTACACCTCTGGCTTGTAATAGACCACAGTTCTGGACGCAAGTGACTATGCGTATGACTCCAGACCATCAGGAGATGATTCGCTTCCTCGTGTTGCATAATCTACATGATGTGTTAGTGCTTGGATTACCATGGTTGCAATCTCATAACCCAGTACTGGACTGGAAAACTATGTCTGTGTTAAGCTGGGGATGTCGGGGGGCTCATGGGGACATACCTTTGGTTTCTATCTCGTCATCTATTCCCTCTGAGGTTCCGGCATTTTTGTCGGATTTTGGGGATATTTTTGAAGAGCCTAAAATTGGTTCTCTCCCTCCCCACAGAGAGTGTGATTGCGCCATAGATCTGATTCCAGGCAGTAAATTTCCAAAGGGTCGTTTGTTTAACCTATCTGTACCTGAGCATGCTGCCATGCGAGAGTATGTTAAGGAGTCCCTGGAAAAGGGACATATTCGTCCTTCTTCATCACCTTTAGGAGCTGGGTTTTTCTTTGTCTCTAAAAAGGATGGCTCGCTGAGGCCTTGTATTGATTATCGACTCCTGAATAAAATTACTGTCAAATATCAGTATCCGTTGCCGCTGCTTACTGATTTGTTTGCTCGCATAAGGGGGGCTAAGTGGTTCTCCAAGATTGATCTCCGTGGGGCGTATAATTTGGTGCGAATTAAGCAAGGGGATGAGTGGAAAACCGCATTTAATACGCCTGAGGGCCACTTTGAGTATTTAGTAATGCCTTTCGGCCTTTCTAATGCACCTTCAGTTTTTCAGTCCTTTATGCATGATATTTTCCGTGAATATCTGGATAAATTTATGATTGTGTATTTGGACGATATTTTGATTTTTTCTGAGGACTGGGAGTCTCATGTTCAGCAGGTCAGGAGGGTTTTTCAGGTCTTGCGGGAGAATTCTCTGTGTGTAAAGGGTTCTAAGTGTGTTTTTGGGGTTCAAAAGATTTCCTTTTTGGGGTACATTTTTTCCCCTTCTTCTGTTGAGATGGACCCTGTCAAGGTTCGGGCTATTTGTGACTGGACGCAGCCTACTTCTCTAAAGGGTCTTCAGAAGTTCTTGGGCTTTGCTAATTTTTATCGTCGATTTATAACTGGTTTTTCTGGTGTTGCTAAGCCTCTTACGGATTTGACTAAGACGGGTGCTGATGTTGCCAATTGGTCCTCTGCCACTGTGGAGGCCTTTCGGGAACTTAAGCGCCGCTTTTCGTCTGCCCCTGTGTTGCGCCAGCCTGATGTCTCTCTCCCCTTTCAGGTTGAGGTCGATGCTTCCGAGATCGGAGCGGGGGCGGTTTTGTCGCAGAAAAGTTCCGATTGCTCAGTGATGAGACCTTGTGCGTTCTTTTCTCGAAAATTTTCTGCCGCCGAAAGAAATTATGATGTCGGTAATCGGGAGCTTTTGGCCATGAAGTGGGCATTTGAGGAGTGGTGTCATTGGCTTGAGGGTGCTAGACATCAGGTGGTGGTTTTGACTGATCACAAGAATCTGATTTATCTTGAGTCTGCCAGGCGCCTGAATCCTAGACAGGCGCGCTGGTCGTTGTTTTTCTCTCGGTTTAATTTTGTGGTCTCATATCTACCAGGTTCTAAGAATGTGAAGGCAGATGCCCTTTCTAGGAGTTTTGAGCCTGATTCCCCTGGTGATTCGGAACCTACAGGTATCCTTAAGGATGGGGTGATATTATCCGCTATTTCCCCAGATCTGCGACGTGCTTTGCAAGAGTTTCAGGCGGATAGACCTGATCGCTGTCCACCTGGTAGACTGTTTGTTCCTGATGATTGGACCAGTAGAGTCATCTCGGAGGTTCATTCTTCTACGCTGGCGGGTCATCCTGGAATTTTTGGTACCAGGGATTTGGTGGCTAGATCCTTCTGGTGGCCATCTCTGTCTCGAGATGTGCGTGTTTTTGTGCAGTCTTGTGATGTGTGTGCTCGGGCCAAGCCTTGTTGTTCTAGGGCTAGCGGGTTGTTGTTGCCCTTGCCTATTCCGAAGAGGCCTTGGACGCACATCTCGATGGACTTTATTTCTGATCTTCCTGTCTCTCAGAGGATGTCTGTTATCTGGGTGGTGTGTGACCGTTTTTCTAAGATGGTTCATTTGGTGCCATTGCCGAAGTTGCCTTCCTCGTCTGAGTTGGTTCCTTTGTTTTTTCAAAATGTGGTTCGCTTGCATGATATTCCTGAAAATATCGTTTCTGATAGGGGTACCCAGTTCGTTTCTAGATTTTGGCGGGCATTCTGTGCCAGGTTGGGCATTGATTTGTCTTTTTCGTCTGCCTTCCATCCTCAGACTAATGGCCAGACGGAGCGAACTAATCAGACTTTGGAGACGTATTTGAGGTGTTTTGTGTCTGCGGATCAGGATGATTGGGTTGCCTTTTTGCCGTTGGCGGAGTTTGCTCTTAATAATCGGGCTAGTTCGGCCACTTTGGTTTCCCCTTTCTTTTGCAATTCGGGGTTTCATCCCCGTTTTTCTTCTGGTCAGGCGGAGTCTTCGGATTGTCCTGGAGTAGATGCTGTGGTGGATCAGTTGTATCGGATTTAGGAACAAGTGGTGGACAATTTGAATTTGTCCCAGGAGAGGACTCAGCGGTTTGCTAACCGCCAGCGTCGGGTTGGTCCTCGCCTTCGTGTTGGGGACTTGGTGTGGTTGTCTTCCCGTTTTGTCCCAATGAGGGTTTCTTCTCCTAAATTTAAGCCTCGGTTCATCGGTCCCTATAGGATTTTGGAGATTATTAACCCTGTTTCCTTTCGTTTGGACCTCCCGGCATCTTTCGCTATCCATAATGTGTTCCATCGGTCGTTGTTGCGGAGATACGAGGTGCCGGTGGTTCCTTCTGCTGAGCCTCCTGCTCCTGTGCTGGTTGAGGGTGAATTGGAGTACGTTATAGAGAAGATCTTGGACTCCCGTATTTCCAGGCGGAGACTCCAGTATCTGGTTAAATGGAAGGGCTATGGTCAGGGAGATAATTCTTGGGTAACTGCTTCTGATGTTCATGCCTCGGATTTGGTTCGTGCCTTTCATAGGGCTCATCCAGGTCGCCCTGGCGGTTCTTGTGAGGGTTCGGTGCCCCCTCCTTAAGGGGGGGGTACTGTTGTGATCCGCTTTTTGGGCTCCCCTAGTGGTGGCTGGTGGTACTGGAGACTTGTGTGTTCTTTTCTGTCTCAGCTCACCTGCTTCCATCAGTTTTGGGAGTTCCCTATTTAGCCTTGCTCTCCAGTCACTTCCTTGCCGGTCATCATTGTAACCTGAGTCTTTCTGTTGCATGTTCCTGCTACCAGTCTGCTGATCAGCTAAGTGGACTCTTGTCCTTTTTGTTTTGTATTTTTTGTCCAGTTTACAGTTTGTCATTTCCTGTTACTGGAAGCTCTTGTGGACTGAAATTGCCACTCCTGTGTCATGAGTTGACACAGGAGTCTTAAAGTAATTTCAGGATGGGTTTTTGAAAGGGTTTTTCAGCTGACCGTGAAGTCCTCTTTTGTATCCTTCCTCTATCTAGTAAGTGGACCTCGCTTTGCTAAATCTACCTTCATACTGTGTATGTCTTTTCCTCTGAACTCACCGTTAATATATGTGGGGGCTACTATCATCTTTGGGGAATTTCACTAGAGGTAAGCCAGGTCTGTTCCTTCCTCTTCCAGGCGTAGTTAGTTCTCCGGCTGGCGCATGGCATCTAGGCAGCCGTAGGAATGCTTCCTGGCTACTGTTAGTTGTGTGGTAGATTTAGGTCACGGTCAGCTTGAGTTTCCATCACCCGAGGGCTAGTCTGTTATTTTGTGTTTCTGATGTTCCCATGCCATTGGGGAATCATGACAGCCCGCCATTTTGGAAGATGGCGGCGCCCATGGAGAAGACGGACGGACGCCCGGAGGCTCGGTAAGTATGAGGGGGGGTGATCTGAGCATGGGGGGGGGATCTGAGCACGGGGGGGTGGCATCGGAGCACGGGGGGAGCGGGCAGAAGGACGGGGGAGCGGGCAGGACGACCTAGGGGGGCGGACCACATAACGGAGGACTGGGGAGGAGATCGGTGGGTGTGGGGGGGACAGATTAGGTTTTCCAGCCATGGCCGATGATATTGCAGCATCGGCCATGGCTGGATTGTAATATTTCACCAGTTTTCATAGTGAAATATTACAAATCGCTCTGATTGTCTGTTTCACTTTCAACAGCCTATCAGAGCGATCGTAGCCACGAGGGGGTGAACCGTGGGCTGAAGCACCACTCCCCCTGTCCCTGCAGATCGGGTGAAATTGGAGTTAACCCTTTCACCCGATCTGCAGGGACGTGATCATTCCATGATGCCACATAGGCGTCACAGGTCGGATTGGCACCGACTTTCATGACGCCTACGTGGCGTCAAAGGTTGTGATACCCCTGCGATTTGCATAGGTTCCGTGGGCTCACCTGCAACAACCTCACATGAACCTAAACTTTCTCCCACAGGCGGCATCTCATGATCCCCCT
The DNA here is from genome assembly GCF_051348905.1 of Ranitomeya variabilis. Lineage (NCBI taxonomy): Eukaryota > Metazoa > Chordata > Amphibia > Anura > Dendrobatidae > Ranitomeya > Ranitomeya variabilis. The sequence goes on from NC_135234.1 coordinate 517,251,376, forward strand.
GACGCAAACGGCGATCAATGCGGACAACAAGACTCATAGCGGAATCTAGTGAAGCTGGAGTCTCGTACATCAGGAGGGCTTTTTTAACCCTATCAGAAACTCCATGAATAAAGTGACTCCGCAGTGCGAGATCATTCCACTGTGTGTTGACCGCCCAGCGGTGAAATTCAGAACAGTAATCCTCTGCAACACGCTACCCCTGGCGAATAGTGCGTATCTTAGATTCTGCTAGAGCCATTCTGTCCGGATCGTCGTAAATGTGTCCTAGAGCAGAAAAAAAAACTCTCCACAGAGTTAAATGTAGCAGAATCAGACGGCAAAGAAAACGCCCATGCTTGGGGATCCCCGCTTAATAATGACAACACCAGGCCCACACGCTGAGCCTCATTACCGGAGGAGATCGGGCGCATATGGAAATACAGTTTGCAAGCTTCACGAAAAGAAACAAATTTACTGCGTTCCCCAGCAAACTTTTCAGGCAAAGGAAACTTAGGCTCAGCAACTTTACCTGTAACTCCGGCTTGCACATTAGATACTGCTAGTCCCTGTTGCTGCACTGCCCCCCTCAACTCAGTAACCTGTAGGGACAGCGCCTCCAACTGGCGGGTTATGGAAATCATGGGATCCATGGAAATAATGTTGGCCATTATATATTATAATGTCACGGGAGACCTAGGTAGGAAAGAGCTAATAACCCGGGCCCCTGCGATTTCCCTCAGACTAGGGAAACCCTGACTGACCCTCTCCCAGAGTTTACACTGATGGTGTGCATGTCTGGGCCTCCACCCTCGCCCTATCTCCTGTTTCAACCCTAGGCTGAAACCACCACCCACCACCTAGTGAAGAGACCACACTCCAATACCCACAGTTAGCACAGACAAGGATAACGGAAAAATAAGCACCACGCCGCAGTCACTCAGGAATACACTATAAGTGCAAAGGGCAAAACAAATACAAATATAGGTAGGAGAAAATAAGACAAAGGGAAATACACCACCAGCAACGATACTCCAACTACTAGCTTACCACTCCAGACCGAGATAACCACGCACAAGACAGAAGCTATAATCGGCGACGCCCAATGTTCAGGAGAACTATTTAAGGGCAGTGGACATGGCCCAGCTTCCAATCCGAGCACCAGGTAAATTAACCCTGGACCAGCTAGATAAAATCTAGCCGACGCCAATGAGCGCATAGTGGACAAAAGCGGAATTACCACTGTCTGTCGAACGACCTGGTCTGAACAGCGTCCGACATGACAGTTGCAGCGTCTTGGATAGCGATCTCGTTGTGTTTGACACGCAGCAGTGATCTGGATCCCGCTGTGATATCGCTGGTCAGAGCTAGAAGTCCAGAACTTTATTTCTTCGCTGATCGCCCGCTGTCATCGCTGGATCGGCGTGTGTGACGCCGATCCAGCGACGTGTTCACTTGTAACCAGGGTAAATATCGGGTTACTAGGTGCAGGGCCGCGCTTAGTAACCCGATATTTACCCTGGTTACCATTGTAAAAGTTAAAAAAAAAAACAGTACATACTCACATTCTGATGTCTGTCACGTCCCCCGCCGGCGTCAACAGGGTTAAAACTGCTTTCGGCAGCCGAGAGCTTCCTGCATTGACTCTGTCAGCGCCGGCCGTAAAGCAGAGCACAGCGGTGACGTTACTGCCGGCGTTGACACATTCAGTGCAGGGAAGCTCTCGGCAGCGCGGCATTAGCAGCGCTCCTGCCGAAAGCAGTTTTAACCCTGTGGACGCCGGCGGGGGATGTGACAGACATCAGAATGTGAGTATGTAGTGTTTTTTTTTTTTTTTACTTTTACAATGGTAACCAGGGTAAATATCGGGTTACTAAGCGTGGCCCTGCACTTAGTAACCCGATGTTTACCCTGGTTACCCGGGTGCTGCAGGGGGACTTCGGCATCGATGAAGACAGTTTCAACTATGCCGAAGTCATTCCCCTGATCGTTGGTCGCTGGAGAGAGCTGTCTGTGTGACAGCTCCCCAGCGACCACACAACGACTTACCAACGATCATGGCCAGGTCGTATCGCTGGTCGTGATCGTTGGTAAATCATTTAGCATGAAGGTACCTTAAGAAATTTCACAATCTGACTGGTTACAAAGGTAGCATCTTTTTAGAATTACTCACTCTTTCACAAATGTTAAGCCCCCGTCACACTAAGCGAGGTCGCTAGCGAGATCGCTGCTGAGTCACAAGTTTTGTGACGCAACAGCGACCTCAGTAGCGATCTCGCTATGTTTGACATGTAGCAGCGACCAGGCCCCTGCTGTGAGATCGCTGGTCGTGTCGGAATGGCCTGGACCTTTTTTTGATCGTTGAGGTCCCGCTGGGTAGCACACATCGCTGTGTTTGACACCTTACCAACAACCTCGTTGACTACAACGTCACACAGGACGTCCCTCATCGAGGTCTGAATCGTCATAATAGCTGCCATGTTTCAGGGTCACAACGACCAACGACATCGTTGTACAGGTCGCTACAGGTCGCCGCATCGCTGCTGCATCGTTGGGAAGATCTCACTGTTTGACATCTCACCAGCGACCACATAGCGACGCAGCAACGATCCCTGACAGGTCTTATTGTTGTCGGGATCGCTTTAGCGTCGCTAAGTGTGACGGGGCCTTTAGTAAAGGCAGAGTCTATGTCTAGGGGCAGGATTTTATACTCCTCTGGGAATGGACCTGAATAAAAAACCTGAATTGAAAGATTAAGAGGTGTGTGCCAATACTTTTGTCCATAGTGTACATAAAGAAACAATGGGGACTATTCTTCAAGACTGGCTTAGCGCCCAATTGTCATTTGTGATGATATTGAGTCGACAAATTCATCATGAATGGCACGTAATTCAATTTACAAACATGGGACTCAATTCACAACTTCTTGGGTAACTTTTCAGCAATTCTGGAGACAAAAACTAAATTCTGTAAAAATCTCTCAGGTTCACCAGTTCAGTAATCATCATAAATTCCCACCAGTATTATGTTGTAATACAAATTTCTTGTTGTTTTTCATTTACGATTTGGGATTATAGTTTGTTTAAAAGATTATTATAGTTTTCTAAAAAGAGAGGGAAAAGAATTGACATTTATGGTACTCAGTTTCTGCCTGTGTTCAACATTGAGATTTATTTTTCAACAGAGGTGATACAACTCTTAACAATCCGGAGGCTGAAGTCCCATTCTTACCCAATTGCCTAAAGGGGCTGAAATGCCAAACATAGGATGAAGTGATCAGGAACCAGGAACCTCAAGTTGGTTTTCTGAAAATAAAATTAATTATGCTTACTTCTATCTGCCCCCCCCCAACAAAAAAAAAATCAGTGAAGTATAAAATAACTATATGTCACATGGCATAAAAAGAAAGGTTGCAGAGTTAGTGTTTTTTTCTTATTATTATATTTCTTGTTAATGTCCCTCAATATTAATACAATTTAATCAATACTTACCCAAAATGATCCCAATAAAGATTATGGGGCTGATTCATCAAAGCTTTGACAGTAGAAAACTTTAGTAAGTCGCAAAATTTTTGCTAAACTGGAAGTTTTGGACATTTTTACCAGTTTGACTTTGTGTTACCCCAGTACTTTCCATTTTAGCAAGACAGGGCTAGTGTGACTGTGTACTAAGCAAGTTTTCATGAATCAGCCCCAGTAACTGATCCCACAAAAAATAAACATACCTACAGCTAAGTTGATGACAAATCTAAAAATATGCATCAACAAATTCTGTTTTTTTCAAAAAGCATAGCTTTATTTCACAGGAACATACGAAACCTTATCAAATAAATGATATACACTCACCGGCCACTTTATTAGGTACACCATGCTAGTAACGGGTTGGACCCCCTTTTGCCTTCAGAACTGCCTCAATTCTTCGTGGCATAGATTCAACAAGGTGCTGGAAGCATTCCTCAGAGATTTTGGTCCATATTGACATGATGGCATCACACAGTTGCCGCAGATTTGTCGGCTGCACATCCCAAAGATGCTCCATACAAGGCAGGATGGATCCATGCTTTCATGTTGTTTACGCCAAATTCTGACCCTACCATCCGAATGTCGCAGCAGAAATCGAGACTCATCAGACCAAGCAACGTTTTTCCAATCTTCTACTGTCCAATTTCGATGAGCTTGTACAAATTGTAGCCTCAGTTTCCTGTTCTTAGCTGAAAGGAGTGGTACCCGGTGTGGTCTTCTGCTGCTGTAGCCCATCTGCCTCAAAGTTCGACGCACTGTGCGTTCAGAGATGCTCTTAGGCCTACCTTGGTTGTAACGGGTGGCGATTTGAGTCACTGTTGCCTTTCTATCAGCTCGAACCAGTCTGCCCATTCTCCTCTGACCTCTGGCATCAACAAGGCATTTCCGCCCACAGAACTGCCGCTCACTGGATTTTTTTTCTTCTTCGGACCATTCTCTGTAAACCCTAGAGATGGTTGTGCGTGAAAATCCCAGTAGATCAGCAGTTTCTGAAATACTCAGACCAGCCCTTCTGGCACCAACAACCATGCCACGTTCAAAGGCACTCAAATCACCTTTCTTCCCCATACTGATGCTCGGTTTGAACTGCAGGAGATTGTCTTGACCATGTCTACATGCCTAAATGCACTGAGTTGCCGCCATGTGATTGGCTGATTAGAAATTAAGTGTTAACAAGAAGTTGGACAGGTGTACCTAATAAAGTGGCCGGTGAGTGTACATTTGGCATCACTGTAGAATAAAGTTAATACATTTTTTACTTTGCATGGTGAATAAAAATGTAAAAAGAAACAAATGCAATTACTTTGCTTTTTTTCACTACCCTAAAAAAAGTCAGTGAAAGTTAATTGAAAAATTATAGTTACCACAAAAAAGTGCTTAGAAACGTAACAATTTCCATAAATAAAAAAGGGATAATAAGCTATGTAAATGGAAAATTACAAAAATGATGTAGCAATAAAACAAAATGTATTAATCAGCGAGGCTAGAACAAAGTACACAACTTGGAATAATACGGAATGTCTTGATTGTTCTCTGGAATATGGTATATATTCTGCAGTTTACTATAAAATAGGCAATAACATGTAAAAACATATCTGATATAAAAATGACTTCGAATGTATTGCAGATTAATACTTTTTGTGGAGAGAACAACTTAGTATGTGGGGGGTCTGAAGTATATATCACATAGGAGACACAGGAGCTGCTATATAAACAAAATATAGGAGACACAGAGCCTGCTCTAATCACATCAGAAAGGAGACACCAAGACTGCTCTACTGCATCACAAAGGAGACACAGAGACTGCTTTATTTACATCACATAGGAGACACTGGGGCTGCAGCATATATATCACAAAGCAGACACTGGGACTGGATCATATACATCACATAGGAGATGCTGGAGCTGGAGTATATACATCACATAGGAGACCTCGTGACTGTTGTATCTACAAATATCACATAAGAGATGCTGGGGCTAAAGCATATATATATCACATAGGAGATGCTGGGGCTGATAAATACATAGGAGACGTTGCGGCTGGAGCACATACAGTACATCTTATAGGAGACCCAGAGACTGCTGCATATACACGTATAATCATATAGGAGACACTGGGGCTGAAGCATATTAATCATAAGGAGATGCTGGGGCTGCAGCATATACATCACACAGGAGACACTGGAGCTGTAGCATATACATTCCATAAGATACACTGGGCTTCAGCATATACATCACAGGGGACGTTAGGACATATGTATCACAGGAAATGCAGGGTCTGGTGCATGTACACATCACAGGAGGTGCTAGGGCATATACATCACAGGAGATGCTGGGCCTGTGTTGCTATCTTTGTTGATATGACTTAAGCTGAGAGCGAGCTGACTCCATACACAAAGCACTGGCCAGTGTCAGGATGTAATCCTTCATTACATGTACCGGAGCGTTCAGTAGTGTAACACTGGTGGGTGTTGACCCACTGCGCCATGAGTCGAACTTACCCTGCAGGGGCAGGACTAAATGTCTACCAGATATTCACTTGAGTCTCTGATGGTGAGGATAAACTGGGACGCCTGTAGACATCAGGTACCACTCCAGGACAGTTCCAGGGGGACTGCAGCACCTGATCAGAGCATCAGAGACTGAGGTACAGGGTACAGGTGGGTGAAACAAAAGCAAGGTCAGATGATCTGAGGTCAGGGCAGGCAGCACATGTTCAAAATTTGTGGCCTATGAGAGGAGTGGAGAGATCAGGATAAATGAGAAGACAAGCCAAGTCGATAACAGGTGAGACAAAACAGGAATAAGCCAATGCAGGAATTAGAAACAGAGCTACTAAGAACCTAAGTTCAAGCAAGAAATGGAGGGTGGAGTTGCCTGATATATCACCTGCTGGTAGGTGATAGGCTGGAAAAGTAGATCTCTGCAGGACAGAATGAATAAAATTCCTACAGAGTTTGGCCATGTCCCTTTATGACTCACAAACAGCCAAGCTGGAAGACAGCACAAGGCACCACAGAGAGATGGACAGGTCCTGGGTGGAGCTGAGAGAAATACGCGGTGAGCGGGGCGGCGCTTAGAAGGTGTGCTTGTGCATGCTCACAGTGTAAAGAGCAATTAAATGGCCCATATGCAGCAAAATGAGGCTGCAAGACCAAGCACTGCAGTTCCTGGGAATCTGCTTGGGGGCAGGAGAAAACGACAAGGCTGGGGCTGGAGATTTCCCACCCCTGCTTTAGGACAATGAGGACTGTAACCCAAGTATTTCTCTGTAAATTGATATCCATCAATCCATCTATTATGAGTTATGTATGTGTATATATATATATATATATATATATATATATATATATATATATATGTTAGGTTTTATCTGTTGCACCACTTTCAAGAAATTAACATTCAAATCAACCTTTAGTATGTTTTCATTTACAGCCATGCTGATGTTATTAATGGAAAATCATTCATCATAACATGCCTAGCTGCATCTAAAATAAAAAGTATGCTATTCTACACCACTTAATTAACAGAGTAAAGGTACCGTCACATTAAGCGACGCTGCAGCGATAGCGACAGCGATGCCGATCGCTGCAGCGTCGCTGTTTGGTCGCTGGAGAGCTGTCACACAGACCGCTCTCCAGCGACCAACGATGCCGAGGTCCCCGGGTAACCAGGGTAAGCATCGGGTTGCTAAGCGCAGGGCCGCGCTTAGTAACCCGATGTTTACCCTGGTTACCAGCGTAAAAGTTAAAAAAACAAACAGCACATACTCACCAGCGCGTCCCCCAGCCTCTGCTTCCTGACACTGACTGAGCTCCGGCCCTAACAGCACAGCGGTGACGTCACCGCTGTGCTTTCACTTTCAGTTTAGGGCCGGCGCTCAGTAAGTGTCAGGGAGCAGACGCTGGGGGACGCGCTGGTGAGTATGTGCTGTTTGTTTTTTTAACTTTTACGCTGGTAACCAGGGTAAACATCGGGTTACTAAGCGCGGCCCTGCGCTTAGTAACCCGATGTTTACCCTGGTTACCAGTGTAAAATATCGCTGGTATCCTTGCTTTTGCTGTCAAACACGGCGATACACGGCGACCTAGCGACCAAATAATGTGCAGACCTTCTAGCAGCGACCAGCAATTTCACAGCGGGATCCAGATCGCTGCTGCGTGTCAAATACAGCGATATCGCTATCCAGGTCGCTGCAACGTCACGGATCGCTGGCGATATCGCCTAGTGTGACGGTACCTTTAAGCAAATCTATACGAAGAGTATAGCACATATGTAAAGCAGTGTTTTACCCTGAGAATAGAACATGTGTTAAGTGATTATTTATAATGATTACAAAGTAAATTAATTTTCTTTTATGCAGCATTGTAAAAGATCCCGGGGATAGGATATCAGTAGATCTACTGCTTTTGAAGAAAAAGGTCAATAAAATTTTGAACCCAGGTGAACAGGCTATTCTCTTAAGTCTATTGGATTACATCAGTAAATTGAATGGTTCGGAAAACACAAAATTAACAGAAAATGAAACTACTCCTAAGTGTCATAGAGACAAAACACAGCACAATCTGCAAGAACAAAACAGCAGCAAAAACGTCCTAAGGCCATCCAGATTTCAGCTCCTACAGTCCAAGTTCATGAATCCAAACCATAAGCCTCCAATGAAAAATACAAAGGAAGTAGGCAAATTAATCTTTAAGGAAAGTCAGCATACAAATCGAGTTTGCAAAGGCAGCATTGTCAGAAAATTAGACCCTTCAAAATTAAAGCTAAGCAAAGATGAAAAAGGAGGAAATGACCTACGCTTTTATAATGGTAAAAATCCAAAGAATAAAGGTAAAGTAAAAGCCATTTTGACTAAGTTTATTGTTGCAGAAGAAAAGGAAAATATAATAAAGCAAGATAACATAAAAACTAATATGCCCAAAATACTTAACAAAAACACAGTTATTTCTGCCCTAAAAGAAAAGTTTGAACAAAACTGTACAATCTGCTCTGTAATGCATGGAACATCTCCTCTGGTTCCAAAAGAACATGTGAAAATCTCTGCAGATACTAAATCTATTAGAAAGGCAAAGGCTCAGGTGTTACATACCACCACAATGACTACAAATTGTTGGGAACTTCCAATACCTGAATGTGCAGCCCTAAAGGAAGAGATCATTCCATTTGTCCAAGCTAGGAGGCTAACCATGAAGGTATATAGTCCAAAGAATTTCATTGTTAATTCCAAGAAGGTGGATTCACAGAAACAGGAATGTAGACATGACAAAAAGGAGAACAATTTGCTGTGTTGCGATAGACAAACCACAATCATGAAGGAAAATCTAGAGAAGAGCAATCGTTTGAAAAAAGGAAAAGAACATGCATTGATTAGAAAAGATGGAAAGGAAAGCTCATATGAAAGTGTTAAAAAACAGCAGGAAAACATAAATGACACAAATACTGTAAATAGTAATTCTTCAGATCCAGTAGATCTTGGTAAAGTAGAAATTGAGCAGGCAGTTGATATTCAGATTCAGGATGAAAAAGAAAGATATTCAAGATACATGGATGTAGGTAACCAAAGTTTTCTTGACAGCCAGCACAACACACAGACACATGATACCAGTAATGGTCATATGAAACATATGAGTGACTATGAGGCTATGAATGTTTTGGGTGACTCCTTTTTAGACCACAGCCAGAGAGTGGAAAGTACCAATATCCTTACAGAACACATTTTGAGTGAATGTTTAACTAATAACAATATTAAGAATCCTGGTCTTAATATAGATGAAGACAAGGAATGTAATGTTAATAAGATGATAAGCAATATTGAACAAGGAGCACAAAATGAATTTAATGTCACTATCTACCATTGTAACAATTTGGTTTCAAAAAGTAAAATGCAAAATGGCTGCATTGATGAAGAGCACACTTTTTTAAATATTAGTGCTAACATGTCCACCTGTGTGAAGTCAGAAGACACTGAACTGAAGAACATCTGTAAGATGGAAAAGGAATATGAGGTGCAAGAATGGGAGGAGATTGGTGAAGGACACAAAACCCTTAACCTCAACAAACATGAAGTAGAAAATTCCGTGGGTGCCCAATTAAAAGCAGAACCCATAAAAGTTCCTTATTGTCAAGCATTGAAAAAATGCTCAAGTAGATACAAGGAAAATAATAAAAAAGAAAGCAAATATGGCGACCTCTGTCAGTTGTATGCACCAGAACAGAATCTAAAAACCATTCCGTCAGTTCTCACAGGGAGAGCAACATGCAGCTCAGAACCACCTGTCCCATCTCAAATAAGTTATGTCACAATTGTAAAAGTTCACAAGAAAATTGTGAATATTAATGAAGCTACAGACACTAGAAACACAAGATATAATGAAACACCAATAAAAACCTGTAGAGAACAGGGTAAAGTTGGCCCAAATACCAAACCACATTCAGATACATTGCTTCATGGAAAAAATGCTTCACAGGAAACAAGGGACAATAAGAAGTCTCTTTGCTCCACAAATGAAAAACAATCTGCAGTAAATGACAAAGTTGACATGAATAAACAAACACTGATTGGAAGTGACCTATCCAGGACACAGGATCATCATTTGAGACAAGAGAACAGTTTGGAGAACACCTCTTTACAAGTCATAAAACATGATCATAAAAAAGTGAAAAAGAATGGTGATGCATTACGTACAACATATGAAGAGAGTAAATCAGGGCATTCAAACGAGTTCTTGTGCCATGAAAATAAGAAGAGGATAGATCAAATAACCTCTACTGAGCTGATGAATAGATCAAAAGAGGCTAACCATGAGATGGACAAAAGAATAACATCTAAATATCAAATTCCATCAGCTGAGAACCTCTCTATGTCAAATACACTAAACAATGCCACTATCAATGACATATCCAAATATCGAGTCCAAAGTTACAAGGATACAGATATGTCCTCAAAACAGTTTAAACCACTGATCGTGAGAGCAAGTGACACTTTTAAGCTTCTTCCCTGACTTTCTCTACTTGTTGCAGTATAATACAGTTTTTCTTTTTACTAAGTTGCTGCGTATTGTGATTGCTTTTACCATTGTGAACATTTACCACGTTTTAAGACAAATGGTTAATGGTCTTCAGTTTTTGTGACAAAACTGCAAGGAAAAAATGTGACAAAACAACGCAAATATTTAATGTGTGTACATACCCTTAAATGTAAAATAAAAAACGTTATTACAATTTTTACTTTGCTTTATTAATCTGTTCTTCAAAAATTTTCCCAGATCTACTCTTTTTAGCTGTGAAACTACTGCCTTGACCATATTAATCTAAGACCACGTTCACTCATTCAGTATTTAATGAATATTTTACATAAGTATTTGTAAACCAGGAGTGGGTGATAAATACAGAAGTGGGGACGTGTTTGTATTATACTTTTCCACTGATTGTTCCACTCCTGGTTTTGGCTTACAGATACTGATATGAAATACTGACCAAGTATTGAATGTGTGAATGTGGCCAAGGGTAGTTTCTCTCCTGCAATTACGGTAACTTCTGTTGGACGTATTCCCACAGAAAATAGTTTTTTCACATTTATTACATTCAAGTTTAGATTATAAATTATGTTGAAATAAAATAAATTCATTTTTCATTAATTCAGTCTTTAGATTATTTTTAGGTGGTAATTAGTATTATAAATTGGAACAATGAAGTTTACATAAAAATGTCAAGTTACAATACAAAACCTACCAGGAACTAAAAAAAACCACAAGAGTATAAACACTCCTGATTCCTGAATAATTAAATTTCAAAACCAAGAAGGAAAAGTTGTTGAATTATGGAAATCACAGGATCGATAATGTTAATGATATGCAAATAATAAAACGGAGAAACAAAATTATCTATTTCAGTATGGAATATGAGCAGCACACGCAGAAATACGTGCACTTACACATCTTCGCAATTGCCGACCAATGACGTCCCAGATATGCTTGATGGGAGTCAGGTCTGGAAACGCTACAGGCTATGGTAGCACGTTTAGGCCACGCAGGATGCTCATAGAATCACCAGCAACATAAGGCAATTGCAATGATGTTTGAGCCCAGTGCATTCAGCATGGCAGAACATTCCTCAGACAACCATTAATAACATTGATAATGTGCCAAGGTGTGTAATGGGGTGTATTTCTGTGTGTTGTGCTCATGCTCAATAGTGAATAAATGAAGATGCTTTTGAAATTGTTCTTCCATTTTTTCATCATTTGCATATCATTAACATGTCTCTCCATGTGATCTACATCATTTCACGACTTTTACTTTTGGGTGTTACAATTTCAATGTTGAGGAGTGTATAAGCATTTATTTTGTCTCCCACTCCTTTCATATACAGAGCCAGAAGCATAAACTTTCTCACTCTCGCAGGTCATGGGGACAGGCATGATGTGATGAAGACCCGTTTCCCGAATTAATAAAAGGTGACCTGTCACCTCCGAAAATGCTGTTTACCTGCAGATATAGGGTTCATCTGCAGTCTGGCTGCCAAAATAATAAATAAATAATATAAATATATAATAAATATATAAATATCTCAGTAAATGTAGCAACCAACATGTAATTTTCTAAATGATAGTTATACAGATATCAAAGAGATGCTGTAGTGTTACTGAACAAAACCTGCTATACCAATAATTCCAAGAATAATGCATTCAAAAGACAAATACAGTCACATCATGATCATATATTACTAACACATACAGTAGCGACTGAATAATCCCACTATACTGATCATTAACAAAAGCCAGTGTAACTATTACCAATATTAGAGAAACGGAGGAGGAAGACAGCTCACCAGGGCGTAGGTGCACGGACTCGGTGCGGCATCATCAGTATGTAGGAAAAAGGGAAGCTGTCCAGCATTTTCCCAAAGCTCACCACAGTGAAATCATTTGGAAAATGGACTCCGCTTACCGACGCCGACAACTTCTGAGATACCATTCACCGCAGCATCACCACGCTCCTGCCACCAGCCTCCTGAAGCGGCGACCCTGCCTCCTGTGACCACACTCCATCACCATCGACCCCTGGTAAGCTAACTTTGGATTATAAGACGCACCCTCATTTTTCCCTCAAATTTGGAGGAAAAAAGTCTTATTGCATTATTGCAATGATGCATGTTTTGTTATAAACTTGTTTATTTCCTTTGTGTGTATAAAACAGCACAAAAAAATCTGAGGGAAAAAAAAATTGTACATAATTTCACACAAAATCCCAAAGATGGGCCACATAAAATTGTTGGGACCCTCAACGTAATATTTGGTTCATAACCTATTGGAATAAATAACTGTAGTCAATCATTTCTTATAACCATCAACAAGCTTCTTACACCTCTCAACTGGAATTTTGGACCACTCTTCTTTTGGAAACTGCTCCAGGTCCCTCATATTTGAATGGTGCCTTCTCCCAACAGCAAATCTAAGCTATCGCCACAACTGTTCAATGGGATTTAGATCTGGACTCATTGCTGGCCACTTCAGAACTCTCCAGCACTTCGTTTCCATTAATTTCTTGGTGCTTCTTGAAGTATGTTTGGGATCATTGTCCTGCTGGAAGACCTATGACCTAGGACGCAAACTCAGCTTTCTGACTCAGGGCACTACATTGTGACCCCAAATCCTTTGGTAATCTTCAGATTTAATGATACCTTGCACACAGTCAAGGTACCCAGCACCAGAGGCAGTAAAACCACCCCAAAACATCTTTGAACCTTCAACATATTTGACTATAAGTACTGTGTTCTTTTCTTTTTGGACCTCATTCTGTCTTCGTAAACTGTAGAATGATGTGATTTACCATAAGGTTCTATGTTGGTCTTGAAATTCTTGGAATCTTGAATTGGGGCTGCTTATCCACCCTCTGGACTATTCTGCATTGCAACCTTTCATAAATTTTTCTATGCCCTCCACATCAAGGGAGATTAGCTACAGTGCAACAGGTTGCAAGCTTCTTGATTATGTTGCGCACTCTGGACAAAGGAAAATCAAGATCTCTAGAGATGGACTTGTAACCTAAAGATTGTTGATATTTTTCTACAATTTTGGTTCTCAAGTCTTCAGACAGTTCTCTTCTCTTTGAGTTTTCCATGCTTTGTGTGGCGCACACAGACACACAATGCAAAGGTTTAGTCAACTTCTCCCTGTCATGATTCCACCCCTCAATGTGTCTGGGATGCAGTACAGGGACGTGCTTAAGCGGTCAATACTTTTATTGACAGCTCAGTGTCCAGCCTGGTGCAGGGGCCTGTTGAGCTGTCGATGTTTGGTTTGACAGCTCGGCTGTCCAATTTGAGACTGGGAGGTGCTGGTCATCTTCAGATGGTCATTGTCCCAGGTGATTGCATGGCTACTTAACTGGGCTGTTAGTCCCATACCTCTGCCAGATGTAGCTTCAGCTAAGTGTGGTTGATTTTTCTCTATGCCTAGTGTTTTTCTTGATCTTTCGTTGCCTGACTTTGAACCATCCGTCTGTTTATTCCTTTGTTCTGATCTGCTATCTTCTTGGTATTTTTACCTCGGACCGTTACCTGACTACACCTTTGTCTCTCTCCTCTGCTTATCACGTACACTCCTAGCTTTTGGCCTCATACTACTTGACTATCCCAACTCACGGCTTGTCCGTGAAAAGTGACACAGCATCACATTCCCCTTTTTATCTGGTTTCAGGTGTGATTTTCATATTGTCCACACCTGATACTTGCCACAGGTGAGTTTGAACAAGCATCACATGCTTGAAACAAAGTTGTTTACTCACAATTTTTGAAAGGTGCCAACAATTTTGTCCAACTTGCCTTTTTTTCTCAGTTTTTTGTGTTGCTCCAATAAAGGAAATATTAATGCATAAAACAAAATGTGTAATTGCAATAATTTTGGTTCTCAAGTGTTCAGACACTTCTCTTCTCCTCTTTTCTGTTTTCCATACTTTGTGTGGCGCACACAGACACACAATGCAAATGTTGATTCAACTCCTCCCTGTCATGATTCCACCACTCAGTGTGTCTGGGATGCAGTACAGGGATGTGCTGAAGCGGTCAGTACTTTTATTGATAGCTCAGTGTCCAGTCTGATGAAGGGGCCTGCTGAGCTGTCAAAGTTTTGTTTGACAGCTCGGCTGTCCAATTTGAGTCTGAGAGGTGCTAGCTGTCTCCAGATGGTCATTGTCACAGGTGATTGCCTGGCTACTTAACTGGGCTGTTAGTCCCAGACCTCTGCCAGATGTAGCTACAGCTAAGCATTGTTGGTTTTCTCTGTAACTAGTGTTTTTTAACTGATGATCTTTCGTTGCCTGACCTTGGACCTCGTTCTGACCATCCGTATGTTTATTCCTTTGTTCTGATCTGCTGTCTTCTTGGTATTTTGACCTTTGTCCTTTGTCTCTCACCTCTGTTTATGACGTACACTCCTAGCTTTTGGCCTCATACTCCTTGACTGTCCCAAGTCACGGCTTGTCCGTGAGAAGTGACACAGCACCACACTCCCCTTTTTATCTGGTTTTAGATGTGATTTTCATATTGCCCACACCTGATACTTGCCACAGGTGAGTTTAAACAAGCATCACATGCTTGAAACAAAGGTGTTTACCCACAATTTTGGAAAGGTGACAACAATTTTGTCCAATTGCCTTTTTTTCTCAGTTTTTTGTGTTGTTCCAAAACACACAAAGGAAATAATCATGCCTAAAACAAAACATGTGTAATTGCAATAATTTTCTGGGAGAAATACTTCATTTCCTGAAATGATTTAAAGGGTGCCAATTAGTGATGAGCGAGTGTGCTCCTTACTCGAGTTTTCCGAGCATGCTTCAGTCTCAACCGAGTATTGCCGATGCTCGGATCCCTGCCCCGCATGTTTCGTGGCTGTAATACAGCCAATAAACATGGCTACAGTTTATCCGTGTATGGCAGGCAATCCCTGCATCTTTCTTTAAGCCACGCAACATGCAGGGCATGGATCTGAGCATGGCATCCGAGCACCGGCAATACTTGGCTGCGACTCGAGCATGCTCAGAAAACTCGAGTAACGAGCACACTCACTCATCACTAGTGCCAATATTTTTGGCCATGGCTCTAGATGTTTGCAATGTAGGAGGAGGTCTGCAATTCATGCTCCCTGTGATTCCAGCAGTATGAATCAGCTGACAGGTTACCTTTAAATAGCATTTTTATTATTTGGGGTCATTATATTTTTAAAATATGGTTATTTTTATTTTCCTCTAGGACTAAGGCTTAAGTACATTATATAAATTCCATCACTGATTGTTTTCTTATCCCTATTACATAGCGTGAGGAATGTTTATTAATTTAAGCACTATAGGTAACATATAATATGCACCATTAGATATGTACCAGCAGATGGTGCTAGCACACCTACTTTGGGAAGAACATTAGGAGTCACTGTTATGAAGTAGAAAATGTTGCACATTATATTCACATGATTGACCTGATAAAGCAGCATGCAAAACACTAGTTAAGGGGCTGGACAGATTGCAGCATATAGCAGACTGTTGGGTATTGGCACAAATACATTTGATACATTTTTGATGCACAAGGCATTTTGTTTTGATTCATTTGGATTGCTTTAAAGGGAATTTGTCAGCAGGATTTCATACCAAAAGCTATTTATATATGCATGTGTCTCTTTCAAACACAAGTCCAGCAATACATGACTAGTCCATTCCTCCATTACTGTGAAATCAATGTTTGGATAGCTATGCCTCTAAAGCCTCTGTCACACCAGCTATATTCTCCACTATAGCCGCCTTCTCCTACTGCAAAGTAAATGAATCGGAATAGACCACTTAGGGTTTGAGAGACCAAATTTAGAACCTCTAGTAAAGATATTTAAGCATAAAATCGATGCATGGTGTTAATTACCACTTTTGATTTTATTAATTATTGTCCAACAACATCTTAAGGGCAAACAATAATGAGTGATATATATCTCAACAATATGGATGTGTTCCCAACATCTGACCTTATTGGGCGTGTTTTTATAGAGTTAGGATCAACAGGCCCTTAAATTAATAGGATATTTAAAATTAAAAATCTTGATGTATGGTTTGGGAGCTAAATACTGATTACCCCTTGTGAAATATATCACCCTATCTAGCATAAATATTCAAACAAGTGGGAGGACAGAGCCCCCATACCAGCCTACTGCATCAGATGGACTTTATCAGGGAGTGAAATGTACTCAGACCAACACTGATTTTTTTAGTAGGAAATTGTATATTGCATATACCCTTATTTGCACACGCACTTTATAATTGATAATTTATCAATTCATTTTTTGAGATGGTTATTCATGAGTATATGCAATCAAAACTACTACCTCTATTTTTGCATAATGCACTTTATTGTTTTTATTAATCATTATTATCTCAGCCATATATGTTTAACAGTGTCTCTAGCCTGATGCGTCCCTCACATTAGAGATCATATTTTTTCTGTGTCATTTTTTGTAACAATAAAGATTGTCAAGTAATTTTCTTTATTACTGTGTTTTTGTGCTTCTTCTGATCACCTTTGACTCCTCCTGATTTGGAGGGACTTGGTGATTCAGACTGGTTTACCAAGAACATATTTCCTGTCTATGTTAGCAAATTCTTGCATTCTCCATTAAATAATTTGGAGAATCTTTTGTTAGAACTCTATCGTGTGCTATTCCTCTGTTATTCCTCCTAGAAATTCTTGAATAAATTGACAACTGGGTGTTACCAGTAAGGGGACATGTTCTACACACATTGCCAGCAGTGACAGAAGAGAATGATTACACTCAGTAATCAATTTATTCATTGGATTAAAAATAATAGAGGAACAGCACACTGCAAAGTTATAAAAGATGCTCCATAATTGGTGTTTTATGTGAAGTTCAAGTATATACTTGGACATACAAATTAAGGAGGGGAGACATATCTTCTTACATCTACAATGTTAATGATTACACTTAGGTTGAATTTAAAAATCAATTAAACTTTATGCATGAGCCGATATTTAAGAACTGGCTGCAGGTCTCCCAAGCCAAACTCAACAGATTCATGGCCACAGACGAGGCTGTGCCCCCATAATCCTCCATAAAGTATAATGCACCCCCATAATCCTCCATAAAGTAAAATGCACCCCCATAATCCTCCATAAAGTAAAATGCACCCCCATAATCCTCCAAATAGTATAATGCTCCCCCCATAATCCTCCATAAGTATAATGCACCCCCATAATCCTCCATATAGTGTAATGCGCTCCCCATAATTCTTCATATAGTATAATGCACCACTCATAATCCTCCATATAGTATAATGCACTCCCCATGACCCTCCATAGAATATAATGCACTCCCATTTGTCATCCATAGAATATAATGCATTCCCCACGGTCCTCCATACAATATAATATATCCCCTATGGTCCTCCATACAATATCATGGACCCCCATGGTACTCCAAAGAATATAATGCACTCCCTATGGTCCTCCATACAATATAATGCACCCCCATGATCCTCTATAGAATATAATGCACCCCCCATGTTACCCCATACAATATAATGCAGACCCCATAATCCTCCATACAATATAATGCACTCTCCATGGTCCTCCATGGAATATAATGCACTCCTCAAGGTCCTCCTTAGAATATTCTTCACTCCCGATGGTCCTCCATAGAACATAATGCAATCCCCATTGTCCTCCATATAATATAATGCTATCTCTATGGTTCTCCATACAATATAATGCAGCCCCCATAATCCTCCATACAATATAATGCAATCCCCATTGTCCTCCATAAAATATAATGCACTCCCCATGGTCCTCCATAGAAATGAATGCACTTCCCATGGTCCTCCATAGAAATGAATGCACTTCCCATGGTCCTTCATGCAATATAATGCACCCGCCATGGCCCTCCATAAAATATAATGCAATCCCCATGGTCCTCCATACAATGTAATGCACCCCCTCCATGGTCCTTCATAAAATATAATGAAACAAATTTCAGTGTGCAAATGTTTTTTTGATGAGTAGTGGCAGTGTATTAAGCATCCGGGGTGTGGAGTCTGTGCCTGGGGTGAGATTTATGTTCACTTTATAGCCTATAAAAGAGGTTGAGTGCTGGATTGAGGGAGACGAGATAAATCCTTGCAGACAAACCCATGTCACGTGCTGGGAAGTGTGTACGTGACAATGACCTAGCCTAAGGATAGGCCATCAGTATCGGACATCCTCATTAATTAGAGAGAAATATTCAAGTGGTAGATCCTCTTTAATAAACTACACAAACATTAATATTCCTACAATTCTGTTGCTTTTTGTCTGTACTATTATGCAATTCAGAACTGAAAGAAAACAGTTCAACCCTGTCACCTTTTCATTATAGAGGTTCCCAAAACAGCGACGCAATTGTCAACTCCTAAGTCATTGTAAGGTACGTCAGATCTGCACACAAGCCCTGACATTGACAGGAATAATCAAAGTGGCAATAAGTAAAGGTAGTCATAAATGGGTGGGACGGGACATCTCCTCATACACAGGCAACAACCAGGAAACACAACTCCTGTATGTGGACACCAACATATCACATAGCTACATTCACTGGGCATTCAGTCCCTCGAAGCTTCATTAGACATGTCCATTGAAGAGAATTCAATAAATTCAGCACCAGGTTAGTGCTACATTCACAGCAGTGTAGAGCTGTACATGGTCTCATCGTTTTTTACCTTGATGTATTTATGGCTTGAAGGTTTCATCAGCCATAAATATCTACTATATAATTGTCTAAGGGTCACTTCCGTCTTTCTGTCCTTCTATCTGTCTGTCACGGATATTCATTGGTCGCGGCCTCTGCCTGTCATGGAAATCCAAGTCGCTGATTGGTCGCGGCAAAACGGCCACGACCAATCAGCAACGGGCACAGTCTGGCGGCAAAATGGCCGCTCCTTACTCCCCGAAGTCAGTGCCCGCTCCATAATCCCCTCCAGTCAGCGCTCACACAGGGTTAATGGCAGCGGTAACGGGCCGGGTTATGCCGCGGGTAACGCACTCTGTTACCGCTGCTATTAACCCTGTGTGACCAACTTTTTACTATTGATGCTGCCTATGCGGCATCAATAGTTAAAAGATCTAATGTTCAAAATAATTAAAAAAAATAAAAAATCGTTATATGCTCACCGTCCGTCGGCCCCTTGGATCCAGAACCGGACTTTCCCGATCCTCGCGACGCCCCGGTGACTGCTCCATGCATTGCGGTCTCGCGAGATGATGACGTAGCGGTCTCGCAATGTACTCTTGGGAGCTTCGGTAAGTGCTTCACCAGGATCCGGGGCCAACGGAAGGTTAGTATATAACTATTTTTTATTTTAATTATTTTTTTTTTACAGGGATATGATGCCCACATTGCTATATACTACGTGGGCTGTGCAATATACTACGTGGGCTGTGCAATGTACTATGTGGGCTGTACAATATAATACGTGGGCTGTGCAATATACTACGTGGGCTGTGCAATATACTATGTGGGCTGTGCTATATACTACGTGGGCTGTGCAATATACCACGTGGACTGTGCAATATACTACGTGGGCTGTGCAATATAATATGTGGGCTGTGCAATATACTACGTGGCTGTGCAATATACTGTGTGGGCTGTGCAATATACTACGTGGGCTGTGCAATATAATACGTGGGCTGTGCAATATAATACGTGGGCTGTGCAATATAATACGTGGGCTGTGCAATGTACTATGTGGGCTGTGCTATATATTACGTGGGCTGTGCAATATAATACGTGGGCTGTGCAATATACTGCGTGGACTGTGCAATATAATACGTGGGCTGTGCTATATACTACGTGGGCTGTGCAATATACTACGTGGGCTGTGCAATGTACTATGTGGGCTGTACAATATAATACGTGGGCTGTGCAATATACTACGTGGGCTGTGCAATATACTACGTGGGCTGTGCTATATACTACGTGGGCTGTGCAATATACTACGTGGACTGTGCAATATACTACGTGGGCTGTTTAATATAATATGTGGGCTGTGCAATATACTACGTGGCTGTGCAATATACTGTGTGGGCTGTGCAATATACTACGTGGGCTGTGCAATATAATACGTGGGCTGTGCAATATAATACGTGGGCTGTGCAATATAATACGTGGGCTATGCAATGTACTACGTGGGCTGTGCTATATATTACGTGGGCTGTGCAATATAATACGTGGGCTGTGCAATATACTGCGTGGACTGTGCAATATAATACGTGGGCTGTGCTATATACTACGTGGGCTGTGCAATATACTACGTGGGCTGTGCAATATACTACGTGGGCTATGCTATATTCTACATGGGCTGTGCAATATACTGCGTGGGCTGTGCAATATACTATGTGGGCTGTGCAATATACTACGTGGGCTGTACTGTGCAGCTGTACTCCTCCTGCAAAGTCTTCCCTCACCAGATCCCAGAGGCGGTCTAGACGAGTGAATCCCCCAAAGAAACCGTCACGTCTGACCAAGCCCGTCCAAAACCCGCCTGTTCCTCTACCTGTTCCTGCAACTACCCAAGCAAATCCCAAGAAGGTTGGTAAAAGTGGGCTGGCAAAGCAGCAGCCCGAATCCAACCGCAAGAAGGGGACGCGGTATCGCTGCGGTTGCAAGGAACATCCAGACGGTCTCTGCTCTGTGGATGTTAAACTCCAAAACCCTGGGCCAGCAGGAGAGGCTGCCCTAGGTGAGAGTACTTCCTCTCCATCTAAATCAAAGACTGTCTCTGTTTTCCGGGAGCTTTGGCGAGGTAAAGTCGCCTGCCATTCGGAGTCAGTGTGTGGTCTCCGTTATACAGCTCCAGAACCCGGTGAGAGCATTGTCTGAAGTTGGTCAAGCCCTACTCAAGAGCAGTCTAGTCCTTCAAGGACAACTACAGCTCCAGGTTGGAGTCTTATACTCGAAGTTTGTCTTCCATATGCTGTCTGTTATGCCCATGGGTCATTCTGAGCCTAGGACTCTACCACCCGCCCTGGTCAAGAGTTCCTGCAAAATGCTTCGTTTGAATTTACCCAGTCATGAGAGGTGTCTGGTTCCCATGCGTCAAGGACAGTCAACTGTGTTGTCTTCTTCTTCTGCTGGTCTGCTAGTCGTCGAGTCAAGGTGTGCTGACGTCACCAAAGTTGGGGAAGCGGTGACTATCTCTCCACACGTCTCCAGTGACTATACCAGTAACCCGTTAGTCATCGAGTCAAGGTGTGATGACGTCACCCAAGATGGGAAAGGGGTGACAATCTCTCCTCACAACTCTAATGACTATACCTGTAACCGGTTTGTGGAAACATCCCCGCCTTTTGGACGTTTTTTTCTGGATAACGGGCAGAAGATGGTTCCTATGTGGGTGCCTTCATCGTCCATATGGCCAGTTGGTGAAGATTCCATAACAGAAGTTTTTTCCTCTCAGTTTTTTTCTGATCCGGTGGAATTGTTGTTCTCCACCCTCTGTTCCAATGATTTTTCCTGTGTTCAGTACTCTAGAACATCTCTGCTACCTGAAAGTTTGTCTCTGGATGTCGGGCAGAAGATGTATCCTGTGAGTGTTCCTTCGGCTTCCATATGGCCGGCTGGTGAAGATATCAAGACATCTCCGCTGCCTGAAAGTTTGTCTCTGGATATCGGGCAGAAGATGTATCCTGTGAATGTTCCTTCGGCTTCCATGTGGCCGGCTGGTGAAGATATCAAGTCAGTAGCATCCAAGTCTCTGCTTCTTGTCTACCCAGAGGAAATGGTCCAGTCCTTTGTAGAAGCCAACCCCATTGGGTACAAAGAGACTTTGCTATCTGAGATTCCGGGTGAAGTTAACCCTGTTGAGCACAAAGAGACTTTGTCTTCTGAGATTCCTGGTGACCCGTTTGCCTTATCCTACTTTGAAGATGTTATGATGATTTGGACTGTGAGTGGTTGCTTTCTTCTTCTACAGATCATTCTGGCGGGTTTGAAGAAGAGGGGGCGTAAAGGAGGTGGTACTGTAACAACCCTGCCAGCATCACTGCATGGCCTTCCTTTCCCCACCTGCCTGTCACATCAATTCACTCACCCAGTGCCATGCTGTGAGATCTGTCTGCTGCCGGCTCCATGCCATGTGCATCATGGCGGCTTGCTCTGTGTACACTTCCTGGCTGTGTGCATAGGGGGGCGGCGCCAGCCACTCCGGATTCTTATTGAGACTGTGTGCACCTCCCTGGGGTGTTCCTGGCCAATAGCCTTGAGGCCTCTGATACTTAAGGCATCCTCACCCATTGGAGGATGCCTGAGCAAACTATTCCCCTCAGTTAGCATTTGCTACTGAGCTGCCAGGTCGTGTCTGTTTCCTGTCTCTGAGGGCTGCAATACTGCAGGCCTTCATCTGTGTTCTGTTTGTGTATCCGTGTCTGTTCCTGTCTGAACTCTGGTCTATGTCCGTTCCTGTTCCTTCTTTGTCATTTGTCATTTCCCACTCTGCTGTGTGTACCTCCACCTTATCTCTCTGCTCTGCTTGCCACTATCAGTGGTTCTGCATCTCTCTGCTCTGTTCTGCCACAAACTGTGGTTCTGAGCTTCTCAGCTTTCCTCGCCACAACCTGTGGTTCTGCACTCTTTTGCTCTTGGCGTTACCTCCTGCGGTTCTGGCTCTTGGTTCCGCCTCCAGCGTCTCCGCTCTTGGTTCCGTCTCCAGCGTCTCCGCTCTTGGCTCCGCCTCCAGCATCTCCGCTCTTGGCTCCGCCTCCAGCGTATCCGCTCTTGGCTCCGCCTTCAGCGTCTCCGCTCTTGGCTCCGCCTCCAGCGTCTCCGCTCTTGGCTTCGCCTCCAGCGTCTCCGCCCTTGGCTCTGCCTCCTGCGTCTCCGCTCTTGGCTCCGCCTCCAGCGTCTCCGCTCTTGGCTCCGCCTCCAGCGGCTCTGCTCTTGGCTCCGCCTCCAGCATATCCGCTCTTGGCTCCGCCTCCAGCGTCTCCGCTCTTGGCTCCGCCTCCTGCGTCTCCGCTCTTGGCTCCGCCTCCTGCGTCTCCGCTCTTGGCTCCGCCTCCAGCGTCTCTGCTCTTGGCTCCGCCTCCAGCATTTCCGCTCTTGTCTCCGCCTCCTGTGGCTCCGTCCTTGGCTCTGCCTTCTCCTTCTCTACTCTCTGCTTTGCCTTCTCCTTCTCTGCTCATAGCTCTGCCTTCTCCTTCTCTACTCTTAGCTCCACCTCCTGCTCTTACTCCGCCTCCTGTGATTCTGCTTTGCTTCCACTCTTGCTCTATCTTTATTCTGCAACTTGCCGTACGGGTCTCTACCTGTTTCTTTATGTTCTCCAGTCTGAACAGGTTCTTACCTGTTTCCATACAACCATCTGAATACCAGTTCCTACCAGAGTATCAGTCCTGTCTGCCAGTGCCAGCCGTGCCCGCCTGTCCGCCTGAGTGCCAGCCGCGCCCGTCTGCCTGCCTGTATCTCCGTCAAGCCAGTCCGCCCGTCTGGGCCTCTGCCAAATCCGTCTGTCAGCCAGTGCCACAACCGTGCCTGCCTGCCTGTGTCTTGTCCCCGGTGGGATCAGCATCCACAGTCTGACTCCACCCTGGAGTGGTACCTGGTAGCTTCCTATTGCACAAGTCTGTCCTCACCATCAGAGGCTCCAGTGAACACCTAGGAAGCTACTTAGTTACGCCCCTTCCAGGGAAGTTCGGTCTGTGGTCCAGTGGGGCCACACCCCCAGGTGCCAACCAGTCTCGGCGCGAGCGTTACACTGTGCAATATACAGTACTATGTGGGCTGTGCTATATACTACGTGGGCTGTGCTATATACTACGTGGGCTGTGCAATATACTGCGTGGGCTGTGAATATACTACGTGAGCTGTGCAATATACAGTACTACGTGGGCTGTGCTATATACTACGTGGACTGTGCTATATACTACATGTGCTGTCATGGTTCCCAATGGCAAGGGAACGTAAAAAACACATAAGTAACGAACGAGCTCTCGGGTGATGGAAACTCGAGTTGACCGTGAGCTAAATCTACCACACAACTAACAGTAGCCAGGGAGCATACCTACGGCTTCCTATATGCCACGCGCCAGCCGGAGGACTAACTACGCCTGGTAGAGGAAGAAAAAGACCTGGCTTACCTCTAGGGAAATACCCCAAAAGATGATAGCAGCCCCCCACATGTAATAACGGTGAATTAAGAGGAAAAGACATACACAGTATGAAAGTAGATTTAGCAAAGAGAGGTCCACTTACTAGATAGCAGAAGGATACAAAAGAGGACTTCACGGTCAACTGAAAACCCTTTCAAAAACCATCCTGAAATTACTTTAAGACTCCTGTGTCAACTCATGACACAGGAGTGGCAATTTCAGCCCGCAAGAGCTTCCAGCTACAGAGAATTACAAAAACTGCAAACTGGACAAAAGGTACAAAACAAAAGGACAAAGTCCACTTAGCTGATCAGCAGACTAGTAGCAGGAACATGCAACCGAAGGCTCTGGTTACAATGATGACCGGCAAGGAAATGACTGGAGAGCAAGGCTAAATAGGAAACTCCCAAACACTGATGGAAGCAGGTGAACAGAAGAAGCAAAGTGCAAACAAGTCACCAGTACCACCAGCAACCACCAGGGGAGCCCAAAAAGCGGATACACAACAGTACCCTCCCCTTAAGGAGGGGGCACCGAACCCTCACAAGAACCGCCAGGGCGATCTGGACGAGCCCTATGAAAGGCACGAACCAAATCCGAGGCATGAACATCAGAGGCAGTTACCCAAGAATTATCTTCCTGACCATAGCCTCTCCATTTAACCAGATATTGAAGTCTCCGTCTGGAAATACGGGAGTCCAAGATCTTCTCCACGACGTACTCCAATTCACCCTCCACCAGCACAGGAGCAGGAGGTTCAGTAGAAGGAACCACCGGTACCTCATATCTCCGCAACAACGACCGATGGAACACATTATGGATAGCGAAAGATGCCGGGAGGTCCAAACGAAAGGAAACAGGGTTAAGAATCTCCAAAATCCTATAAGGACCGATGAACCGAGGCTTAAATTTGGGAGAAGAAACCCTCATAGGGACAAAACGGGAAGACAACCACACCAAGTCCCCAACGCGAAGGTGGGGACCAACACGACGACGGTTAGAAAACTGCTGAGTCCTCTCCTGGGACAATTCCAAATTATCCAAATATTCCCGGAAAATATCATGCATTAAGGACTGAAAGACAGAAGGTGCATTAGAAAGGCCGAAAGGCATTACCAAATACTCAAAATGGCCCTCAGGCGTATTAAATGCGGTCTTCCACTCATCCCCCTGCTTAATTCGCACCAAATTATACGCCCCACGAAGATCAATCTTAGAGAACCACTTAGCCCCCCTTATGTGAGCAAACAAATCAGTCAGCAAAGGCAACGGATACTGATATTTGACTGTAATTTTATTCAGGAGACGATAATCAATACAAGGCCTCAGAGAGCCATCCTTTTTAGAGACAAAGAAAAAACCGGCTCCTAAAGGTGATGAAGAAGGACGAATATGTCCCTTTTCCAGGGACTCCTTAATATACTCGCGCATAGCAGCATGTTCAGGTACAGATAGGTTAAACAAACGACCCTTTGGAAATTTACTGCCAGGAATCAGATCTATGGCGCAATCACAATCCCTGTGAGGAGGGAGTGAACCAATCTTAGGCTCTTCAAAAATATCACGATAATCAGACAAAAATGCCGGAATCTCAGATGGAATAGATGACGAAATGGACACCATAGGAGTGTCCCCATGAGCCCCCCGACATCCCCAGCTTAACACAGACATAGCCTTCCAGTCAAGGACTGGGTTATGAGACTGTAACCATGGTAATCCAAGCACCAAAACATCATGTAAATTGTACAACACAAGGAAGCGAATCACCTCCTGATGGTCTGGAGTCATACGCATAGTCACTTGCGTCCAGAACTGTGGTTTATTACAAGCCAAAGGCGTAGAATCAATACCCTTCAGAGGTATAGGGACTTCCAGAGGCTCTAAATCAAACCCACAGCGCCTGGCAAAGGACCAGTCCATAAGACTCAGAGCGGCGCCCGAGTCCACATAGGCATCCACGGTAATAACTGATAATGAACAAATCAAGGTTACAGACAAAATAAATTTGGACTGTAAAGTGCCAATTGAAATGGACTTGTCAACCTTCCTAGTACGCTTAGAGCATGCCGATATAACATGAGCAGAATCACCACAATAGAAGCATAACCCATTTTTACGCCTATAATTCTGCCGCTCGCTTCTGGACATAACTCTGTCACATTGCATTTTCTCTGGCGTCTCTTCAGAAGATACCGCCAAATGGTGCACGGGTTTGCGCTCCCGCAAACGCCGATCAATCTGAATTGCCATTGTCATGGACTCATTCAGACCTGTAGGCGCAGGGAACCCGACCATAACATCTTTAACGGCATCAGAAAGGCCCTCTCTGAAATTTGCCGCTAAGGCGCACTCATTCCACTGAGTAAGCACAGACCACCTACGAAATTTTTGGCAGTATATCTCCGCTTCATCTTGCCCTTGAGATAGGGCTATCAAAGCTTTTTCAGCTTGAATCTCCAAATTAGGTTCCTCATAAAGCAACCCTAAAGCCAGGAAAAACGCATCCACATTGAGCAACGCAGGATCCCCTGGTGCCAATGAAAATGCCCAATTTTGAGGGTCACCTCGCAGCAAAGAGATTACAATCTTAACCTGCTGGACAGGATCTCCTGAGGAGTGAGGTCTGAGAGAAAGGAATAATTTACAATTATATTTGAAATTCAAAAACCGAGATCTATCTCCGTCAAACACCTCTGGTGTAGGGATTTTAGGTTCAGAAATAGGAGCATGTATAACAAAATCTTGTAAATTTTGAACCTTCGTAGCAAGATTATTTAAACCTGCAGCCAAACTCTGGACATCCATGTTAAACAGCTAAGGTCAGAGCCATTCAAGGGTTAAGAGGAGGTAAGAAGCAGCTAGACAGCAATTAAGGGCTAGGCAGCAAAACTCTGAGGGAAAGAAAAAAAAAATTTCCCTTCAACACTTCTTTTTCTCCTGCTTCAGCCCAAACAATTAACACTTTGTAGGCCGGTCATACTGTCATGGTTCCCAATGGCAAGGGAACGTAAAAAACACATAAGTAACGAACGAGCTCTCGGGTGATGGAAACTCGAGTTGACCGTGAGCTAAATCTACCACACAACTAACAGTAGCCAGGGAGCATACCTACGGCTTCCTATATGCCACGCGCCAGCCGGAGGACTAACTACGCCTGGTAGAGGAAGAAACAGACCTGGCTTACCTCTAGGGAAATACCCCAAAAGATGATAGCAGCCCCCCACATGTAATAACGGTGAATTAAGAGGAAAAGACATACACAGTATGAAAGTAGATTTAGCAAAGAGAGGTCCACTTACTAGATAGCAGAAGGATACAAAAGAGGACTTCACGGTCAACTGAAAACCCTTTCAAAAACCATCCTGAAATTACTTTAAGACTCCTGTGTCAACTCATGACACAGGAGTGGCAATTTCAGCCCGCAAGAGCTTCCAGCTACAGAGAATTACAAAAACTGCAAACTGGACAAAAGGTACAAAACAAAAGGACAAAGTCCACTTAGCTGATCAGCAGACTAGTAGCAGGAACATGCAACCGAAGGCTCTGGTTACAATGATGACCGGCAAGGAAATGACTGGAGAGCAAGGCTAGATAGGAAACTCCCAAACACTGATGGAAGCAGGTGAACAGAAGAAGCAAAGTGCAAACAAGTCACCAGTACCACCAGCAACCACCAGGGGAGCCCAAAAAGCGGATACACAACAGTGGGCTGTGCAATATACCGTGTGGGCTGTGCAATATACTGCATGGGTTGTGCAATATAATACGTGGGCTGTGCAATATACTACGTGGGCTGTGCTATATACTATGTGGGCTGTGCAATATACTGCGTGGGCTGTGCAATATACTACGTGGGCTGTGCTATACACTACGTGGCCTGTGTTATACACTACGTGGGCTGTGTTATACACTACGTGGGCTGTGTTATACACTACGTGGGCTGTGTTATATACTGCATGCGTGGGCTGTTATATACTACGTGAGCTGTGTTATATGCTACGTGGGCTGTTATAAACTACGTGGCTGTGTTATATGCTATGTGGGCTGTTATACACTCCGTGGGCTGTGCTATATACTACGTGGCTGTGCTATATACTCCGTGGGCTGTGTTATATACTCCGCGGGCTGTGTTATATACTCCGTGGGCTGTGCTATATACTACGTGTCTGTGCTATATACTACATGGCTGTGCTATATACTACGTGGGCTGTTATATACTACATGGCCGGCCGCGAACAATCAGTGACAGGCGCAGTCCGGCCGCGAATTGGCGTGGGATTTGAACCACGCTTCGCTAATTGGTCGCGGCCGGCCGAATCCTGCGTATTCAATGTATTATTCCATAATCTTCATAAATAAACTACATACATATTCTAGAATACCCGATGCGTTAGAATCGGGCTACCATCTAGTAATGTATATATTTTACCTGGAAAATCCTGTGTATTCATTGCATTATTCTTAAATCTTCAGAAATAAACTACATACATATTCTAGAATACCCGATGCATTAGAATCGGTCCAACATCTAGTATGTACTAAATACACAATAAAATGTAAAAAATATTTATGAATTACTGTGTTTTTTGTACCGATTCGGTAAAACTGCCATTTTACACATCAGTCTTGATGAACAGTGAGCTGGAGGAATATGCACCAAATACATTAAAAGGTACAAATTTGGTGCATCTTTTCAGCTGCGGTGTGTCACTGGAGAACATTTCTTTCAGAATCTTTGCCACTTTTTAAAATAAATTATGATAAAATTGTTTGTATTGCTCAGCCAAGCTCCCTCTGGATAAATTCCAGTTACTTCTCAAAAAGTTGCCGATTCTGGCCATGACTGTCGTCAAAATACCAAAAGTCTAAATATTTTTATGCAACAAATAATTTTTGAAACATTTAAAGCCAGAAAGCTATCAAAAAGTGCTGAATGAATTAGGGCCCCAGCGTAAGATGTAATATTTTATTCTTTGTTATCACAAGTGGGTATGGATAATTAGCCAGATTTAACCCCTTCACCACCCAAGCCTGTTTTCACCTTCAAGACAAGGCCAAATTTTACAATTCTGACCACTGTCACTTTATGTGGTAATAACTCTGGAACACTTCAATGGATCCCATTAATTCTGATGCTGTTTTTGTGACATATTGTACTTCATGCTAGTGGCAAAATTTGTTCGATATGACTTATTTATTTGTGGAAATAATGAAATTTGGAAAACTTTAGAAAATTTAGCAATTTTCACATTTTAATTTTTATGACCTTAAAACAGAGAATTATGTTACAAAAACTAGTTAATAAATAACATTTTCCACATATTGACTTTACATCAGCACAATTTTTGAAACTTTTTTTTGTTAGGAAGTTAGAAGGGTTAAAAGTTGACCAGTGAGTTCTCATTTTTCAAACAAAATTAACAAAACCAATTCTTTTAGGGACCACATCACATTTAAAGTGACTTTTGAGAGGTCTATATGACATAAAATACCCAAGAGTGGCACCATTCTAAAAACTGCACCCTTGGTGCTCAAAACCACAGTCGAGAAGTGTACTAACCCTTCAGGTGCTTCACAGGAACTGAAAAAATGATGAAGGAAAAAAAATGAACATTCAACTTTTCTTCACAAAAAAGTTACTTTTGACCCAAACTTTTTCATTTTCACAAGGGTAACATGAGAAAATAGACTCCAAAATTTGTTGTGCAATTTATCCTGAATACGTTGATACCCCATAAGTGGGGGAAAACTACTGTTTAGGCGCATAGCAGGGTATGGAAGGGAAGGAACACAGTTTTACTTTTTGAAAACAAAATCTGTTGGAATTGAGAGCGGACACCATGTCACATTTAGAGAGCCTCTGATGTGTGGAAACCCCCAACAAGTGACCCCATTTTGGAAACTAGACCCCTCAAAGAATGTATCAAGATGTGTGGTGAGCACCTTGCACCCCCAAGGTGCTTCACACACAGAAGTTTATAGTGTTGAGCAGTGAAAATAGAAAAAATCAGAGAGCCCTGATGTACCTAAAAAGTGGAAACCTCCCACAGTTGACCCATTTTGGAAACTAGACCACTCAATTAATTTATCTACATGTGTGGTGAGCACTTTGAACCCCCAGGTGCTTCACAGAAATTTATAATGTTGAACTGTAAAAATAACATTTTACAGCAAAAATATTGGTTGTGTCCCAAAGTTTTCATTTTTGCAAGAGAAACAAGAGCAAAATGGACCATACAAATTATTACGCAATGTCTCCTGTGTACGCTAATACCCCATATGTTGTGGAAAACTACTTTTAAGGCACAGTGCAAAGCTCAGAAGGGAAATAGCACTATATTGGAGCTCAGATTTTGCTGGAATGGTTTCAGGATGTCATGTTACATTGGCAGAGCTCCTGAGGTGTCAGAACAGCAGACCCCGCATCAGTTACGTCATTTTACAAACTACACATCTCAATGAATTCTTCTAGGGGTGCAGTGAACATGTTGACACCTCATGTGCCTCTCAGAAATTTATACCATTGGGCAATGAAGAAAGAATAATTACATTTTTACCAGTAAAATGTTGTTATAGCCCCACATTTTTAATTTTTGTAAGGGCTAATAGGAAAAAATGGACCTCTCAATTTGTTGTACAATTTCTCCTGAGTACGCCAATACTCTACATGTAATTGTGAACTACTTGTGAGGCACAGTGCAAAACTCAGGAAGGAGCGCCATAACTTAGTGCAGATTTTACTGTTATGTTTTGCGGGTGCCATAACCCACTGGGAGAGCTCTAGAAGTGCTAGAACAGCAGAACCCTCCATAGGTGACCCCATTTTACAAACTACACCTCTTCATTACTTCATCTAAGGGTACGTGTCCACGGTCAGGATGGCCGGCGCCAAGCCCCGCCCCCTTTCTGGGACGCGATGATGCCGGATGTGTTAACTGTACACATCCGGGATCATCGCACCCTCGCATAGCGCCCTGTGATATTACTTGCGGCGACGCAGCGTCGCCGCAGGTAGCACGGACATGCTGCGATCTGAAAAGACGCGCAGCATGTCCGGAGTCGCAGGGAAGTCGGATGCGTGTTTCCACGCATAGTGGACACGGGATTTCATAAAATCCCCTCCACTATGCTGGAACATCTGGACGCTGCGTGTTTGACGCTGCAGCTCGGCGCAGCGTCAAACACGCAGCGTTTACTGACCGTGGACACACACCCTAAGGGTATGTGTCCACGTTCAGGATTGCTTCAGGATTTGGTCAGGATTTTATGCAGGTAAAATCCTGACCAAATCTGCACCTGAGGTCACTGCCAGGTCACCTGCGTTTTTCTGCAATGTAAGGACATGCTGCGTTCTTCAAAGACGCGCCGCATGTGAGTTTTCTCGGGTGTGCCGCATGCGTCTTTTACTGCATAGTGGAGACAGGATTTCATGAAATCCCCTCCACTATGCTGTAACATCTGGACGCTGCGTTTTTTATGCATGCTGCTCAACGCTGAGTCAAAAACTCAGCGTTTCCTGGACGTAGACACATACCCTAAGGGTGCAGTGATCATAATGACACCACGGGTGTGTCACACAATTTTAAACCATTGAGCAGTGAAGAAAAAATATAATTACAATTTTACCATGAAAAAAATGTTTTAGCTCCAGATATTACATTTTCACAAGGGGAAATTAGTAAAAATGGCACACAAGACAAAAATTTGTCTCACAATTTCTGCTGAACATGGAAATACCCCATATGTGGCTGTACGGTACAGCCCCTAAGTGCTGAAAGCGCTGAATACCCCCTTAAGTGACCCCATTTTGGAAATTATACCCCTTTGGGAATGTATCTACAGGTGCAGTGATGATTTGATGTCATAGATGTTTTCCAGAACAAAAAGCAGCAGTGGATATTGCAGAGTGAAAATTGCTAATCTGCTATTGTAGTGTCCAGATTGTTGTAGTGTCCATTATAATGTAGAGTCTAATATGTTGTAGTGCCCAGTACGTTATGCTCAGCTTGTGCTTCTGGAGAAATGCATACGTAAATTAGGAGGGCTCTCATTGCTACAGAAATGCCAAACATAGCTAAATGTGGTTTAGGCAAACTGTGGGGCTCAGCATGAAAGTGGGCATTTGGATTTGTGAGTGCAGAATTCGCTGGATTACTTTTAGGGGGTCAGGAGCCATAGGGCTATTCCAGAGCCTTTGTACTACCAGTTATGTGGAAGCCCCCTATATTTCCATTAACAGACCTGAATGGGGCCTTTTTATGTGGATTAATTTAAAGCTTTGATTGGGAACATTTTACATAACACTTGGGATCACATTTATCTGGCGCTCTACGCTGAGCACTTACATCAGGTTTTCCATCTAAATCTCCGAATGACATGATTCAGATTAAACCCCTGAGGGATCAATTTACTAGAATGAGGCAGCAGACTAACTCCATCTGGCCTCTGATCAGCAGTGTACTTCTTTTCAGAGGTGTACACAACTGTGGCCGACGTCACTTTTATGCACGCCTAAATAGACAGACACCGCCGCATCATAGGCCAGACAGCGTTCAGTGACTCCATCTGCCTCATTATAGGGAATCTTCCATCTGGGGTTCTGTCTGAATCATACATTTCAGAGATTTACACGGAAATCCTGGTGTAAGCGCTCAGCACAGGATAATTGTGCACCGATCCTTACTGCAATCTTTAGGAGGCAGAATGAAGAAATCAACAGTAGGTGAAGAATTGGTTTCATTTATTTTTCTACGCCGTTCCTCGTGCGGTATAAGTGATTAGACGACTTTATTATTCGGTCAGTGCAATTACAGCGATTCCAGATTTATTTTGTTTTCTTTATGTTTGACTGCTATAACACTAAAAGACGCTTTTTTTTTCAAAAACTAGTTTTAGCGCTTTTACACAACTATTTTATAGAAAAAATAATTTTTAGATCATTTTATTAAGAGAGTTTTAAAATTTTTTTGCTGATGGAGCGGTATGGTGGCTTGTTTTTTGCAGGACAAGATAACACTTTCAGCTATATCATTTTTATTTACATTTGTCTTTTTGATTGCGTTTTGCTTCACTTTTAGTTTATTGATGCACGGTATTGGGTAAACATTGGTGACCGTGACAGCGTTGAGTCCCATGTAGTCCACACAGAACCGGGTTGTCCGATCCTTCTTTGGGATGAGAAATACAGGCAAGGCCAAAGCGATGCTGGATGGTTGGATGATCCCCGGCTTCAGCATCTGGTCAATCTCCTGCCGCATGTGCTGCTGCACCTCCAGGGAGACCCGGTATGCTGAAAGACAGATTGGGGGGTGATCCCAAGTGTCCACATGATGAACAGCCAACTCTGTCCTTCTGGGCTTGTCGCTGAACAAATCGAGGAAGGAGTGTAGGGTTGCCCACAGCTGGGACCATTGGTCCGATAAGAGCTGGTGACAAACCTCCCTAACCTGGGCGAGAATATCCGAGAGGGTCTCTGCCTCTCCCTCTTTTGGCAGGTTGCATAAGGGGAGGGCGCAGACCTCCCGCTCATGATTTGCCTTCATAATGTTCACATGGAAGGCCTTCAGCCTTCCCCAGGCGTGGTCTAGGGTGACCAAGTACGTTATGGTGTTGAGCTGCTGGTGCACGAGGTTTGGGCCTTGCCAGGCAGCCTGAATCTTGTCCTGAAGTACGGAGACCAGTACTCACCTTTTGATTCACCTGGTAGTTCCTCTCACAAGCATTCTGGTCATAGCATCACTTCTGGTCTGCCTGGGCTCTCGTCATTTTATTGTGCACCAGCGCACTAAGGCCTGCAGCTTGCCACGGAAGCTCATGACATACATGATGACAGACACTCCAGGAGTGGCTAAGTCTCATTCCCAGACATCTTCACCAGAACCATTGGCCCCCGCCCGTACAGGAGCTCAAAGTTGGAGAACCCCGTTAAGGCCTGCGGGACCTCCTGGTAGGCAAATAGCCGGTGTGGGAAGTGCTGCTCCCAGTCGCACCCCTGGGAGTCTACCAACATCTTAAGCATCTGCTTCAGGGTGCCATTGTACCGTTCGCATAGGCCATTGGTCTGTGGGTGGTACAGGCTGGTCACCAGATGTTTCACCTGTATCTGCTTATAGAGGGACTCCATCAGCTGCAACATGAACTGGGTTCCCCTAGTCAACGAGCATTTCCTGGGGAAAACTCACTTGAGATAAAATCTCCATTAAGGTGGTAGCCACCTTGTTGGCCCAAATCGACAACAAAGCTATCACTTCCTGGTACCAGGCGGCATAGTCTACTATTTTCAGTATGAAGCATTGCTCAGAATGGCCATTGGGCCAATCAAATCCATAGCCACCCTTCTGAAAGGCTCTTCAATGATGGGCAGAATTACCAGTGGGGCTTTAGGGTGACGTCCCGCTTTCCCCACCCTCTGACAGGTGTCACATGAATGGCAGTAGGCATCCACATCAGCCTCCATCTGGGGTCAGTTGACCTTTGTCTTACTGATCCCTTTATGTCCAGCCATTGGAATCTTGTGTGCAATCCACAACAACTCCGCCCTGAATGGATAGGGTACCACCAACTGTCAGTCCCTAGGTCACGCCTCCAGTGAACCCTGCTGAACCATTACACAGTACAGTTGTCCTTGGTCCAAAACCACCTGCTCAAGGTCTGAGTCCAAGGGAGGCTGTGCCACCTGCTCCTTGAGAGCTTTCAGGCTGTCATTAATTTCCAACACTGTCTGAAACCCCTGACTAGATGTGGCCAGAATCAACTAGACTGCCACGTCTTCTGTCAGCTCCCTGGGACCTGTCTCCTGGCTTCTGACTGACCTGGCAGCCACTTGGATGAAAGGGGGAAGCCGTCGGACCCTGAGGGGTTCCTAGGGCCCTGGCGCTACCGCTACACATGACAGGCCACGGCTACTGCAACTACGGGTAATGCCTGCTTCTGACCAAATCGCCGGTCCAGACTGACTAACCTGGCCCTCTAACATCCCGGTTATGGAGGAACTCTGAAATGGAGCCTTAGCTGGGATCCCTACCTCTCCTGGGACAGCCCGGCCTCAATTGCATGCTCCCCCTCTGCAGCTGTCTGCCTCCTGTCTGTCCCCTCTGTAACAACCTCACAGGACAATTGGTTCTAACATGCCAGCTGGCTACACTCTAAGGCATTAGTACAGCTTGCTTGATTGATTTCCTCAACCCCGAGGGGAGAGGGACACAGTTCATCACCCACCGACACATCGCCATCAGTAGACATGTTAATCACATTGACATCAACAAGGGTGGAGATTACATTGATGTCTGGAGGATCAGGCCTTGGGGGTTCAGCAGCCACATACTATGACACTACCCACAAAAAAAAACACCAGTACACAGGCAGAGATGCTTACCTGCCCAAGGCCTCCAAACAATCTCACTAGCCAAGGTGCAGCGGACCCAAGTTAAGATGGCAGATACACAGGTGCAGTAATACCGATAAGGCAGCCACCCTACACTCAGGAATTGGCCACTTGGTGCACCTGTGCAAACAAATAGTCTGTATGTGGCGTGTTCACACAGGAATGCAAAGTATGTGGCTCAAAGCCTATTAATGATGCCATAAAGCGGGATAACCATAATGCATCCTGTGTGAACAGAGGCCACAGTGTACAGAGCCATCTAGGGCCCAGCTGCACCCTGGAAAAATATACAGTGCACCAAAAACATAACAATGTATGCAAGGTATTGGTCGATACTATGGCCACAATATTTAAGCTGCCAATCCACGTCAAGGGTCCTTACATATTGGCAGTCCTAATCTAAAAAAACACCATAAGAGGAAAGACCTCCACTAATCTAGACAAAAAAAACACCAGTACACAGGCAGAGATGCTTACCTGTCCAAGGCCTCCAAACAATTGCACTAGCCAAGGTGCAGCGGACCCAAGTTAAGATGGAAGCATTTGTTGCTGGTGCTTGTGTTCCTGTTGACGTTCTGCAGCTTCCTCGTGACGTTCTGCCGCTGCCTTGCAACATTCTGCTGCTGTTATGAGGGTCTTGTAGGAGGCCTTGTCCCCTTCCTTGAGTCTGGCCAAGGCAGAGGGATTGACCGCCAGCGGCTGACTCCTTGAGGAGCCTGGGCTGGACTTCCCCTCTGGTTGAGCAACATCATCTTCCAGCTCCCTCCCACCATCCTTAGCACTGGCCATCTCCCTGGCTCTGACCCTGGTGCTACTGGCCATCTTTGCAATCGTTGGCCACTGACACAGAGCTGCAACCTGATGCACCCACACATCTTACAGTATTCGCACTAGGACTGTCTAGTGCTGAGCTGATCTTTAGACCCCAGCAGCAAAAGCTACTGCTGTTAGTCTTTAGTGTCTGGGAGTATGGGTCACACACACACACACACACACACACACTACTCTCTATCTCGATCCTACAGAGCTGCCACCACACGTGAAAGATGGCACCAGAGAGATCACCGCTGCCACATGTGACGAACCCACACCTCGCCACCCGTCCTGACATCACTATTATGTCAGAAGGATCATGTCCACCAATGTGACATTCCACACCCCCTGGGGACATGTAAGGTCAGACTGGCACAGTTGTACACAGATACCCCCTGTCCACACAGACCCAGGGAGGCACAGGAAGTGAGAGGATGTGGCCCATGCAGTCACTGAAATGGTACCACACTCGCCCACAATCCTGACAGTCTGCGAGGCCCCTTTCACTAGCACCAGTGAAACAGAGTGCCACCAGTACCTCGTTAGATATAAGCTGGGTCCGTTAATGGGATTATATTGGTCTAGAAACCAGCCCCGGTAGCATGGAAAATTAAACCGAGAAATGGACGTGTGGATTCGTGGATCAAGATTAAACAGCAGCACAAGGTTAAATTATATATTTTATCGCCTTAAGGGCACAGTACACTATATACACAATGGTTATACATATACAATGGTCAGATATGCAAATACAATAGTGGTAGGACAAAAGATATAAGCAGATGGATCATTTCAATTATCAGGTTGATGTTTGACCATGTGTGTGCTGTGCTACAGGTGTCATGGGCTGCCAGGTGGTTCCTAGGTCCTACACAGCACGTTACTCAATGTGGCCCCCACTTTCGAAGTAAACCGCATGCATAACAGAGAGAGAGAGGCCTTACTCTAGCCTTTATCCCCTTTACGTCAATCCCCTCCTGCCCTCTGAGATGAAACTAAAACCCCTCCCCTTGCCTCCAGCAGCTAAAATCTTCAAAACCTAAGATGTGTCATAACACCTTATTAGACAGTCCTAGGGAGGCAGTTTTGGAGCCATCAGATTTGAACGGGTCCCTGCTACACAGCTTTGCTACCTTGCTCCTAATAGCCAATCTACATATCTCCACACTCTGTTGTGCTAGAATAGATGGAGACCCTGGAAGGTGTTCAGTCTGTTCCAGGGATCTTGAAAATGTAATCGGTGTGTGGTCAGGAGGTACGATAAGACAATATTCTCCTTACAAAATCATAGCTGTCTGAACAAAGCAGTTAGACTCCATGGTATCTACAGTACATTGCCAGGAAGCCTTTTGTTCTGAGCTTAGCTGGCTCAAGGTATGAGATATATCACTCACAGCCTTTTGAGGCTTGACTCCCTGCTGAGCCAAGTGTCCTGCCTGTTACAGCTGCTCCACAGATAGGGGATTTATAATCCCATGCCAAATAGAATAAAAATGATTGAGATTATATCTCCATTATTCTTCTTCACAGAGGGTCATCCATACACCCTTGAAGGCACCAACTGGAGCGTCTCATAAAAAAAATGATGAAAGTGTAGTTGTGGTAATTCTACACTCATAAAGGCTCTACACACAGCGCAAAGCCAGAAAAAAAATTACAAGGAGGGTCATCCATAGACTCTTGTAGGCAACAACTGGAAAGCCTCAAATATTGAAGATTACGAACACTTTACATGCTGCTGTCATATGGTGCTGTAGAAAAGTCGGGTCTAATCCAGTTTTTGTTCATTTAAATCAGTCAGCCTGTCAGCATGATCTGTTGACAGCCAAAAGCACCCGTCTGTTATGACCCCCCCCCCCCCCCGGCAGCATTAAAAACTGTCTCAGACAAGACGCTATCAGCAGGGCAGCATAACACCTCCAAGGCATAGACGGACAGCTCATGCCAGGTGTCCAGCTTTGAGACCCAATAATTGAAGGGCACAGAGGATTTAGGAAGTACGTTGGTTTTGTCAGCCAGGTATTGCTTGACCATCTTTAAAAACTTTTCCCTCCTTGTCAAAAATACCCAGTCATCACGGTCTGGACACTGGGAGGGTGTCGTAAAATTGTCCCAGGTCTTTGACAGTTTAACCATGCCTCTGCTTTACCTGGTATGTGTCTCCCTCATATCTCCTCCTTAGTTGGGCAAGGAAGCTTTCCCCCTGCCGCTAGTGTTGTCTGATAGGAATTTTTTCATCATATTTCACCAATAGCCTTCTGGTATAGCACTATTTTAGTAGACCCCTCTGCCTCAGGAAGGAGAGATGCAAGTTTTTCCTTGTAACGTGAGTCTAAGGCCTCTTTCACACTTCCTTCTTTTCAGATCCATCGCAATCCATCGTTTTGGGCAAAAAACGGATCCTGCAAATGTGCTCGCAGGGTGCGTTTTTTGCCCATAGACTTGTATTAGCGACGGATCGCGACGGATGGCCACACGTCGCATCTGTCGTGCGACGGATCCGTCGTGCGACGGATGCATCGTGTTTTGGCGGACCGTCATCACAAAAAACGTTCAAGTGAACTTTTTTTGTCCGTCGCATCCACCATTTTCTACCGCGCATGCGCGGCCGAAACTCCGCCCCCTCCTCCCCAGACTTCAGAATGGGCAGCGGACGCATTGAAAAACTGCATCCGCTGCCCACGTCGTGCAGAAATTTCACAACGTGCGTCGGTACGTCAGCCCGACGCATAGCGACGGACCCGTACCGACGCAAGTGTGAATGTAGCCTTACAGGGTGACCAGCCAGTACTCTTTTTTAGCCAAGATGAATGTAACAGGAGGGTCACAGGAAAGGTAGTGGTACATAAAGTTGGCCATTCATATGTGCCAAGGACCCTACAGCCAACACTTCCGTTTTCACCATGATG
The DNA here is from genome assembly GCF_051348905.1 of Ranitomeya variabilis. Lineage (NCBI taxonomy): Eukaryota > Metazoa > Chordata > Amphibia > Anura > Dendrobatidae > Ranitomeya > Ranitomeya variabilis. The sequence continues at coordinate 517,291,149 of NC_135234.1, forward strand.
ACGATCTCCATCTCTTTCTCCCTTTCTTCCTTCTTATTCACCTTCTCAGTCTATCCACGTACTAGAGATGAGATAAAATTGTGTCGGTACAAGCCTCTGTTGTGCTGGAAACCATCTCCTTTTCCTCCTCATCATTGTTAAAGGGAACATGTCAGCAGTTTTGTCCGATATAAGATACGGCCATCACCTTTCAGGGCTTATATGCAGCATTCTATAATGCTGTATATAAGCCCCCAACCTGACCTGGAAGAAATGAAAAATATGTATTACTATACTCACCTGGGGGACGGTCCGGTCCGGTGTTGCTGGTCTTCGTCTGGCACCTCACATCTTGTTATGATCGCCGCCCTCCTGCTTGCTTCTTGTGGATGACGAGCAGGTGTCAGGGCTCTTTGACCTTTTCCGGCACCTGCGCACTGCTGTACTTTGCTCTGCCCTTTTGGAGGAGCGCGATGCCGGGGAGCCTGTGTGGATGATGCAGGGTCGTGTCATCCACAATAATCAAGCAGGAGGGCGGCGATCATAAGAAGATGGGAGGCGTCGGACTAAGACTAGCAACACCCATTAGACCGGACCGCCCTGCAGGTGAGTATAATAAAACTTATTTTTCATGTCTTCCAGGTTGTGTTGGGGGCTTATATACAGCATTATAGAATGCTGTATACAGTATAAGCTCTAAAAGGTGGTATCTTATATCAACCAAAACTGCTGACAGGTTAACTTTAAGCAATCTGAGCTGAGCAAATGAGATTAAGCTGGATAGTATCTCACCGTCTCATGTCTTCCTCCATCTCCACCTGGTCCGCATGCAAAACTGCATGTATAATTGTCAGTAGCGACTTTTTAAGTAAGCACACAAGCGGGATCGTTGTGTTAAATATAGTGTCATCACTGTTCACCAAACCAGCTGGTATTCCACAACTTACCTCTGCTGCTCACAAAGTCTTGCCAGAATGTGCAGTGTGGCGTTCCAGCACATGGTGATGTCGCACAAGAGTCAGTGAGCTGGCACTTGCATGCGATGCTGCAGTACTGCCAGAGCAGAGGCAGGTGTAGCTGACTTGCGGAAATGGTAGTTGACATGGTGTACATTGACCAGAAGCTCTGGCAAATCTGGGTAGGTTTTCAGAAACCGCTGAACTGCGAAGTTGAGCATGTGGGCCAAGCATGGAACGTGTGTGCGCATGCCAAGCTTCACAGCCGCAATCAGGTTACAGCCGTTATCACATACAACCACGCCTTGTTGTAAGTTCAGTGGTGAGAGCCATAGATCTGTCTGGTCTGTTACTGCTTTGTGGTCTGTCTCCTAGACAAATTAGCTTCAGCAGAGCCTGTTGCCGCTTCGCTGAGGCAGTGCTGCAGAGCTTCCAACTTCCGGCTGATGTGGACGATGTGCTGTAAGATAACAAATCGGAGATGGATGACGAAGAAGAGAAGGAGGGGGTGCAAGAACTGGTGTAGGAAACCCTGATAGAAGCTGGACCAGTAATCCTCAGATTCGGAACACTTCTTCAAAAAACAAAACAAAAACATAAATCTATGATTTACGGTCTTTCTTGAAGAAGTGTATGGTACTTCGAAACGTATCAAATAAAACCGCATGTCTATTTTTCTGAAATTGGCGTCTTCAATTAGCAGCGCAAACAAATCCACATACCGTATATACTCGAGTATAAGCCGAGATTTTCAGCCCAAATTTTTGGGCTGAAAGTGCCCCTCTCGGCTTATACTCGAGTCACGGTTGGCGGTGGGGTCGGCGGGTGAGGGGGAGAGGGCGCTGAGGTATACTCACCTAGTCCCGGCGATCCTGACGCTCCCCCTGCCTGTCACACTGTCTTCGGGTGCCGCAGCTCTTCCACTGTACAGCGGTCACGTGGGACCGCTCATTAGAGAAATGATTATGGACTCCACTCCCATAGGGGTGGAGCCGCCTATTCATTTCTCTAATCAGCGGTGCCGGTGACCGCTGACAGAGGAAGAGCTGCGGCACCCGAAGACAGTGTGACAGGCAGGGGGAGCGCCAGGATCGCCGGGACTAGGTGAGTATTTTATATTCACCTGTTCACGTTCCACCCGCCGGGCGCCGCTCCGTCTTCGCGTCCTCTTGTTCTGACTGTTCAGGTCAGAGGGCGCGATGACGCATATAGTGTGTGCGCCGCCCTCTGCCTGATCAGTCAGTGCAGAGAGACGCCGGGACGGGACGCTGGGGAGCTGCAAGCAAGAGAGGTGAGTATGTGTTGTTTTTTTTATTGCAGCAGCAGCGTTATATATGGCACAGATTTATATGGCACATCTATGGGGCAACGGTGCAGAGCATTATATATGGCACAGATTTATATGGCACATCTATGGGGCAACGGTGCAGAGCACTATATATGGCACAGATTTATATGGCACATCTATGGGGCAACGGTGCAGAGCATTATATATGGCACAGATTTATATGGCACACCTATGGGGCAACGGTGCAGAGCATTATATATGGCACAGATTTATATGGCACATCTATGGGGCAACGGTGCAGAGCATTATATATGGCACAGATTTATATGGCACATCTATGGGGCAACGGTGCAGAGCACTATATATGGCACAGATTTATATGGCACATCTATGGGGCAACGGTGCAGAGCATTATATATGGCACAGATTTATATGGCACATCTATGGGGCAACAATGAACAGTGCAGAGCATATATGGCACAGCTTAACAAGGAGCATCTATGGGGCCATAATGAACAGTGCAGAGCATATAGGGCACTGCTTTATAAGGAGCATCTATGGGGCAATAATGAACAGTGCAGAGCATATATGGCACAGCTTTATATGGAGCATCTATGGGGCCATAATGAACAGTGCAGAGCATATATGGCATTGCTATATATGGAGCATCTATGGGGCCATAATGAACGGTGCAGAGCATTGTATATGGGGCATCTATGGGGCCATAATGAATGGTGCAGAGCATTATATATGGCACAGCTTTATATGGAGCATCTATGGGGCCATAATGAATGGTGCAGAGCATTATATATGGCACAGCTATATATGGAGCATCTATGGGGCAATAATCAACGGTATGGAGCATTATATATGGCACAGCTTTATATGGAACCTCCTTCGGGGCAATAATGAACGGTATGGAGCATCTATTTTTATTTTTGAAATTCACCGGTAGCTGCTGTATTTTCCACCCTAGGCTTATACTCGAGTCAATAAGTTTTCCCAGTTTTTTGTGGCAAAATTAGGGGGGTCGGCTTATACTCGGGTCGGCTTATACTCGAGTATATACGGTATTTTTCCTTGTCTTTAGTGCAATCAGTCGGACGACCCGTGGATCTACAGCAGCTAAACAGCATTTCAAAACGCATACTTCTACGGATCAGGTTAGCATGATCTGCTATTATTTTAAACGTTTGTTGGAAAAGACTCTATTGCGCTACTTTTTCTCCAGCCTTCCTACTTCATTATTGATCCAAGTGTCAAACCAAAATAGCCTATGCAAGTCTACGGATGCGTGAAAAATATCGACCAACACTCGATTGCCATCTGTGTGCTGTTTTTAATTGACTGCTTGATAAAAGCTGGATAAACATTTAGTGTAGTGTCTGATGGACATGTGCTGATTTTTTATCAGATCGCGCACGGACAGCAAACACCCATGTTATTCAATAGTTCTGTTCAGATAAACAATTTCTGTTGGTGAAAGAAAAAAAAAAAAATTGCAGCATTACGTTCTTCTGAGCCTCACCCATTCAAATCTATGGGTTCAAAAAGTAAAAGAACCCGGATACCACAGTCTTCCGAATTTTTGGGGATACATTTCTAGAGTATAGATCTAGGAAATGATGTGGTCATGTATTTTTTAGCGTAGATATATGAAACCAGATCACACACGGACGTAAAAAAATTAACCCTCCAAATGGCACATGGATGAAAATTAGAAAAAAAAAAAGTCTGAATTTTCTGAATGAAACCAACAATTTCTCATACGCTCATCTGCAGAAGCCCAAAATCTGATGAAACTCAGATCAAACTCTGATAGTAAAAACTGACACACTGACTGACATACTGACCAACCTTTGAGGAAAATCTTATGAGGCCGCCGTCACACATGCGAGTTTTACGGACGTAAGAGCACAGAAACTACGTGCGTAAAACTCGCATAACATACGGCACAATGATTCTCAATGGGTCTAGTCCTATCAGCCGTATATTACGGATCCGTAATATACGGCGTTCTACGGCCGTACAAAATCGCAGCATGCTGCGTTTGTCAGCGTATTGCGCAAAAAAATCGCCAATGAAAGTCTATGTGGGCGAGAAAAATACGGATTCCACACGGACCAGCAGTGTGACCTGCGAGAAATACGCAGCGGTGTTAGTGAAAAGTCGGTAATTCAATTGCCGGCTTTTCATTTCTCCTGCCTAAACCCGACAGGATATGAGACATGGTTTACATACAGTAAACCATCTCATATCCCCTTTTTTTTTGCATATTCCACACTACTAATGTTAGTAGTGTGTGTATGCAAAATTTCAGCGCTGTAGCTGCTAAAATAAAGGGTTAAATGGCGGAAAAAATTGGCATGGGCTCCCGCGCAATTTTCTCCGCCAGAGCGGTAAAGCCAGTGACTGACGGCAGATATTAATAGCCAGGAGAGGGTCCATGGTTATTGGCCCCCCCGTGGCTAAAAACATCTGCCCCCAACCACCCCAGAAAATGCACATCTGGAAGATGCGCCTATTCTGGCACTTGGCCAGTCTCTTCCCACTCCCTGTAGCGGTGGGATATGGGGTAATGAAGGGTTAATGCCACCTTGCTATTGTAAGGTGACATTAAGCCAGATTACTAATGGAGAGGTGTCAATTATGACACCTATCCATTATTAATCCATTTGTCTGAAAGGGTTAAAAAACACACACACATGTTATTAAAAAGTATTTTAATGAAAGAAACAAACAGGTTGTTTTAATAATTTATTGCTCTCTCAATCCATCAGCAACACCCTCGCTTGGCAAAATATTAAACACACAATATACATACCTTCTGATGTCCTATCACGTCCCACGAGGTAATCCATCTGAAGGGGTTAACTAATATTACAGGCATGAGCTGCGCTAAACCACTCGCTCGTGCCTGTAATTCCCGGGTGCTGAAAGGAAAGCAGAGTGATCTATACTTACATTCAGTCGCGGTGATGCGCCCCTGCTGGATGTTCTCATGAACTGCAGCCTGGGAACTTTTTCCCACGCTCCAGGTCATATGAGGACATCCACCAGGGGGCGCATCACCGCGACTGAAGGAAATGTAGGTCAATGACCTACATTTCCTTCATTCTCCGGGGAATTACAAGCACGAGCACAACTGCATTTGCAGGGCTCCTGCTTGTAAATGATTTTAACCCCTTCAGATGGATTACCTCGTGGGATGTGACGGTTCAACAGAGGGTATATATCTTGTGCATTTATTGTTTTGCCAAGCGAGGGTCAGCAAATGGATTGAGAGAGCAATAAAATATTAAAACAACCGCTGTGTTTATTTCATTAAAATACTTTTAAATCATGTGTATGTGTGTTTTTTAACCCTTTCATACGATTGGATTAATAATGGAGAGGTGTCATAATTGACACCTCTCCATTATTAATCTGGCTTAATGTCACCTTACAATAGCAAGGTGGCATTAACCCTTCATTACCCCATATCCCACCACTACAGGGAGTGGGAAGAGAGTGGCCAAGTGCCAGAATAGGCGCATCTTCCAGATGTGCCTTTTCTGGGGTGGCTGGGGGCAGATGTTTTTAGCCACGGGGGGGGGGGGGCAATAACCGTGGACCCTCTCCTGGCTATTAATATCTGCCCTCAGTCACTGGCTTTACCATTCTGGCGGAGAAAATTGCGCGGGAGCCCATGCCTATTTTTTCCGCCATTTAACCCTTTATTTTAGCAGCTACAGCGCCCAAATTTTGCATACACACACTGCTAACATTAGTAGTGTGGAATATGCAAAAAAAATGGGGATATGAGATGGTTTACTGTATGGAAACCATGTCTCATATCATGTCGGGTTTGTGAAGGAGAAAATGAAAAGCCGGCAATTGAATTACCGGCTGTTCACAGATATCGCGCTGAAGTAAATATAAATACAGAATATATATATATGTGTCTCAATGACATATATATATATATATATATACTGTATATATGTATTCCCGAACATTTGAGCACATAAATCCATTAGATGTCGGTCTTGCAAGCCTGCGAGAAAATATCGCAGTACGGATGCCATACGGATTACATACGGAGGATGCCATGCGCAAAATACGCTGACACACCCTGACTACGGATCACTATTTTGGGAACATTTCTCCGTATTACGGCCGTAAAATACGGACCGTATTGTCTTACGCCAAGTGTGACGCCGGCCTGAAACTCTGACAGTTTTTCTCATACGAGAAAAACCACTGAAGTCTGAATGAGCCCTTAGTTGTAGGGACAGTAGCTCTCCCCACACATAGCTGAATAAGGTGTTATTCCTCAAGACCAAGCTCAGCTTAGATCTAAATCTGACGGGTTGTCAGTAAAAGAGAGGCAGAGAGTGTGCAGCTAGCAGCATGAGAGACGCTGAGGGTGTGTGCGGCAGGCAGCATGAGAGAGGCAGAGGGTGTGCGTCAGGCAGCATGAGAGAGGCAGAGGGTGTGCGTCAGGCAGCATGAGAGAGGCAGAGGGTGTGCGTCAGGCAGCATGAGAGAGGCAGAGGGTGTGTGCAGGAGGCAGCATGAGAGAGGCAGAGGGTGTGCGTCAGGCAGCATGAGAGAGGCAGAGGGTGTGCGTCAGGCAGCATGAGAGAGGCAGAGGGTGTGTGCAGGAGGCAGCATGAGAGAGGCAGAGGGTGTGTGCAGGAGGCAGCATGAGAGAGGCAGAGGGTGTGCGTCAGGCAGCATGAGAGAGGCAGAGGGTGTGCGTCAGGCAGCATGAGAGAGGCAGAGGGTGTGTGCAGGAGGCAGCATGAAAGAAGCAGAGGGTGTGTGCAGCAAGCAGCGTGAGAGAGGCAGAGGGTGTGCAGCAGGCAGCATGAGGCAGAGTGTGTGTGCAGGAGGCGGCATGAGAGAGGTAGAGGGTGTGCACCAGGCAGCAGGACAGAGGCAGAGGGTGTGTACAGCAGGCAGCACGTCCCCAGGTTAGCAGTGACGGCATGAGTGCTCACTGTCAGTGCCTGCTGGAGAGACCGAGCTCGGGAACAAGAGCCTGTGAGTCACTTCTCGGTGACAGCTGCCGGCTCCCGACACAACCTGCCAGTCTCCTCCGAGCGCTTATTCTAGCTTGTGACCGCCCCCTAGAGGCTGCGCCTCTGTGTGCTCAGACTGCAGGCCACACCCCTAGTCAGATGATTGACACTTGGCTTAGGAGAAGAAAAGTGCAGGCTAGGAGTGCGGGATTGTGGCGAGGACATGGAGGAGACGTCGGCGCGGTGTGAGCGGTAGCGGCACATTCCCCTCAGGTAAAAGTGACATGAGTGACATTCCCACAGGACGCGTGTGAGCGCCGCTGTCAGTGAGCGGGGACAGGTGCAGGCGGCCGGCGCGGCTCAGCCGGTAGGGTTACTTTCTTGGGTTTCATTGCCTGGCAGCTTGTTTAACCCTATGCGGGCAGCAGTAATGAGCTGATGGTGTGTGGTGAAGTGCCACCAATCTCACTCATGGGCTAATCTATGGCTGCATGTGTATATATATATATATATATAATCTATCTATCTATCATGCTACAATGTGCATTCTGTTTATTGTCGCCTTATGATTTGTGCATGTCTGATGTGACTAGAGGTCCGGAGCTATAATATACCTCATATTTTTCACTTTGAGGATAAGTTCACACAAACCTCAAACAAATTGACTTTTCATTCAGAAAGTTATTGCCTGCTGTTCGTCTATACATTCGGTCTGTGAGAGGAAAGTCACTTAGTTTCCCTGCCCCATTGTATCATATTGGTGTGTGTGTGATATTATTTTTTATTTTTTTTTAACTGATCACACTCAGACCAATAGATAGTTGTGTGAACTATATCCCACGTAAAAACAAAACAAAATACAACTCGGTAAGAGTAAGGACGTGTGGTGGAAGAGAGTGACTACCGGCTGTGATTCTCTGTTTTATGGAAGGTCGCCTGATGGCTAAACACAATCTTCTGCAAAAATCTTGTATCATTTTCCATCTCATGAAGCCTGTCTGTAGCAAACGCGCATGGTTTGGGTCTGTCTGCTGGTTTGATGGCGTGTAACAGCTGCAAATTGTACCCCGCAAAACAGAGACGTATCTTTAACACCTTATGAACTGTAGTCTTGCGCAGGTGTAATTCTCGAGCACACGCACAGATTTTTAGGGCTCCTTAGGTAGCTGTCCCGTATAGCCTCTACAGACTCGTCACTGACTGATGGCCTACCAGAACGGGGTTTCTCCACCAAACTGCCAGTTTCCTTCAACAGCTTATCCCGTAATGTTATTCCTATGTGGTGGCGCTTCGTTATAAACGCACTGATATTCACATAGCACTTTGGTCACAGATTCGAATTTAGCGAGCCACAGAACACACTGAACTTTCCTCTGTACCGTCCACATCTCGACTGGCATGGAAAACCACACAGTTGGCATAAGCTTGTGGCTGCATGATGTCACAGATCTGGCAGTGTATTAATCAGAGTTCAGTTTATCAGGGGTTAATCTGACTGGAGGGGGCTCAGCAACAGCTTTAAATGAGTTTGTGTTGTTTGTTTGGTTCTTGTTATCTCTCCTCCTGAACAGGTCTGATATGATTGGGCCAGAGAAAGGGCGCCAAAATGTCAACTATAAGTAGATCATGTGACTGGTCAAAAGTGCGCCATGACTTTACGGACACACTGTATATAGAATCAGCACCATATAGATGAATTCAGGGTGCAGGGCCCTCCAAACATATATCCATTTGTATAAATAAGAAAAAAGGAGGCAACACTCCACTAAATTATGAAAAAATTGGACATTTTGTTAGTTCATATGGTGTGGAGATTTAATATTCTCTTTCTTCTGGCAATTTGTGACTGTTCACTTTGGACATGTTACTTTCCAGCTGCAGCTTGCACACACACAGGTAGTGTTCTATTTGTCTTCATACTGGCCACATTTTTCCTCCTGCATACACGTATGTGACTGCTCAGACTGGACATGCGTCTTCAGATGCAGCGTGCATACACGTATGTGACTGCTCAGACTAGACATGCGTCTTCAGATGCAGCGTACATACACGTATGTGACTGCTCAGACTGGACATGCGTCTTGAGATGCAGCGTGCGTACACGTATGTGACTGCTCACACTGGACATGCGTCTTCAGATGCAGCGTGCATACACGTATGTGACTGCTCACACTGGACATGCGTCTTGAGATGCAGCGTGCATATACGTATGTGACTGTGCAGACTGGACATGCGTCTTGAGATGCAGCGTGCATACACGTATGTGACTGCTCACACTGGACATGCGTCTTCAGATGCACCGTGCGTACATGTATGTGACTGCAGACTGGACATGCGTCTTGAGATGCAGCGTGCGTACATGTATGTGACTGTGCAGACTGGACATGCGTCTTCAGATGCAGCGTGCGTACACGTATGTGACTGCTCAGACTGGACATGCGTCTTCAGATGCAGCGTGCATACACGTATGTGACTGCTCAGACTGGACATGCGTCTTGAGATGCAGCGTGCGTACACGTGACTGCTCACACTGGACATGCGTCTTGAGATGCAGCGTGCGTGCATGTTTGTGACTGTGCAGACTGGGCATGCGTCTTGAGATGCAGCGTGCGTACACGTATGTGACTGCTCAGACTGGACATGCGTCTTGAGATGCAGCGTGCGTACACGTATGTGACTGCTCAGACTGGACATGCGTCTTCAGATGCAGCGTGCATACACGTATGTGACTGTGCAGACTGGACATGCGTCTTCAGATGCAGCGTGCATACACGTATGTGACTTCTCACACTGGACATGCGTCTTCAGATGCAGCGTGCGTACACGTATGTGACTACTCAGACTGGACATGCATCTTGAGATGTGCGTGCGTACACGTATATGACTGCTCACACTGGACATGCGTCTTGAGATGCAGCGTGCATACACGTATGTGACTGTGCAGACTGGACATGCGTCTTGAGATGCAGCGTGCGTACATGTATGTGACTGTGCAGACTGGACATGCGTCTTCAGATGCAGCATGCATACACGTATGTGACTTCTCAGACTGGACATGCGTCTTCAGATGCAGCGTGCGTACACGTATGTGACTGCTCACACTGGACATGCGTCTTCAGATGCAGCGTGCGTACATGTATGTGACTGCAGACTGGACATGCCTCTTGAGATGCAGCGTGCGTACATGTATGTGACTGTGCAGACTGGACATGCGTCTTCAGATGCAGCGTGCGTACACGTATGTGACTGCTCAGACTGGACATGCGTCTTCAGATGCAGCGTGCGTACATGTATGTGACTGTGCAGACTGGACATGCGTCTTGAGATGCAGCGTGCGTACACGTATGTGACTGCTCACACTGGACATGCGTCTTGAGATGCAGCGTGCGTACACGTATGTGACTGCTCACACTGGACATGCGTCTTGAGATGCAGTGTGCGTACATGTATGTGACTGTGCAGACTGGACATGCGTCTTCAGATGCAGCGTGCATACACGTATGTGACTGCTCAGACTGGACATGCGTCTTCAGATGCAGCGTGCATACACGTATGTGACTTCTCAGACTGGACATGCGTCTTCAGATACATACGTGTATGCACGCTGCGACTGTTCAGACTGGACATGCGTCTTCAGATGCAGCGTGTATACACGTATGTGACTGCTCAGACTGGACATGCGTCTTCAGATGCAGCGTGCATACACGTATGTGACTGCTCAGACTGGACATGCGTCTTCAGATGCAGCGTGCATACACGTATGTGACTGCTCAGACTGGACATGCGTCTTGAGATGCAGCGTGCGTACACGTGACTGCTCACACTGGACATGCGTCTTGAGATGCAGCGTGCGTACATGTTTGTGACTGTGCAGACTGGGCATGCGTCTTGAGATGCAGCGTGCGTACACGTATGTGACTGCTCAGACTGGACATGCGTCTTGAGATGCAGCGTGCGTACACGTATGTGACTGCTCAGACTGGACATGCGTCTTCAGATGCAGCGTGCATACACGTATGTGACTGTGCAGACTGGACATGCGTCTTCAGATGCAGCGTGCATACACGTATGTGACTTCTCACACTGGACATGCGTCTTCAGATGCAGCGTGCGTACACGTATGTGACTACTCAGACTGGACATGCATCTTGAGATGTGCGTGCGTACACGTATATGACTGCTCACACTGGACATGCGTCTTGAGATGCAGCGTGCATACACGTATGTGACTGTGCAGACTGGACATGCGTCTTGAGATGCAGCGTGCGTACATGTATGTGACTGTGCAGACTGGACATGCGTCTTCAGATGCAGCGTGCGTACACGTATGTGACTGCTCACACTGGACATGCGTCTTCAGATGCAGCGTGCGTACATGTATGTGACTGCAGACTGGACATGCCTCTTGAGATGCAGCGTGCGTACATGTATGTGACTGTGCAGACTGGACATGCGTCTTCAGATGCAGCGTGCGTACACGTATGTGACTGCTCAGACTGGACATGCGTCTTGAGATGCAGCGTGCGTACATGTATGTGACTGCTCAGACTGGACATGCGTCTTGAGATGCAGCGTGCGTACATGTATGTGACTGTGCAGACTGGACATGCGTCTTGAGATGCAGCGTGCGTACACGTATGTGACTGCTCACACTGGACATGCGTCTTGAGATGCAGCGTGCGTACACGTATGTGACTGCTCACACTGGACATGCGTCTTGAGATGCAGTGTGCGTACATGTATGTGACTGTGCAGACTGGACATGCGTCTTCAGATGCAGCGTGCATACACGTATGTGACTGCTCAGACTGGACATGCGTCTTCAGATGCAGCGTGCATACACGTATGTGACTTCTCAGACTGGACATGCGTCTTCAGATACATACGTGTATGCACGCTGCGACTGTTCAGACTGGACATGCGTCTTCAGATGCAGCGTGCGTACACGTATGTGACTGCTCAGACTGGACATGCGTCTTCAGATGCAGCGTGCATACACGTATGTGACTGCTCAGACTGGACATGCGTCTTCAGATGCAGCGTGCATACACGTATGTGACTTCTCAGACTGGACATGCGTCTTCAGATACATACGTGTATGCACGCTGCGACTGTTCAGACTGGACATGCGTCTTCAGATGCAGCGTGCATACACGTATGTGACTGCTCAGACTGGACATGCGTCTTCCGATTGCAGGGTGCATACACGTATGTGACTGCTCACACTTGCTCTCCTCTCCATGCACATGCGTAGAGTTCTGTGCCTGTTCACACTGGATGGATGTGAGGTCCTCCGTCACACATGCAGCTGTTTGTAGATATTTATATCCTCCTTTGATTCCCGGGAGTTGTATTACAATGTGGCTCTCCAGTGGGTGGGCCGCACCTTACACTTTGCTGGTCATGTGATCTGATGTCTCATTGAGAAACTTCTTGCCCTTTACTTGCAGCTGTGCACGCCTCACGTCATAGGTCAGGTGATCAGCCAGCCTGTTTCTGGGCTCGACAATACACACACCTTTCTCATCTGCCAATATCCTTCCACCAGGTATCTCACCCTTCCATAGTCTCTCCCTTTTCCCCTCTGTAATCTGGCTTGGCTGACTATCTTGGAACTGACATGTAAATTTATCTGTGACTTTCCGTCATGCGTTTTCTCCAGTTATTATACCCTTTGGTCATTTTGTTTTAAAAATGTGTGTTGTAGCATTTGATCTGTAGCTGTGAGTAAAGGGTTGCCCCGTCTTCTGCTAAAAGACAGCAGTCGCTGTTTGTGACTGCGGATTTCTGAATTCGGCCATTGCGCACTCGGACAGTATTCTCCAGTGTTTCTGATGGTCACTTAACCGCATGAATGCGTTCTGGATACATGTGATCTCGTGCTGACTAGCAGTGCTCGGCCTTGCTCAATACCAGTGACCTGAGTGAGCTTGGAACCTGGTCGGAAGTTTGCAAATTGCACACCTGCGGTGATGTGACCGCCCGCTCCCACCGGCGACACTGGAGAATCCTGACCACGTGTGCGTGCTGTAAGGATTCAAAAGTCTGCAGTCGTGTAGTGTTCTGGCACAAAGAGCTTAGAACAACTGCATCATTTTTGTACAACTCGAGGCCACACTACAAGTTTGGGGGTTCTTGTGCCATTTTTGCCCAGCTCAGACAAAGTGGGTGGAGATTAGATGGGGGAATGTCAATCGCTACTTGTCAAATTTATGACATGAGGCCTTAAATCTTATTCCAGCAGGGACTGGAGTAGGATTTGTGGTGAGGCGGTCACAGAGGTGTATGGCCTTCATCCGATCTCTAAGGCGTGCACACCTCATCATGAATCAGGAGTGTCTGACTCCAGCACATCTTCTCAAGCCTGGCATGGGCAATGCTGGTCTTGATGAATCGGTCCCATAGAGTGACTGCAGACTTTCTTCAGAAGATCGGACAACCGGTTTAATGATGGATACACCCGAAACAAGTGGGATCTAGCGATGAGCGTGGCACATGGCGATGTGTGTTTTTAGCTATGCTTCAATAAAGGAATACAAATTTCTGCACCGCATGCTTTAATTTTATCAATTTTGGATCCATGGGAACATCCTTTCAGACGAGGTTTAGACAAGTATTTCATGGTCTGTATATGGCTCGCTTGGGGCGGGGGGCACAAAAAAAACACCTTAGGCCTCTTTCACACTTCCGTCGTTTGGCCAACGTCGCAATGCGTCGTTTTGGAGAAAAAACGCATCCTGCAATGTTGCCCGCAGGATGCGTTTTTTCTCCATAGACTTGCATTAGCGACATATGGCCACACGTCGCATCCGTCATGCAACGGATGCGTCGTGATTTTGCGGCCCGTCGTGACGAAAAAATGTTCAATGTAACGTTTTTTTCCTCCGTCGGAACTGCCATTTCCGACTGCGCATGCGCGGCCGTAACTGCGCCTCCTCCTCCCCGGAACTCATAATGGCCAGCGGATGCGTCTGAAAACTGCATCTGCTGCCCACGTTGTGCACTATTTGCACAATGTCCGTTGGTAAGTCGGGCCGACGGTTTGCGACGGCCCTGTACCGACGGAAATGTGAAAGAGGCCTAACCTAGAGCAAGCTGAGTTTAATTACAAAACAGGACCACTGAACACTACAAGCGGAAATTCTGTGACATATAACAAAGGAATTCGTCACATCTGTATGCCAGTCTTGATCCAATGTAATCTGGACCAATATGCACCTTTTATTAACTTTAGCACATCTTTCGGCTACAGGTGCGCAAGTGACAAGGAACGCACTCTGCTATAATTGCTATCTCAAACATATACCGCAAATTATAGTGTAGCGCCCTTTATATAAGGCTAAGTTCATACTAGGCATTTTTGCTGTTTTTTCATGCTATTTTTCAGCTGTGTTTTAAAGTACCAGCAAAGCCCCCGAGATTTCAGAAATATCATCTGCACACCTTTGTGTCATCAATATTTTGTGCTTTGCATTTTTTTTTTAGTTTTTTTTTTGGACATAGAGCATGTCCCTTCACTCAGCATTTTTGACCCATTGACTTGAATGGGTGGTTTAAAAACCACAATGCAGATGATGATAATAATAATTTTATTTCTATAGCACCAACATATTCCGCAGCTCTTTACATTATATAGGGGACTTGTACAGACAATAGACATTACAGCATAACAATAATCACAGTTCAAAACGGATACCAAGAGGAATGAGGGCCCTGCTTGCAAGCATACAATCTATGAGGAAAAAGGGGAGACACGAGAGGAGGATGGTAACAATTGCTTTCGTTGTTCGGACCAGGTATCATGTTTTTGTGCCAAAACCTGATTCTATGAAATAGGATTTTTTTTTTTTTTCAACCCTAAATGTAATCAGCATGCACAAAATAAATGTAGCATGGCAAAAAAGGGCAAGAAAAACCAAGGAAAACGTGCTTCTTTCCTGCCAAGAGATCAGGTTTTGCTGCAGGAAAAAAAAAATTGCTGAAAAAACACCTAGTGTGAACTTACTCTTAGGCCGGGATCACTCACAGCGAGATACGGCCGAGTCTCGCAGGTTAAAACCAAGCTCTGGCACCGGCACTCCAGAGCGGAGCGTGCAGCCGCATAGCAATACATGGAGCTGCATGCTCCGCTCCAGAGTGCTGGTGCCAGAGCTTGGTTTTAACCTGCGAGACTCGGCCGTATCTCGCTGTAGTGTGACTCCGGCCTAAAGCTTTTTTAAAATGTTTCCACAGCTGGTGTAAAAATGCCAAGGTCATCCACTTACTGGGCAGCTACCTGTTACTTACACATTTGCTATTTTTTCATGGGCTATAATGCTTTTTAGGTAATTCAAAATACCACATGCTAGGAAACCATGGGTGATGTCAGGATAATAAGGCAAACCTAATACTACTTTATCACAGCATGAATCTGTATTGTATTGGGGTCCGACCGTATGTTCTGGCAGACCAATGGTCCCACCCTTATATTTGAAGGTTGATAAAAGAATAATGTCACTCATGAATCTGGTTTACACTTCCTGTTGTGTTTATTCCATTGCACGGCTAGCGATATTTCGGTTAAATGTATACATAGCAGTAATCTGGTGTCGTATCTTCCAGTAATCCGGTGCTGTTGCTTGAATTCACTTATCAATGGACACATCTAATGAAGCGGCCAGGGACCGAATACCCAGGTAAGTCCTTCCCTTCCCTATAGTCATGTCATGGGGAATAATAATACTTTTATCTTGCTCCAACATATTCTACAATCTACAACACTTGCACAAATAACATCAGACCTCATCATCAGTTACAGGAGGCGTGAGGGCTCACAAGCAGGTGAATGTAGCAGTCCGCATACAGTTCTGCGCAGGAGCTGTGTTTCCTGGTTGTTGCCTGTGTATGAGGTGATGTCCCGTCCCACCCATTTATGACTACCATTACTCATGGCCACTTTGATTACGTGTATTCCTGTCAGTGTCGGGCTTGTGAGTGGAGCTGACGTTCCTCACAATGACTGAGATGTTGATAATTGCGTCTGTTTTCGGAACCTGTATGGGGGGAAAAGGTGAATTATAGCTTCAGGGTGGAAATGTTTTCTTTCAGTTCTGAACTGCATATTTGCCCAGGCAAAAACCAATAGAGTTATATTAATGTTTGTGTAGTTTCTTAAAGCGGATCTGCCACTTGAATGTCTCTCTCTATTTAAAGGGAATTTGTCACCATGTTTTTACCATCTAATCTGAGAGCAGCATGTTGTAGAGACAGAGACTCTGATTCCAGCAATGTGTCACTTAATGGACTGCTTGCTGTAGTATTGATAATCTCCTGCTGATAAAACTATGATTATTGTTTTATTTTTGTAAACCTGCTGCCATGTAGTAATCCATATTCATGGGCTCTGTATAACCCCCACCACTGAGTGAATGCATTTTGCATACGCTATGTATAGGGGCAATCAATATATATTATTGGTGTTGTCAGCTTTATACAGAGCTCAGCATTCTGGGATCTGCTAGACCTGCAGCAGATAAAGCAGTGATCTATTTATACTCACTTTTTAGGTCAGTTCAATAAGTGACACATCACTGGGATCTGGGTCATCCTGCTCTCGGATGGGATAACAAACACCAGGTGACATTACCTTTTAACCCCTTCATGACCCAGCCTATTTTGGCCTTAATGACCTTGCCGTTTTTTGAAATTCTGACCAGTGTCCATTTATGAGGTAATAACTCAGGAACGCTTCAACGGATCCTAGCGATTCTGAGATTGTTTTTTCGTGACATATTGGGCTTCATGTTAGTGGTAAATTTAGGTCGATAATTTCTGAGTTTATTTGTGAAAAAAAACGGAAATTTGGCGAAAATTTTGAAAATTTCGCAATTTTCACATTTTTAATTTTTATTCTGTTAAACCAGAGAGTTATGTGACACAAAATAGTTAATAAATAACATTTCCCACATGTCTACTTTACATCAGCACAATTTTGGAAACAAATTTTTTTTTTTGCTAGGAAGTTATAAGGGTTAAAATTTGACCAGTGATTTCTCATTTTTACAACAAAATTTACAAAACCATTTTTTTTAGGGACCACCTCACATTTGAAGTCAGTTTGAGGGTTCTATATGGCTGAAAATACCCAAAAGTGACACCATTCTAAAAACTGCACCCCTCAAGGTGCTCAAAACCACATTCAAGAAGTTTATTAACCCTTCAGGTGTTTCACAGCAGCAGAAGCAACATGGAAGGAAAAAATGAACATTTAACTTTTTAGTCACAAAAATGATCTTTTAGCGAATTTTTTTTATTTTCCCAAGGGTAAAAGGAGAAACTGGACCACGAACGTTGTTGTCCAATTTGTCCTGAATACGCTGATACCTCATATGTGGGGGTAAACCACTGTTTGGGCGCACGGCAGGGCTTGGAAGGGAAGGAGCGCCATTTGACTTTTTCAATGAAAAATTGGCTCCAATCTTTAGCGGACACCATGTCGCGTTTGGAGAGCCCCCGTGTGCCTAAACATTGGAGCTCCCCCACAAGTGACCCCATTTTGGAAACTAGAGCCCCCAAGGAACTTATCTAGAAGCATAGTGAGCACTTATAACCCTCAGGTGCTTCACAAATTGATCCGTAAAAATGAAAAAGTACTTTTTTTTCACACAAAATTTCTTTTAGCCTCAATTTTTTCATTTTCACATGGGCAACAGGATAAAATGGATCCTAAAATTTGTTGGGCAATTTCTCCTGAGTACGCCGATACCTCATATGTGGGGGTAAACCACTGTTTGGGTGCACGGCAAGGCTCAGAATGGGAGGCGTGCCATTTGACTTTTTGAATGGAAAGTTAGCTCCAATCGTTAGCGGACACCATGTCGCGTTTGGAGAGCCCCTGTGTGCCTAAACATTGGAGCTCCCCTACAAGTGAGCCCATTTTGGAAACTAGACCCCCCAAGGAACTTATCTAGAAGCATAGTGAGCACTTATAACCCCCAGGTGCTTCACAGAAGTTTATAACGCAGAGCCGTGAAAATAAAAAATAATTTTTCTTTCCTCAAGAATGATTTTTAGCCCAGAATTTTTTATTTTCCCAAGGGTAATGGGAGAAATTGGACCCCAGATGTTGTTGCCCAGTTTGTCCTGAGTACGCTGGTACCCCATATGTGGGGGTAAACCACTGTTTGGGCGCACGTCGGGGCTTGGAAGGGAGGGAGCACCATTTGACTTTTTGAACGCAAGATTGGCTGGAATCAATGGTGGCGCCATGTTGCGTTTGGAGATCCCTGATGTGCCTAAACAGTGGAAACCCCTCAATTCTAACTTCAACACTAACCCCCAACACACCCCTAACCCTAATCCCAACTGTAGCCATAACCCTAATCACAACCCTAACCCCAACACACCCCTAATTCCAACCCTAACCCTAATCCTAACCCTAATCCCAACCCTAACCACAACTGTAACGCCAACACACCCCTAACCCTATCCGTAACCCTAACCACAAGCCTAATCTTAACCCTATTTCCAACCCTAGCCCTAATTCCAACCCTAAGGCCGGGGACACACTTAACGTATAAAAAAACGGTCCGTTTTTCACGGCCGAGAATCGCACAAATGTTTCAAAAACAGTGATCCGTGTGCAGTGCGAGGATGCAATTTCCTCGCATCAAATGATCCATGTGACATCCGTATGGCATCCGTATGCCGAGATTTTCTCGCAAGCTTGCAAAACCGACATCTAATGGATTTATGTGCTCAAATGTTCGGGAAAACATATATACAGTATATATATATATATATCATTGAGACACATATATATATATTCTGTATTAATATTTCATTCAGCGCGATATCTGTGAAAAGTCAGTAATTCAATTGCCGGCTTTGCATTTCTCCTTCACAAACCCGACAGGATATGAGACATGGTTTACATACAATAAACCATCTCATATACCCTTTTTTTTTGCATATTCCACACTACTAATGTTAGTAGTGTGTATGTGCAAAATTTGGCCGCTGTAGCTGCTCAAATAAAGGGTTAAATGGCGGAAAAAATTGGCGTGGGCTCCCGCGCAATTTTCTCCGCCAGAGCGGTAAAGCCAGTGACTGAGGGCAGATATTAATAGCCAGGAGAGGGTCCATGGTTATTGGCCCCCCCGTGGCTAAAAACATCTGCCCCCAGCCACCCCAGAAGAGGCACATCTGGAAGATGCGCCTATTCTGGCACTTGGCCACTCTCTTCCCACTCCCTGTAGCGGTGGGATATGGGGTAATGAAGGGTTAATGCCACCTTGCTATTGGAAGGTGACATTAAGCCACATTAATAATAGAGAGGCGTCAATTATGACACCTATCCATTATTAATCCAATTGTTTGAAAGGGTTAAAAAACACACACACACATGATTAAAGAGTATTTTAATGAAATAAACACAGCGGTTGTTTTAATATTTTATTGCTCTCTCATTCCATTTTCAGACCCTCGCTTGGCAAAACAATAAACACACAATATACATACCCTCTCTGATGAACTGTCACGTCCCACGAAGTAATCCATCTGAAGGGGTTAACTAATATTACAGGCAGAGCTGCGATAATCCACTCGCTCGTGCCTGTAATCCCCGGGTGCTGAAAGGAAAGCAGTGATGTGTACTTACATTCAGTCGCGGTGATGCGCCCCTGCTGGATGTTCTCATGAACTGCAGCCTGGGAACTTTTTCCCACGCTCCAGGTCATATGAGGACATCCACCAGGGGGCGCATCACCGCGACTGAAGGTAACTATAGGTCATTGACCTACATTTCCTTCAGTCGCGGTGATGCGCCCCCTGGTGGATGTCCTCATATGACCTGGAGCCTGGGGAAAAGTTCCCAGGCTGCAGTTCATGAGAACATCCAGCAGGGGCGCATCACCGCGACTGAATGTAAGTACACATCACTGCTTTCCTTTCAGCACCCGGGGATTACAGGCACGAGCGAGTGGATTATCGCAGCTCTGCCTGTAATATTAGTTAACCCCTTCAGATGGATTACTTCGTGGGACGTGACAGTTCATCAGAGAGGGTATGTATATTGTGTGTTTATTGTTTTGCCAAGCGAGGGTCTGAAAATGGAATGAGAGAGCAATAAAATATTAAAACAACCGCTGTGTTTATTTCATTAAAATACTCTTTAATCATGTGTGTGTGTGTTTTTTAACCCTTTTAAACAATTGGATTAATAATGGATAGGTGTCATAATTGACGCCTCTCCATTATTAATCTGGCTTAATGTCACCTTACAATAGCAAGGTGGCATTAACCCTTCATTACCCCATATCCCACCGCTACAGGGAGTGGGAAGAGAGTGGCCAAGTGCCAGAATAGGCGCATCTTCCAGATGTGCCTCTAATGGGGTGGCTGGGGGCAGATGTTTTTAGCCACGGGGGGGCCAATAACCATGGACCCTCTCCTGGCTATTAATATCTGCCCTCAGTCACTGGCTTTACCGCTCTGGCGGAGAAAATTGCGCGGGAGCCCACGCCAATTTTTTCCGCCATTTAACCCTTTATTTGAGCAGCTACAGCGGCCAAATTTTGCACATACACACTACTAACATTAGTAGTGTGGAATATGCAAAAAAAAAGGGTATATGAGATGGTTTATTGTATGTAAACCATGTCTCATATCCTGTCGGGTTTGTGAAGGAGAAATGCAAAGCCGGCAATTGAATTACTGACTTTTCACAGATATCGCGCTGAATGAAATATAAATACAGAATATATATATATGTGTCTCAATGACATTATATATATATATATATATATATATATATATATATATACTGTATATATGTTTTCCCGAACATTTGAGCACATAAATCCATTAGATGTCGGTTTTGCAAGCTTGCGAGAAAATCTCGGCATACGGATGCCATACGGATGTCACACGGATGTCACACGGATCATTTGATGCGAGGAAATTGCATCCTCGCACTGCACACGGATCACTGTTTTTGAAACATTTGTGCGATTCTCGGCCGTGAAAAACGGACCGTTTTTTTATACGTTAAGTGTGTCCCCGGCCTAACCCTAAGGCTATGTGCCCACGTTGTGGATTCGTGTGAGATTTTTCCACACGATTTTTGAAAAATCTGCAGGTAAAAGGCACTGCGTTTTACCTGCGGATTTACAGCGGATTTCCAGTGTTTTTTTTGTGCGGATTTCACCTGCGGATTCCTATTGAGGAACAGGTGTAAAACGCTGCGGAATCCGCACAAAGAATTGACATGCTGCGGAAAATACAACGCAGCGTTTCTGCACGGAATTTTCCGCACCATGGGCACAGCGGATTTGGTTTTCCATAGGTGTACATGGTACTGTAAACCTGATGGAAAACTGCAACGAATTCGCAGCGGCCAATCCGCTGCGGATCCGCGGCCAATCCGCTGCGGATCCGCGGCCAATCCGCTGCGGATCCGCAGCCAAATCCGCACTGTGTGCACATGCCATAACCCTACCCCTAACCCTACCCCTAGTTCTAACCCTAACCCTAGTTCTAACCCTAACCCTAGTGGAAAAAGAAAAAAAAAATATTTTCTTTATTTTATTATTGTCCCTACCTATGGGGGTTATAAAGGGGGGGGGGGTTAATTTATTATTTTTTTTATTTTGATCGCTGTGATAGGTTCTATCACAGCGATCAAAATGTACTTTTAACGAATCTGCCGACTGGCAGATTCGGCTGGCGCACTGAGCATGCGCCCGCCATTTTGGAAGATGGCGGCGCCCAGCGAGGAGGCGGACGGACATCGGGAGCCTCGGTGAGTATGAGGGGGGGGGGCGTCTGAGCACAGGGGGGTGGCATAGCAGCACGGGGGGAGCGGGCAGGAGCACGGGGCAGCGGAGCACAGGACCGAGGGGAGCGGAGCACAGATCGGTCGCTTGGGGGGGCAATCGGTGGGGGGGGGTCACATTAGTGTTTCCAGCCATGGCCGATGATATTGCAGCATCGGCCATGGCTGGATTGTAATATTTCACCAGTTTTTCAGGTGAAATATTACAAATCGCTCTGATTGGCTGTTGAAAGTGAAACTGCCAATCAGAGCGATCGTAGCCACGGGGGGGGGGGGGGGGGGGGGTGAAGCCACCCCCCCCTGTGCTGAAGCACCACTCCCCCTGTCTCTGCAGATCGGGTAAAATCAGAGTTAACCCCTTCACCCGATCTGCAGGGACGCGATCATTCCATGACGCCACATAGGCGTCATGGGTCGGATTGGCACGGGTTTTCATGACGCCTACGTGGCGTCATGGGTCGGGAAGGGGTTAAGAGACAGGTCCGCTCCATTATTGGATTTAAAGGCAAAATATTTTGTCAATTGCTTTACAGAACTTAAAGAAGTTGTCCACTACTGTAACCTTTTTTTTTTTTTTTTCTCATAAATCTTGCTATTATGTGCCACTGAAAACATCTACTGTGTTTATTTTATAAATATTACCTTTTATCATGCTGTAGCAGCACATCTTTAGTCCTGGATCCAGCTCTCGTGGGGTTAATCAACAACTTCCTTTCTCCTGAGATATTGTGCTCTAATACTACAAGTTCCATGATGCATTGCACTCGCCTGTAACTCTGCACCTGGCACACCCACTCCAAAACACACCCAAACCCCTCCCTCGTCTCCCCCCTCTATCTTCAAAAAGATTTGTGATGTCATTTCTGTCCAACCTCCTCTTTTACATTTGTCCAACCCACACTCCATTACACACGGATAGATAGATAGATAGATAGATATAGATAACAAATAGATAGATAACAGATAGATGAATACATACAGATATCTCTATATATCTGTCTATTTCCATAGATATGTCCATATCCATGTTTCTAAACCCCTTCACCCCTGGAGCTTTTTTGTTTTCGTTTATCGCTCCCCTTCTTTCCAGAGCCATAATTTTTCCAGCAATATGGCCATGTGAGGGCTTATCTTTTGCGGGACAAGTTCTACTATTGAACGACACCATTGGTTTTACCATGTCGTGCAACAGAAAATGTGAAAAAAATTCAAAGTGCAATGAAATTGCAAAAAAGTGCAAATCCCACAGTTGTTTTTTGCTTGGCTTTTTTGCTAGGTTCATTAAATGCTAAGGCTGTGTGCACACGTTGCGGATCTGATTGCAGATCCGCAGCGTTTTTTGCCGCACTGAATTGTATCAAATCCGCAGTGTAGTGCACAACCAATGTAAGTCTATGGGAGCCGCAGACTTGTGCACATGCTGCAGAAAAAGCCGCACCGAAACGCAGCTTTTTTTTCTCGCAGCATGTCACTTGTGTGCGGAACTGCAGCGTTTCTGCACCTTTAGACTTTCATTGAGTCGGGCACATCCGCAGCAAAACCGCAGATGTAAAAAAGATCTGCAGTTTAGATGCGGATGTGGGTCCGAGAAACGCTGCAGTTCGGGAGGAGGGAAGTGTGTTGGGCGGAATGTGGGCAGTGACGGTGTGCTTGTATGTGTGTGCTGGGTCTGCGGGCTGTTCGGATGTGTGCGGGGTCTGCGGGCTGTTCGGATGTGTGCGGGACTGTTCAGATGTGTCACGTGTGCGGCCCTGTGCGGGACTGTTCGGGTGTGTGCGGCGCTGTGCGGGTGTGTGCGGGACTGTTCAGGTGTGTGCGGGGCTGTGCAGGGGGTCTTTTGGGGTGTGTGCAGGCATCATCCGATGGGACTACAAGTACGCAGCATCCAGTCTGCAGCTCATTCGGATGTAATCCGGACAGTGGACACACACCCTACGCTATCCATACATCTATCAATAGATATATCTATCCAGATATATCTATAGACAGATATATGAATAGATAGATGTATGCATCTATAGATCTATCTATATGTAGATCTGTCTATCCATTTCATCTACAGTATCATCTATATGTCTATCTGTGTGTGTAATGGAGTGTGGGTTGGACAATAATGACATCACAAATCTTTTTTTTTTTTTGTTCAATAATACATCTTTATTTAGCTTTCCAAAACGAAGGAAAACCGCGCAAAAACCGCACCAAAAGAGAATTAAAAAATGCATCAAAACCGCACCAAAACTGCACCAGGTTTTGATGCAGTTTTGATGCTTTTTTTGGTGCGGTTTTAATACCGTTTTTGGAAATAAATAAATAAATGGAAAATGTGCATGATTTGAATGGAAACATGCATGAAAAAACGGATTCCAAGGCCGGATTCATCATTTCACATCTCAGTTTCATACGTTTTTCGCCGGACAGAAAAAATGTTCCTCTGTATGTGTTTTCCGTCCGGCGGAAACAGCTTTTTTGACGGATCTGGCAAAAAACTGATGAAACGTGTGGCCATCAGGCGCAATCCGGCGCTAATACAACTCTAAGAGAAAAAAACTGATCCGGCGGAAAAAAATTGATCCGTTTTTTTCAAAACTCGCCGGATTGTGCCTGACGGCAAAAACCTGATGTGAAAGCAGCCAAATATATGGATAGATACATCTATGTATCTATAGATATATCTATCTATAAATATATCTATGGATAGATATATCCATAGATATATAATAGAAAGGCCGATGTTTCTAAGGCAACTTTCACACTAGCGTCGTGCACTGCACATCGCAATGCGTCGTTGTGGAGAAAAAACGCATCCTGCAAAGTTGCCCGCAGGATGCGTTTTTTTCTCCATAGACTTTTATTAGCGACGCAGTGCCACACTTCGCAACCGTCGTGCGACGGTTGCGCCGTGTTTTGGCGCACCGCCGGCACAAAAAAGTTAAATGTAACTTTTTTTTGTGCGTCTAGTCCGCCATTTTCAACCACGCATGCGCGGGCGAAGCGCAGCCCCCTCCTCCCCGGACCTTGCAATGGGGCAGCGGAAGCGTCTTAAGACTGGACCAGTATGCGTCGGTACGTCGGGCCGATGCAGCGCGACGGCCCCTTACCGACGCTAGTGTGAAAGCAGCCTAAGGCTACTTTCACACTTGCGTTTTTAGCAATCCGTCTTTTTGGGGAAAAAAACGGATCCTGCAAATGTGCTCGCAGAATGCGTTTTTTACACATAGACTTGTATTAGTGACGGATCGCGACAGATGGCCACACGTCGCGTCCGCCGTGCAACGGATGCGTCGTGTTTTGGCGGACCGCTGGGACGAAAAAACTTTCAAGTGAAAGTTTTTTTTGTCTGTCGCGTCCGCCATTTTCTACCGCGCATGCACGGCCAAAACTAGGTCCCCTCCTCCCTGGACTTCAGAATGGGCAGCGGATGCGTTGAAAAACTGCATCCGCTGCCCACAACGTGCACAAATTTCACAACGTGCGTCAGTACGTAGGCCCGACGCATAGCGACGGACCCGTACCGACACAAGGGTGAAATAGGCCTTTATGAGCGTTTAATTAAAAAAAAGAAAAAAATGGCGTGGGCTCCCGCGCAATTTTCTGCGCCAGAGGGGAAAAGCAGACGGCCAGGGGCCAATATTTGTAGTCTGCTATGAATATCAGCCCACAGCTGTCTGCTTAGCCTTTACTGGCTATTAAAATAGGGGCACCCCCCCAAAAAAAACGACGTGGGGTCCCCCTATATTTTATAGCCAGAAAGGCTACGCAGACAGCTGCGGGTTGATATTCATAGCCTAGAGAGGGGCCATGGATATTGGTCCCCCCCGGCTACAAATACCAGTCCGCAGCCGCCCCGGAAATGGCGCATCTGTAAGATGCGCCAATTCCGGCACTTAGCCCCTCTCTTCCCACTCCCGTGTAGCGGTGGGATATGGGGTAATAAGGGGTTAATGTCACCTTGCTATTGTAAGGTGACATTAAGCCGGGTTAATAACGGAGAGGCGTCAATAAGACACCTATCCATTAGTAATCCAATACTAATAAAGGGTTAATAAAACACGCACACATTAGGAAAAAGTATTTTAATATTCTTCATTTCACCATACTTACCATACTTCAGCGCCTGCAAAAAACGTAAAATAATAAACCGTATACTACCTGTCCGCCGTAGTCCAATTAATAACGAGTGTCCCACGACGATCTCCCCTATAGAACAGTGACATCGGGTGATGTCACTGCTCTATAGGACCCTCAGTGACACACTGACAGGAGACAATGGCTCCTGCAGTGCATCACTGAGAGGTTACCTTAGGACAAAGTCTCACTTTATGGCAATTGCTGCCTGGGAAAATTTCTCAACAGCAATGGCATAAAGTGAGACAAGGGACTATTTTCTCACAGGGGCGTAGGAATACATTGTGAGGAATACATTGTGGAAGGATACCTTCCATCATTGTGTTCCTGGAGCCCCTGGAGAGCAGTCGCATCAGCAGATGCTCCTGCTCTCCACGGGAGATAGTCGAGGGACACTCATTTTAATTGGATTTGGCGGATCAGGGAGTATAGTGGTTGTTTATTATTTTAATATTTTTTACAGATGACACTGGCTTCGGGGATCAAGGTGACAAGTGATGGTGAGTATGTAATCTATGTTACATGTACTGTATGTCTGTATGTATGTTGTATGTATGTACATACTGTATGTGGCATGTTGTATGTCGCATGTCACATGTTGCATGTCGCATGCAGCATGACGCATGTCATCGCATGTCGCAATGCGTCACATGGTGCATGTCGTCGCATTGTGCATGTCATATGTTGCATGTTGTCGCCTGTTGCATGTTGTCGCCTGTTGCATGTTGTCGCCTGTTGCATGTTGTCGCCTGTTGCATGTTGTCGCCTGTTGCATGTTGTCGCATGGCGCATGTCGTCGCATGTTGCATGTCATCGCATGGTGCATGTCATATGTTGCATGTCGTCGCATGGTGTATGTCGCATGTTGTTGCATGGTGCATGTCGTCGCATGGTGCATGTCGTCGCATGGTGCATGTCGTCGCATTGGTGCATGTCGTCGCATGTGGCATGCCGTCGCATGTTGTCGCATGGCGCATGTCGTCACATGGTGTTGTGAATTCTGCTCTTGGGCTCCCTCCTGTGGTTTTGAGTGGTATAGCTGCTTCTTGGATTTAGCATCAACAGCTGCTTCCACTGATCGTCTTTCTGGCTCGGCTATTTTAGTCTGGCCTTATCCCTCAATCAATGCCAGTTGTCAATTGTTCCTGCTTGGAGTCACTGCTCTTTTGGATTTCCCTGACACTCTGTCCAGTTCAGCAAAGATAAGTCCTTGCTTGTCCTTTTGCAGTCCACTTGTTGTGGACTTTATTGTTCAGCACATTCTATGTTTTGCTCATTTGTCCAGCTTATCAGTATGGATCTATTCAGCTAAGCTGGAAGCTCTGGGCTGCAGATTTTGCCCTCCACACCTTTAGTCAGGTGTGGAGATTTTTGCATATCTCTGCGGTGGACTTTTTCTAGTTTTTATTACTGACCGCACAGTGTTCTTTCCTGTACTATCTATCTAGCTAGAAGTGGCCTCCTTTGCTAAATCTTGTTTCATACTACGTATGTCATTTCCTTCTCCTCTCACAGTCATTATTTGTGGGGGGCTGTCCTATCCTTTGGGGATTTTCTCTGAGGCAAGATAGCTTTCCTGTTTCTACCTTTAGGGGTAGCTAGTTCTCCGGCTGTGACGAGGTGTCTAGGGAGTGACAGGAACATCCCACGGCTACTGCTAGTGTTGTGTTAAGATCAGGAACTGCGGTCTGTATAGTTGCCACCTGCTCAGAGCTAGTCGCATGTCGCTCCTAAATTACCAGTCCATAACAGCATGGCGCATGTCGTCGCATGGCGCATGTCGTCGCATGGCGCATGTCGTCGCATGGCGCATGTCATGTTGCATGTCATCGCATGGTGCATGTCATATGTTGCATGTCATATGTCGTTGCATGGTGCAAGTCGTCGCATGGTGCATGTCGCATGTTCCATGTCGCGTGTTCCATGTCGCGTGTCCCATGTTGTCACATGTTTTGCGTGTTATATGTTGCTAGTCACATGGTGTATGTTGTATGTCTGTATGTGCTGTATGTCTGTATGTATTGTATATATTTTTTTTAACATTGAACACATTAGCCGGATGATGGGACTACTACTGTCCCATCATTGGCTAATGTGTCACTCACTGTCACTGTAGCAGGCAGAGCCCGATGGGACTTGTAGTCCCATCGGACGATGCCTGCACACAGAGACATACAGCAATGACACCCGCCCGCCGCAGACCCCTGCACGGCCAGCGGACCCACCGCACAGCCCGGCGCAGCCCCACGGCACATCCCGGCGTCAGCACCTCACGGCGCAGGCACCGGCACATCCCGGCGCCAGCACATACCGGCACATCACGGCGCAGTCGCCGGCACATCCCGGTGCCAACACATACCAGCACCACGGCACATAACGGAGCAGGCACCGGCACATCCCGGCGCCAGCACATACCGGCACCACGGCGCAGGCACCGGCATCACGGCACAGTCGCAGGAACATCCCGCAGACTCCTCCACGCCCGCCCATCCCAGAACACAGCGTTCACATCCCTGCCTACTACCTAGCCCCGCCCGCCCCCAGTACAGCCCTGCAGCCCCCAGCGCCGCCCCCAGCCCAGTCACTCTTTATGAGTGACTGCTGACTGTGGAGCCTGGGGTCACGCCTGCTACTGACGTCACGTCAATTTCCAGAGTCTGGAAATTAACGTGACGTCGGTGGAAATTAGCGGCGGCTGCAGCCTGGGGGTCACGTGACCCGGACTCAGCCACCAGCATAGCGCCGCTCACAGGCAAAAACGGCAACGGAAGGTATTTACACAATTCATCAGGGGCCCGGGGGGATACATTGGGGGATAATTGAAAGTAGTGGACAACCCCTTTAAAAAAACACCAACACATTAGTTAGCTATACAGTCCCACAGGAGTGTTTGGGACCCTATAGCCTTTCTGCGTTCCTCAGATTTCCCACAGCGGGCTATCTAACCGCTTCTAGGAGAATAGATTGTAGGTCAAAATATGTGTCAGAGGGGCATCGTGTACTGCGGCACCAAGTGTCTGTGGCCCTTACTACGGACTCTGTGCGCCAATATACAGTATAAGTATTGCAACCTCCAATGTCCCCATCTCCTTCTGTACTGTTATATTTCTAGGTTAGTAATGGCCGCCACTGACCAGTCTAATCTGCATATTGTACTTACAATAACTTTCTGCGCCGAGTGTCTGTGAGTGCATGCACATGAAATGGCCATATGAACAAATCCTTAAAGCGTACCTGTCACTATGAAACTGCAGTCCAATCTGCAGGCACCATGTTACAGAGCAGGGGAAGTTTAGCAGATTGATATTAACTACAGAATGGGGATTTCTAGTACAGGTATTTTGTGGCTAAATTCTGAATGAGGCTTAAAGGGGTACTTTCATCTCCAAGATCCATTCCCAATATGTAGTAGATGTAATAATATTTGCAAATGGCTCCAATTATAAATGTAGTATAGTTCTTCTGATAATCTTAGGCATTGCAGTAGCTTATCAATCCATGGTTACAACCGGTAACAACTAACGTCACTATGAGTGGTCATAATCATGGATACCTAACCTACTGCCATGCCCTGCACATGGGGTAAGCGACATCGCTTATAAGAATAACTATATTACATTTCCAATTAGAGGTATTTGCTAATATTATTATTACACCTACTACATAGTGAGATTGAATCTTGGAGATGGGAATACCCATTTTAACGCTAGGGATAATACCATAAGAACCACCCAGATGGGTTATGTGCATTCTATTGTTTAATGTGTGTTCCCTTTTATTTTCAAGTGCTCTTTAAAATTGCTTCTTTGAGGTATTGATACGTATTTCAATACTAGGGTCGATACTTATGGATTTGAAAGACCAGACGGATTTGATTATGCTTCTTATGAGGACTTCTATTCCCGATATGTGACCGTCCTTACAAGAAGAGCAATGAAGTGGTCTAAAATGATGCAGAAGTCAACAAAAGTAGAGAAGAGCATCAAAGGTAAAATATTATGTATAATTTCTGCATGCAATCATTACAATAAATGCCTTGTTTAGTTTAATCAGCTTTTATTGGTTATACATAACAAAACATAACATAAAAACCAAATCTTCATTTGGGCCACGCAGGGCCTCATTGCATACAATAACCAGAGAATTATAATACCGCTCTTGTATATCCAAGTTGATCACAGATACATTTAAGATAATTTATACGCTATACTCTTTTCTCTGTGTTATGTTAAAGATATATCAAGTAGAAAAAAAAAAGATAAACGAGAAACATACCACAACATTGGTGAATATCGCAACCGAAGAAGGATATAGAAGTTCTATTAGATATAAAAGTGGGAAAAGGGAGGAGAAGATCATACAAGGGATAAGACAAAGGGAAAACAGGGTAGAGAGGATTAAGGGGGTGGTGGAAATTTTTAGTCCATATTTTCCCTATTCGGAAGGATAAATAGTAGGAATCAAACAAGTGTCTAGGAGGGGTGACCAAATCAATTATTTCCCAGTATTGTGAACTCTTTTCTCTTCACGAAAATAAGGAAAAGAATTCGGATGAGTTCCTAAAGAGAATCCAGGGTTGCCACAACCCAACAAACCTTGTTGTCACCCATGGCTTCTGCTGATAGATCTTTCATATGACAAATATACAAAATTTCGTCATGCCATTCTGACGTAGATGGAGTGACTGATGTCCGCCAGTGTCTGGGTATTATTGAACTTGCTGCTGCCAAGCAGAATCTCAAGACTACGTTTCTGTGTACCTATAGGGCCTGGGAGCATAGATAAGAGGGCAATCTGGGGGGGAGGGAGTGATTCTTTCCCCTGAGATCTTACATTATGCGTTAAATTCCCCCATCCCAAAAAGGTCTGATTTAGTCATAATCCCACCAAATGTGCCCCTCTCTGTTCCACAACGCCAACACACATCCGGCACCGAAGGGAAGATCACATGGAGCTTTGTTGGGACCCGATACCATCTTGTCAAGATCTTGTCATTCCTCTCTTGAACGTACCTGGCCCCCGACATCTTGTGTGTAAACAAAAATTCTTTCTGTATTTCCTCCTCCGAAAAGATAGTATCCAGTTCGGTTTCCCATGCATGCACAAACCCTGGATCCACTGAACAGAGTGAATGGCTTAATAGTCAACATACAAGGGAAATCAAATGGGAGGTTGGTGAGCTCTGAAGGAATAGGTTCCCAAATGGTGTTGGTGACACTGGTAAGGCATGCCGTCCCCTATTCTTCCAAAGATTTATAAACTATTTCAACTGTTCGTATTCTAGCCAAGAGAGTTTTTCACTAGTAAAATTATTTTGAAGTTCTGAGAAGGGAAGAGCATCAGGTCCCTTCAAAATTAATGCGAATATCATGACTATTCCAACCAAGGAATTTGTCCTTCGCACAACCCGGCGGAAATTCAGGATTTAAGAAAATGGGGGTAAGCCTACTGTATGGTTTTGTCAAACTGCATAAATGCCTTGTTTATTGGTTTTTGGAGACACGTTTCCATACACCAGCAGAATACAGGCAGTTTATGGCAGTGATTCTTGTGAGTATGCCACGTTAGGAATACAGGTTGCAGTAAATAGTCTCTGGATTGTGCTGACTACACCTGCAGGGAATGTATTTTTGAATGACACCTGATATATATATATATATATATATATATATATATATATATATATATATATATATATATATATATATATATATATACACATATATATATACATATACAGGGCCGGACTGGGACTAAAATTCAGCCCTGGCATTTGAAGTTACACAGGCCCACTTGTCACATGGTGACTGTATAATATCTTTGTACACTTGTAGGCAGGGCCGGTTTTAGGCAAAGTGGGGCCCTAGGCAAAGTTTAAAATGGGTCCCCAAATGCTAACATATTGCACATCACACAAAAGCCTTTCTGTTGTATTTACGTGCGCTGAGTTCAGGCCGCTAAACGAGTTTGATCGACAATACTGAAGTTGTTCAACGTTTGTTTCCCGGCCTCTTTCCACCAGCTGAGGAATAATGAGGAGACAGAACGATCACTAATAGATCACCATACAGTATCATGTTTTCAGCAGCACATCTACAGTTTACACTGGCAATGTGCTGCTGACAACAAGGCTTTTTGTTCCAGCAAAAACAATCCGAATATGCAGCATTTCACTTGTTTAGTAAAATACACCCCATAGTCCTCCATATATTATAATGTGCTCCATAGTCCTCCATATAGTATAATACACTCCCTATAGTCCTCCATATATTAAAATACACTGCTCAGTCCTCCACATAGTATAATACACTCCTCATAGTCCTCCATATAGCATAATACAATCCTCATAGTCCTCCATATAGCATAATACAATCCTCATAGTGCTCCATATAGTATAATGCACCGCCACAGTCATCCATGTAGTACAATTCACTTCCCATAGTATAATGCACCCCATAGTTCTTCATATAGTATAACGTATTCCCCATAGTCCTCGATACAGTATAATGCAGCCCACATATAGTATAATGCAGCCACCCCAGAGTATAATGCAGCCACCCCAGAGTATAATGCAGCCACCCCAGAGTATAATGCAGCCACCCCACAGAGTATAATGCAGCCACCCCAGAGTATGTAACCCCCATAGAATATAATACAGCCCACCTCCCCAAAATATATAAAATGTAGCCCCCCATAGAATATAATGCAGCCCCCCATAGTATATAACGCAGCCTCCCCCATAGAATATAATATACCCCCACAATAGTATATAACACAGCCACATAGTACATAACATGGCCTCCCCCATAGAATATAATATACTCCCCATAGTATATAGCAAAGCCCGCATATTATATAGCACAAACCGCATAGTATACAGCACAGCCTGCATACTATAGCACAGCTCGCGTAGTAGATAACACAGCCCACACAGCAGTATTCAGCACAGACCACACAGTAGTATACAGCACAGCCCACGTAGAAGTATACAGCACAGTCCACACAGTAGTATACAGCACAGCCCACAGAGTAATATATACAGCACAGCCCACAAAGTAATATATACAGCACAGCCCACAAAGTAATATATACAGCACAGCCCACAGAGAACTATATACAGCACAGCCCACAGAGAACTATATACAGCACAGCCCACAGAGAACTATATAAAGCACAGCCCAGAGTACTATATACAGCACAGCCCAGAGTACTATATAAAGCACAGCCCAGAGAGTAATATATACAGCACAGCCCAGAGAGTAATATATACAGCACAGCCCAGAGAGTACTATATACAGCACAGCCCACAGAGTACTATATACAGCACAGCCCACAGAGTACTATACAGAGCACAGCCCACAGAGTACTATATACAGCACAGCCCACAGAGTACTATATACAGCACAGCCCACAGAGTACTATATACAGCACAGCCCACAGAGTACTATATACAGCACAGCCCACAGAGTACTATATACAGCACAGCCCACAGAGAACTATATACAGCACACAGTAGTATACAGCACAGAGCACAGCCCACAGAGAACTATATACAGCCCACAGTAGTATACAGCACAGAGCACAGCCCAGAGAACTATATACAGCACAGAGCACAGCCCACAGAGCACTATATACAGCCCACAGTAGCACACAGCACAGAGCACAGCCCACAGATAACTATATACAGCCCACAGTAGTATACAGCACAGAGCACAGCCCACAGAGAACTATATACAGCACAGAGCACAGCCCACAGAGAACTATATACAGCCCACAGTAGCATA
The DNA here is from genome assembly GCF_051348905.1 of Ranitomeya variabilis. Taxonomy (NCBI): domain Eukaryota; kingdom Metazoa; phylum Chordata; class Amphibia; order Anura; family Dendrobatidae; genus Ranitomeya; species Ranitomeya variabilis. The sequence continues at coordinate 517,325,102 of NC_135234.1, forward strand.
CAGCACAGAGCACAGCCCACAGATAACTATATACAGCCCACAGTAGTATACAGCACAGCCCACAGAGAACTATATACAGCACAGAGCACAGCCCACAGAGAACTATATACAGCCCACAGTAGCATACAGCACAGAGCACAGCCCACAGATAACTATACACAGCCCACAGTAGTATACAGCACAGAGCACAGCCCACGGAGAGCTATATACAGCCCACAGTAGTATACAGCACAGCCCACAGAGAACTATATACAGCCCACAGCAGTATACAGCACAGAGCACAGCCCACAGAGAACTATATACAGCCCACAGCAGTATACAGCACAGAGCACAGCCCACAGAGAACTATATATAGCACAGAGCACACAGTAGTATACAGCACAGAGCACAGCCCACAGAGAGCTATATACAGCCCATAGCAGTATACAGCACAGAGCACAGCCCACAGAGAACTATATACAGCCCACAGCAGTATACAGCACAGAGCACAGCCCACAGAGAACTATATACAGCCCACAGCAGTATACAGCACAGAGCACAGCCCACAGAGAACTATATATAGCACAGAGCACACAGTAGTATACAGCACAGAGCACAGCCCACAGAGAGCTATATACAGCCCACAGCAGTATACAGCACAGAGCACAGCCCACAGAGAACTATATACAGCCCACAGCAGTATACAGCACAGAGCACAGCCCACAGAGAACTATATACAGCCCACAGCAGTATACAGCACAGAGCACAGCCCACAGAGAACTATATATAGCACAGAGCACACAGTAGTATACAGCACAGAGCACAGCCCACAGAGAGCTATATACAGCCCACAGCAGTATACAGCACAGAGCACAGCCCACAGAGAACTATATATAGCACAGAGCACACAGTAGTATACAGCACAGAGCACAGCCCACAGAGAGCTATATACAGCCCACAGCAGTATACAGCACAGAGCACAGCCCACAGAGAGCTATATACAGCCCACAGCAGTATACAGCACAGAGCACAGCCCACAGAGAACTATATACAGCCCACAGTAGTATACAGCACAGCCCACAGAGAGCTATATACAGCCCACAGTAGTATACAGCACAGAGCACAGCCCACAGAGAACTATATACAGCCCACAGTAGTATACAGCACAGAGCACAGCCCACAGAGAACTATATACAGCCCACAGCAGTATACAGCACAGAGCACAGCCCACAGAGAACTATATACAGCCCACAGCAGTATACAGCACAGAGCACAGCCCACAGAGAACTATATACAGCCCACAGCAGTATACAGCACAGAGCACAGCCCACAGAGAACTATATATAGCACAGAGCACACAGTAGTATACAGCACAGAGCACAGCCCACAGAGAGCTATATACAGCCCACAGCAGTATACAGCACAGAGCACAGCCCACAGAGAACTATATACAGCCCACAGCAGTATACAGCACAGAGCACAGCCCACAGAGAACTATATACAGCCCACAGCAGTATACAGCACAGAGCACAGCCCACAGAGAACTATATACAGCCCACAGCAGTATACAGCACAGAGCACAGCCCGCAGAGAACTATATACAGCCCACAGTAGTATACAGCACAGAGCACAGCCCACAGAGAACTATATACAGCCCACAGCAGTATACAGCACAGAGCACAGCCCACAGAGAGCTATATACAGCCCACAGCAGTATACAGCACAGAGCACAGCCCACAGAGAACTATATACAGCCCACAGTAGTATACAGCACAGAGCACAGCCCACAGAGAGCTATATACAGCCCACAGCAGTATACAGCACAGAGCACAGCCCACAGAGAACTATATACAGCCCACAGTAGTATACAGCACAGAGCACAGCCCACAGAGAACTATATACAGCCCACAGCAGTATAGAGCACAGCCCACAGAGAGCTATATACAGCCCACAGCAGTATACAGCACAGAGCACAGCCCACAGAGAACTATATACAGCCCACAGCAGTATACAGCACAGAGCACAGCCCACAGAGAACTATATACAGCCCACAGCAGTATACAGCACAGAGCACAGCCCACAGAGAACTATATACAGCCCACAGCAGTATACAGCACAGAGCACAGCCCACAGAGAACTATATACAGCCCACAGCAGTATACAGCACAGAGCACAGCCCACAGAGAACTATATACAGCCCACAGTAGTATACAGCACAGCCCACAGAGAGCTATATACAGCCCACAGTAGTATACAGCACAGAGCACAGCCCACAGAGAACTATATACAGCCCACAGTAGTATACAGCACAGAGCACAGCCCACAGAGAACTATATACAGCCCACAGCAGTATACAGCACAGAGCACAGCCCACAGAGAACTATATACAGCCCACAGCAGTATACAGCACAGAGCACAGCCCACAGAGAACTATATACAGCCCACAGCAGTATACAGCACAGAGCACAGCCCACAGAGAACTATATATAGCACAGAGCACACAGTAGTATACAGCACAGAGCACAGCCCACAGAGAGCTATATACAGCCCACAGCAGTATACAGCACAGAGCACAGCCCACAGAGAACTATATACAGCCCACAGCAGTATACAGCACAGAGCACAGCCCACAGAGAACTATATACAGCCCACAGCAGTATACAGCACAGAGCACAGCCCACAGAGAACTATATACAGCCCACAGCAGTATACAGCACAGAGCACAGCCCGCAGAGAACTATATACAGCCCACAGTAGTATACAGCACAGAGCACAGCCCACAGAGAACTATATACAGCCCACAGCAGTATACAGCACAGAGCACAGCCCACAGAGAGCTATATACAGCCCACAGCAGTATACAGCACAGAGCACAGCCCACAGAGAACTATATACAGCCCACAGTAGTATACAGCACAGAGCACAGCCCACAGAGAGCTATATACAGCCCACAGCAGTATACAGCACAGAGCACAGCCCACAGAGAACTATATACAGCCCACAGTAGTATACAGCACAGAGCACAGCCCACAGAGAACTATATACAGCCCACAGCAGTATAGAGCACAGCCCACAGAGAGCTATATACAGCCCACAGCAGTATACAGCACAGAGCACAGCCCACAGAGAACTATATACAGCCCACAGCAGTATACAGCACAGAGCACAGCCCACAGAGAACTATATACAGCCCACAGCAGTATACAGCACAGAGCACAGCCCACAGAGAACTATATACAGCCCACAGCAGTATACAGCACAGAGCACAGCCCACAGAGAACTATATACAGCCCACAGCAGTATACAGCACAGAGCACAGCCCACAGAGAACTATATACAGCCCACAGCAGTATACAGCACAGAGCACAGCCCACAGAGAACTATATACAGCCCACAGCAGTATACAGCACAGAGCACAGCCCACAGAGAACTATATACAGCCCACAGCAGTATACAGCACAGAGCACAGCCCACAGAGAACTATATACAGCCCACAGCAGTATACAGCACAGAGCACAGCCCACAGAGAACTATATACAGCCCACAGCAGTATACAGCACAGAGCACAGCCCACAGAGAACTATATACAGCCCACAGCAGTATACAGCACAGAGCACAGCCCACAGAGAACTATATACAGCCCACAGCAGTATACAGCACAGAGCACAGCCCACAGAGAACTATATACAGCCCACATCTCTTCTCTTCTTCCCCTCACCTCCTCCGAGAATGGCCCCACAGTCCAGAAAAAAAAAAACTCTCCTCACCTCTCCTCGTGCCCAGCGTTGCTTCCTGGTTCCTGCTCCTCTCTCAGCAGCTGCAGTCTGCCCGGGACACAGCAGGTGCGCGATGATATGACATCATCGCGCACCCGCAGTGTCAGAGGCAGAGCGGGGAATGATGGGAGAGGAGCGTCTGTAGACGCTCTCTCCTCCATCATTGCATTCAACTGTACCGGCGTCTATACGCCGGTATAGTTGAATGCGACGGCGGGGGCGGCGGATTGAGCGGCCCACCACTGGCACCGGCCCTTCTGGCATTTGCCAGAAGTGCCCTATGGCCAGTCCGGCTATATATATATATATATATATATATATATATATATATATATATATATATATATATATATATATATATATATATATATATATATATATATATATATATATATATATATATATATATATATATATATATATATATATATATATATATATATATATATATATATATATATATATATATATATTTTTTTTTTTGTCATTATACACTTAGTGACCGAGCAATAACCTATATAAGACCTCTCTTATTAAGTTGCTTTTACGCAGATGTTTTTGATGTCAGATGGGAGATGTAAGAAGACAGTCTTTTTTTTTTTTTTTTTTTTTTTAAACCTGTAGAAGAAAAATTATTTTTTACACTTTCTTTTCATGGTTTTCTACACTGCAAAAGTTTGCTATAAATCTGCAGCATTCACAAAACCTCATACCGCACACCTGACTTGTGGAGCTTTGAATTCTTGATGGCAAACATATTTTTCATGGTCTAAAACTATAATGATGTTCAGGGCCACTTTTAGGCCACGTTCAGGGACACAATTTAGGCTAGGGGTGCACAGCGCAATAGAGTTCGTGTGGCTAAAGTTTGCCCTGTGTAGCTGCTACATTGTAGTGTCATACTAGTAAATGGTGTCAAATTGCGATGCATAGTGTATTGTGACTCCACAGCCCCCTAAATACATTATGTTCACCCCTATAGCTCACGTACATACTGTTTGATGGCCTCCACTACTCTCCAACATACTGTATGATATGACAACCACTCCTCACCTACATACAGAATGATGACTCCCACAGCTTCCCATTGTGTTGCCTCCTGCCATGTGGCTCTATTGATTGGAGATCCTCACCAGCTGGTACCGGCAGCATTGGGCACACACAGCGTGCTGTGTGGCTGCGTCTGCCATTTTGTTGCGCAGCCAGAATGGCACTCGGAACGTTGAGACCATTTTGGCCTAACCAAAATCTGCCCCTATGCCACTTGTCCCAGCCTGCCTTGGCTGTGGGCAGTAAAAAATTTGCTTCTGGGGCCGTGTTTTTAAGACCACCCGCTAAAAGCCTTTGTAATTAGAGAGCAGGGTTTTGAGGGATCCGAACACCGCTCCTTCTTAATGAAGCAACTGCCACAAATACATCTGTATGGCAGTAATTATTTTGGGTAATTAGAGATGAGCAGTTGGCTTTCTAAACATGTCTGTTCTAGTAAATACTCCTATCTCTTAATATATCCATTCTTTATCCCGTTTCCGTTTTTTTTTCATTCCGACATGTCCAGGAGGATTAGCGGCAACTGCTCGCAGAATTTTAGAAAAGAATTGTCATACAAACAGGTTCCCTTTTATGTTAAATCATCTTCATGTGGACGTTTGTTTTTTTCTTGTTTTTTTTTTTTTTTTAAGAAAATATTAGGCAGCAACTCACTAAACACTTCCCTAAATACTGTATCACAGCTAAATAAAACTGTCCCCAAATATTAAAGGACCCAACTCAATGGCAGGAGTCTGGTTCGAACTTCTTGCTGTTGGAACATGAGTTTCTTTGGAACATGAGTTTCTTTTGACTAAAATAGCGCTGTCTGCATTAATGTCTTGTTACTGACTGGCTACTGCTCTTTTAAAGCTACAGACAGCGCTGCTTTAGCCAAACGCTCAAGATCGTGTGTGCTGACAGCAAATGTGGGAGAGTAAGGTCCTTCAGGGCTTCTCACACGATTTGTTTCATGCATGGCCTTATGTAATAGATCTAGTTGATGCCTAGGCATCATGTCAAAATGAAAAATACTACTCAATTAACCATTGATTTGCCACCTGAAATCTATAAATCAATAAAAAATAACTACAAAATGATTCAATATTGATGTCAAACCAGAGCTAACTGGAACTAGACAAAGAACCTTGCAGATTATCCCCATTCATAATGCTAGTTCTTTCTCCACATCTGAGCGGTACCAACAGCTAGGGGGGCTCCCCTTCGCTGAGACTGGCCTCCTAGTTTGAGAAGCACTGCTAAGGCTGTTCTTTCTTTTAATTAGATATAATTAGTGTACTGTTACTGTAGCTGCCTATTATTTTCAGCCATAGAGAAATGATGGGTCCACTTTAAGATGATATGCCAGACCAGTTCTCTTTAATGGGTGTGTAGTAATACATTCAGGGTCTATGGTAGAGAAGGAGTTAATAATATTTATGACCCTTGACCTATTGGGTTTTGTCATGGTTTTTTAAGTGCCATATATTACTCGAGTATAAGCTGACCCGAGTATAAGCCGAGACCACTAATTTTGCCACAAAAAACTGGGGAAAACTTATTGACTCTAGTATAATCCTAGGGTGGAAACTGCAGCAGCTACTGGTAAATTTCAAAAATAAAAATAGATACCAATAAAAGTAAAATTAATTGAGATATCAGTAGGTTAAATGTTTTTGAATATCCATATTGAATGAGGAGCTCCATATAATGCTCCATACAGTTCATGATGGGCCCAATAAGATGCTCCATACAAAATACGCCCCATATAATGCAGCACAAAGGTTAATAATGGCCCCATAAGATGCTCCATATTAAAATATTCACCATATAATGCTGCATAAAAGGATAATGATGGCCCCATAAGATGCTCCATAGAATAATATGCCCCATATGTTGCTGTGATTTAAAAAAAAAAAAAAAAAAGACATACTCTCTTCTCGTCGCTGCCGGTGTCCCGAGCAGGCGGGGACACCAGCGCGCTATGGGGGCCAGGTGCCGGTGTCGCCGCTGGCTCAGGACACCAGCACTTGCGATATTCACCTGTCCCCGTTCCACCTCCGTACGCTGCTTTGTCTTCCGGGTCTTTGCAGTGACTGTTCAGGCAGAGGGTGCGCACTAAACACGTCATCATGCCCTCTGACCTGAACATCAATATGCGCTCCATGCCTATGGGAGTGGAGTCGCGTCCATATTCATTGCTTTAATGAGCGTTACTACGTGAGTGCGGAACACAGGAAGAGCTGCAGGCGCCAGAGACCATCGGAGAAGCAGAGACTACGCCAGTATGGGGTGAGTATGATGTGACAGCCACCACTCCTGCTGCTCCCCCTTCCCCTCCGACCCCCTGGGACAATGACTCGAGTATAAGCTGAGAGGGGCACTTCAAGCCTAAAAAAATGGGCTGAAAATCATGGCTTATACTCGAGTATATACAGTTGTGGCCAAAAGTACTGACACCCCTGCAATTCTGTCAGATAATACTCAGTTTCTTCCTGAAAATGATTGCAATCACAAATTCTTTGGTATTGTTATCTTCATTTAATTTGTCTTAAATGAAAAAACACAAAAGAGAATGAAGCAAAAAGCAAAACATTGATCATTTCACACAAAACTCCAAAAATGGGCCAGACAATCATTTTCAGGAAGAAACTGAGTATTATCTGACAGAATTGCAGGGGTATCAATACTTTTGGCCACAACTGTAAGGTAGCTATGTTTTAGGGCTTTTTTTCCCTCTGTCTATTGAATCTTGGAGGAAAAAAATAGAAGGAATGGTATTATACAAAAAAGAAAAAAAAAATTATATACAGCTCTGGCAAAAATTTAAGAGACCACTGAAAAATGTTCAATTTGTCTGATTTTTCTCTATATAGGTATATTTTTGAGTAAAATGTAAATTGTTCATTTATTCTATAAACTTCTGAAAACATGTCTCCAAAATTCCAAGCAATACATTTTTTTTTCTAAGAAAAATTGTAAAAAAAATAACCTGGGAACTTTTTCCCACGCTCGACGTCATATGAGGACATCCAGCAGAGGGCGCATCACCGCGACTGAAGGTAACTATAGGTCATTGACCTACATTACCTTCATTCCCCGGGGTTTACAGGCAGGAGCACAACTGCATTATAGCAGTGCTCCTGCCTGTAAAATATTTTAACCCCTTCAGATGGATTTACATCGTGGGACGTTACAGATCTACGGAAGGTATGTATATTGTTGGTTTATTATTTTTAATTTGTTACAGAACGATGGTCTTCAGGTGGATTGAGAGATCAATAAAATATTACAACAACCTGTGTGTATTTCATTAAAATACTTTGCAATATTGTGTGGTTTTTTTTTTTTAACCATTTCATACAATTGGATTAATAATGGATAGGTGTCATAATTGACGCCTCTCCATTATTAATCTGGCTTAATGTCACCTTACAATAGCAAGGTGACATTAACCCTTCATTACCCCATATCCCACCGCTACATGGGAATGGGAAGAGAGTGACCAAGTGCCAGAATAGGCGCATCTTACAGATGTGCCTTTTCTGGGGTGGCTGGGGGAAGATGTTTTTAGCCAGGGGGGGGCCAATAACCGTGGACCCTCTCCAGGCTATTAATATCTGCCCTCAGTCACTGGCTTTACCACTCTGGCGGAGAAAATTGCGCGGGAGCCCACGCCAATTTTTTCCGCGATTTAACCCTTAAATTTAATAGCTACAGCGCCGAAATTTTGCACATACACACTACTAACAGTAGTGTGGAATATGCAAAAAAAAGTGGGATATGACATGGTTTACTGTATGTAAACCATGTCTCATATATCGGGTTTAGGCAGGAGAAATGAAAAGCTGGCAATTGAATTACCGGCTTTAGGGGTAGGGTTAGGGTTTGGATCCCTTTATCACCTTGATGGTGGGGGGTGGCTTATCAGTGTGTATTCTTGTTTTTTTTTCTATTGAAACGCATGCGTTTAAAACGCAACCAAACGCATGTGCTTAAAAACGCATGCGTTTACGTAGACAGCAATACGTTTTTTTGCGGCAAAAAAACGCCTCTAGAAATTACTACATGTTGCATTTCTGCAACAAAACGCAAGCATAGAAAAGACGCATGTGACGTCAAACGCGGCAAAACGCATACAAAAAAAACGCATGCGTTTTTAATGTTAAATATAGGGAAAAAAACGCATGCTTTTTTTGCGCAAAAACGCAGCGGCAAAAGACGCAAATGTGAAACCAGCCTCAGTCTGGTAATCTTTTTTTTTTTTTTTTTTTTTTTTGTGCGTTCTAGATCTCAGATGATCGGTTGGAGGGGTAGCAGTGTGTAATTAAGCTTTCGGTTTCACCCCACTTAGCGATGAAGAGTACTGCCTGTACTGTTCTTCTGTTCTCCTCCTGGCATTTAACTTCCTCAAGGGTGTGTTGTCTGCCTTGGCTATTCCATTTCAGTGAGTTCTAGATTTTAAGCTGTAATTCAAGAATCTTTTCCAGGGAGTGGCACACGCTAGGCTGCCACTCCCTTACCCCCCCTTTCCCCCTACAACACCTCCATTAATCCGTGGTATCTCAGTCTTGTATTGGATGCACTTCAGTCCCCACCCTTTTGAGCAGATTATAGACATTTGTTCTCTTTTTTTTATTTTTATAGTGATTAACCTCCATCAGATGGATTTCAGACCATCCTGCACCCATGCAATTTGGTGTTGCAGCAAGTTTTCCTTTCTTCCTAAGGTGGTTTCGGCTTTCCACCTTAACGAGGACATTGTCTTAGGCTATGTGCACACGTTGTGGATTTGCCTGCGGATGTTTCTGAATTGCCCCCACGTGTAGGGCAATGGGGTACTTGGCACCGGGTCCTTCGGTTCGGGGAATGTCATGGTGGCCCGACCCGGTCCGTGGCCCTTTGAGGGATGTCCAATAAAAGGAATAGTTTTTATGGTTTTGGGAAAGGTCTTTAAAAGGGAAATGTTCGTGACGCTACCTGTGGTATTCGGTCAGGGTGACCGACGCTGCTGTGAGGGGTCCGCTGGGGTGATGTTATAGGCAGCTGGAGCAGGGCTCCCGTGCAATTTTGAAGTCCAGAGTGGGAAAGACAGCAAATGGGGGCCAATGTTTGTAGCCTGGGAAGGGGTTAATACCCATGGATGTTCCTAGGCTAGGAATATCAGCCGACAGCTGTATATTTAGCCTTTACTGGATATTAAAATAGGGGGACCCCCCCCAAAAAAAAAACAGTGGGGGTCCCGCTATAATTAATAGCCAGAAAGGCTACGCAGACAGCGGGCTGATATTCATAGCCTAGGAAGAGGCCATGGATATTGCTCCCAGCCACCCCAGAAATGGCACATCTGTAAGATGCACCAATTCTGGCACTTAGCTTCTCTTCCCACTACCCTGTAGCGGTGGCATATGGGGTGATAAGGGGTTAATGTCACTGTTGTAAGGTGACATCAAGCCTGGTTAGTCATGGAGAGGCGTCAATAAGACACCTATCCATTACTAATCCTATTGTAGTGAAAGATTTAACCCCTTCCCGACCTGTGACGCCACGTAGGTGTCATGAAAGTCGGTGCCAATCCGACCTGACACTCCTATGTGGCATCATGGAGGGATCGCGTCCCTTCAGATCGGGTGAAAGGGTTAACTCCAATTTCACCCGATCTGCAGGGACAGGGGGAGTGGTAGTTCAGTCCAGGGGGGTGGCTTCTCCCCTCCCCATCCCCGTGGCTACGATCGCTCTGATTGGCTGTTTCACTTTCAACAGCCAATCAGAGCAATTTGCAATATTTCACCTATGAAAAGTGGTGAAATATTACAATCCAGCCATGGCCGATGCTGCAATATCATCGACCATGGCTGGAAACCATGATGTGCCCCCCGCCATCGATCTGCTCCCCAGTCCTCCTTTCTGCCCCATACTGTGGTCCGCTCCCCTCCATCCTCCTGTCCGCTCCCCCCGTCCTCCTGTCCGCTCCCCCGTGCTCCGATCTCCCCCCCCCTCATACTTACCGAGCCTCCCGGTGTCCGTCCGTCGTCTTTATGGGCGCCGCCATCTTCTAAAATGGTGGGCGCATGCGCAGTGCGCCCGCCGAATGTGCTGGCCGGCAGATTCGTTCCAGGTACATTTTGATCACTGTGATAGGTTTTATCACAGTGATCAAAATAAAAAAATAGTAAATGAACCCCCCCCCCCCCCCCCCTTTATCACCCCCATAGGTAGGGACAATAACTAAATAAAGAGAAAATTTATTTATTTTTCTTCTCCCACTAGGGTTAGGGATAGATTAGGCTTAGATTAGGCTATCTGCAGACGGTGCGGATTTGGCTGCGGATCCGTGGCGGATTGACCTCTGCGGATTCGTAGCAGTTTTCCATCAGGTTTACAGTACCATGTAAACCTATGGAAAACCAAATCCGCTGTGCCCATGGTGTGGAAAATACCGCACGGAAACGCTGCGTTGTATTTTCCGCAGCATGTCAATTTTTTGTGCGGATTCCGTTTTACACCTGTTCCTCAATAGGAATCCGCAGGTGAAATCCGCACAAAAAACACTGGAAATCCGTGGTAAATCCGCAGGTAAAACGCAGTGCCTTTTACCTGCGGATTTTTCAAAAATGGTGCGGAAAAATCTCACACGAATCCGCAATGTGGGCACATAGCCTTAGGGTTAGGGTTGGAATTAGGGCTAGGGTTGGAAATAGGGTTAAGATTAGGCTTGTGGTTAGGGTTATGGTTAGGGATGTGTTCGGGTTAGGGTTGTGATTAGGGTTAGGGTTGGGATTAGGGTTAGGGTTAGGGGTGTGTTGGGGTTAGGGTTGTGGTTAGGGGTGTGTTGGGGTTAGGGTTGTGATTAGGGTTATGGCTAGAGTTGGGATTAGGGTTAGGGGTGTGTTGGGGGTTAGTGTTGGAGTTAGAATTGAGGGGTTTCCACTTTTTAGGCACATCAGGGGTCTCCAAACGCAACATGGCGCCACCATTGATTCCAGCCAATCTTGTGTTCAAAAAGTCAAATGGTGCTCCCTCCCTTCCGAGCCCCGACGTGCGCCCAAACAGTGGTTTACCCCCACATATGGGGTACCAGCATACTCAGGACAAACTGGTCAACAACTATTGGGGTCCAATTTCTCCTGTTACCCTTGCAAAAATAAAAAATTGCTTGCTAAAACATAATTTTTGAGGAATGAAAATTTTTTTTTATTATTTTCACCGCTCTGCGTTATAAACTTCTGTGAAGCACTTGGGGGTTCAAAGTGCTCACCACATATCTAGATAAGTTCCTTGGGGGGTCTAGTTTCCAAAATGGGGTCACTTCTGGGGGGTTTCTACTGTTTAGGCACATCAGGGGCTCTGCAGATGCAACGTGATGCCCGCAGACCATTCCATCAAAGTCTGCATTTCAAAAGTCACTACTTCCCTTCCGAGCCCCGACGTGTGCCCAAACAGTGGTTCCCCCACATATGGGGTATCAGCGTACTCCGGACAAACTGGGGAACAACTTTTCGGGTCCAATTTCTCCTGTTACTCTTGTGAAAATAAAAAATTGCGGGCTAAAAAATAATTTTTGAGGAAAGAAAAATTATTTTTTATTTTCACGGCTCTGCGTTATAAACTTCTGTGAAGCACTTGGGGGGTTTAAAGTGGTCACCGCACATCTAGATTAGTGCCTTGGGGGGTCTAGTTTCCAAAATGGGGTCACATGTGGGGGAGCTCCAATGTTTAGGCACACAGGGGCTCTCCAAACGCGACATGGTGTCCGCTAACGATTGGAGCTAATTTTTCATTCAAAAGTCAAATGGTGCTCCTTCCCTTCCGAGCCTTGCCGTGTGCACAAACAGTGGTTTCTGACCACATATGAGGTATCTGTGTACTCAGGAGCAATTGCCCAACACATTTTAGGATCAATTTTATCCTGTTGCCCATGTGAAAATGAAAAAATTGAGGCTAAAAGAAATTTTTTGTGAGAAAAAAGTACTTTTTCATTTTTACGGATCAATTTGTGAAGCACCTGGGGCTTCAAAGTGCTCACTATGCATCTAGATAAGTTCCTTGAGAGGTCTAGTTTCCAAAATGGGGTCACTTGTGGGGGAGCTCCAATGTTTAGGCACACAGGGGCTCTCCAAACGCGACATGGTGTCTGCTAAAGATTGGAACCAATTTTTGATTGAAATAGTCAAATGGCGCTCCTTCCTTTCTGAGCCCTGTTGTGTGCCCAAACAGTGGTTCCCCCCCACATATGGGGTATCGGTGTACTCAGGACAATTTGTCCTATAACTTTTGGGGTCCAGTTTCTCTTTTTACCCTTGGGGAAAATAAAAAAATTGTTGCTAAAAGATAATTTTTGTGACTAAAAAGTTAAATGTTCATTTTTTCCTTCCATGTTGCTTCTGCTGCTGTGAAGCACCTGAAGGGTTAATAAACTTCTTGAATGTGGTTTTGAGTACCTTGAGGGGTGCAGTTTTTGGAATGGTGTCACTTTTGGGTATTTTCAGCCATATAGACCCCCCCTCAAACTGACTTCAAATGTGACGTGGTCCCTAAAAAAAAAAATGGTGTTGTAAAAATAAGAAATCGCTGGTCAATTTTTAACCCTTATAACTTCCTAGCAAAAAAAAATTTTGTTTCCAAAATTGTGCTTATGTAAAGTAGACATGTGGGTAATGTTATTTATTAACTATTTTGTGTCACATAACTCTCTCGTCTAACAGAATAAAAATTCTAAATTTGAAAATTGCGAAATTTTCAACATTTTAGCAAAAATTATCGACCTAAATTTACCACTGACATAAAGCCCAATATGTCACGAAAAAACAGTCTCAGAACCTCTAGGATCCGTTGAAGCGTTCCTGAGTTATTACCTCATAAAGGGACACTGGTCAGAATTGCAAAAAACGGCCAGGTCATTAAGGTCAAAATAGGCTGGGTCATGAAGGGGTTAAAAAAAAAAACCACAGCCAGAAAAAAGTATTTTAATATCCTTAATTTCACCATACTTACAACCACGCCTAATTCCCCGAAGCCATCGATAGCCTGCAAAAATTAAAAAATAATAAACCAACCGTATACTCCCTGTCCGACGCAGTCCAATTAATAATGAGTGTCCCACTACGATCTCTCCTATAGAGCCATCACATTAGGAGATGTGACAGCTCTATAGGCTTCCAGTGACACGCTGACAGGAGACAATGGCTCCTGCAGTGTTATCACTGAGGGTTCAATGAGTTCATTGATCTCACTTTACGGCACTGCTGCGTGAGAGTTTTCCCATGCAGCTGGGCTGCAAGTGACAGTATGAACTATACTGTACTGACAGCGGAGGAGGGATACAGTGCGGAAAGATACCTTCCGTCATTGTTTCGCCGGTGCTGATGTGACAGCTCTCCACGGGAGTTCGTTGTGGGACACTCGTTATTACGTGGATTACTGCAGATCTGGGAGTATCTTGTTGGTTTATTATTTTTATATTTCTTACAGGTGATCGAGGGCTTCGGGGACTAGGTGATTGGTGAATATGTACTGTATGTTGTATGTACTGTCTGTACACAGTTTCCGCCCACACACTCTTCCCCCTCCTGATCTGCAGCGTTTCTCGCACGCAACTCCGCAGCAAAACTGCAGATCTTTTTAAACCTGCGGTTTTGCTGTGGATTTGACTGAATCCATGGAAGTCAATCGGTGCAGAAACGCTGCAGATCCGCAAAATGAATTGACATGCTGCGGAAAATAAAATGCTGTGATTCCCCATGTTTTTTCCGCAGCATGTGCACAGCGTTTTTGTATTTACCATTGATTAACAATGTGTGCACAACGCACTGCAGATTTGAGGCAATTCCGCGCGTCCAAAACCGTTGCAGAAACGCATTTAAATCTGCAACGTGTGCACATAACCTTATCTTCCTTCGCCCTCTCATCCTATAGAGAGATTTGCAGAAGCTGGACCTAGTCAAAGTTATGTGGCCCTACTTGTCAGCCACCACTCCCTTCAGACGTTTGGATTCCTTGTTTGTCATTCTGGAGGCCCACACAAAGGTCCGGCCTCCTCTAAGGTGACCATTGCTCACTGGATTCAATTGGCCATTGTCAAAGCCTACAGAATGAAGGCCAGATCTCCACCATTCAAGGTTGTGGTGCACTCTACACCGGCTGTGGAGGTTTCCTGGGCCAGCTGCTACCAGGCATATGTTCTGCAACTCTGTGAGGCAGATAATTGGTCATTGATTCATATATTACAACTGTATAAGCACACTGACACGGGTTATGTATAAACAAGGGTAAATGATAAATCTGCAGGCCACTGGTACCTATTCGGACTAGGCAATCCCTAACCTGGCACTGATTTGTCCCTGCCTTACCATGGAGGTTGGCACCCTAAGATTACTTAGTGGTGCCCCCACTGACCCTGAGTGTTCTTAACTGCACCCTAAACTACACACTGTGTGTACTCCAAAACAGCAACATAAAGTAGTGAACACGTGCAGAGGGTGAGAACAGGCTAAGGACGTGTTCAGACAGTCACATGGGAAAGACAGACCAAAATAATATTAACCAAACAATAAACAGACTTTGTGGAAAACCTCTCAGACACTAAAAAGTAAAAGATAGAAAAGGGAACTAGGGAGGAAGACGCACAAAAAAACCGTAAGAAAAGAAACCGAGATTGGAGACCCAGCTCTGCTATTATCTCACTAAACACCTTCAACTTGGAATACAGCCAGCAAAGACTACAAGTGCCAACAGTATAAATAACCCCTCCCAAGATGTGAACGAACCAAAACAAGAAATAGAACGCATAGCAGCAATGCAGCAAAGCAAGATGAGCATTATCAGTAGTTGGACATAGACTGTGGTAAAGCAGGGAGGGAAATTGACCCACAGACAGAGATCATCAGATCGAGTCCCAGAGACGAACCATGACAATACTACTGGACCCTCAGAATTCCCCCCCTCCCCCCCACCTCCCCTATCTTTTGAAAAACTCTCTTATTAGGTGATTCATTACCTGCAAATTATTATTTTTTGATTCTCTCCATAAAATATTTGTCAATGTCTTCATTGAGGGACTCAGCATCCACCCTTGGTTGCCCAGTCGGGTATGTATTCAAGCTTGTTTGTTTGTTTGTTTTCTAGTGTGTGTGTGTGTGTGTATGTGTGTGTGTGTATATATATATATGTATATATATGTATATATATGTATATATATATATATATATATATATATGTATGTATATATATATATATATATATATATATATATATATATATATATATATATATATATATATATATATATATATATTTTTATCTTCTATTGCTTTCTCACTGAGAAGGTTTCATGACGACTGGCAAGTTATAGTCTGCTGGGGAAGAGCCAACTTTTTTTGTTATGATGTAGTATTGTCATCTTCCAGATGGCAACAGACTAGCTCCATCATTCCTGTGTCCACTAATGAAGACCACGAGAAAAAGATTTGATGGCGAGTGCCGAAAAGCTCCATGACAATGGGGTATTCGAGATTCGTGAGCGCTTTTACCCTACCTTCCATTTTTTAACGATAGACCCCTTCACTCTTGATCTCCCAACCCTTATTCCGCATTGTGACCCAAATAAAGACATTCCACACCAATTTGGATAAATTGGCCACAGCAGCCGTTTATTTAACAGATACAAAACATTAAATTTTTTAAATACCAACCCAGGAGGGGCGGTCCTCGAAGCCCCAAACTAGAACCCATTATTATAAGTAAACTCCCAGCTTGGCCCCGGGCCGAGTCTTTCCTATAACCGCTAAGCACCAGGTCTGAGACACCAAAACAACTCGCCTGGCCAGCATCCCCTACCATTGAAACCGGGTCCCCTTTAATCCCTTCTGCGGGATAACTAAATACCAGTCCACATGAATCCACCCGGGGGGGGGGGAGGGGGTCCAGGACCTCTTGCGATTTTCCCCCCCAGAGCCGCCAGCCTCACCAACTTCGAGGACCTCCCCCCCTACGCCACCAACATAAATGGTGTGATCCCCCTCAAATATTTGTCTCTCCACACCTTCAATCCCTTTTCAATGCCCTCTTGCACCACCAAACACCACATGTCCAACCCCACTGCATTAAGATGAATACCATTGTTCCTCCAAAATCCCCCTTCCCCCGATTCCAGGTCCATTTGGCGCACTTCAATTGCTCCATTCCTCGCCATAAAACGAGACACTGCCCTGTTCACCTTGATCCTTGCCCTATTCACCCCTTTTACAGATCTGGCGCCATACCAAACTTTTCTTGGAATAATCTCCAACCAGACAACCATCACTCTTGGAAACATGGACCACAACTGCAACATATCAAACTTTATATAATTAATTAGCTCCCGGCATGGATGCTTCCCCAAATCATTACCTCCTAGATGAATCGCCAACACATCTGGAACCTGTTCCGATCTAACGAATCTATGAAATTCGTGAAGCAGCTGTTTCCATACCATACCCCGCTTTCCAATCCATCTCAAGACTGCCTCGTCCCTTGACACACCTAATTGTCTCATGTCTGGATGAACCGCTGCCCAAAAGACAAACGAGTGACCCATGATGCAACCGATCAGTTGTCTGCATTCTGAAACAAAACAAATTACAACACCAAGTAAAAAATTTCAATCGCATTATCAAAAATAGTACTTAAAGCTGGGCGAACATAAGAACGAAACCTTACCGACTCCCAACCGCCAATCCTCATTACATCCTCCCCTAGACCTCTCTTTGCTGCCTCCATAGCTGCCCCAATTCTAAAAAGAATGGCCACAATATTTTTTTGCTGGAATGCACCTTTTTTCCAAGCATTTTTTTAATATAGCCATAAATTGGAAACGGGACAGAAAGGACCCATCTTCATGCACCAGCAGTGGGAAATCGACCGGTCCCCTGTTGCTCCAGAATTCCTTCATACACTTAAAGGGACTCTGTCACCTGAATTTGGAGGGAACAATTTTCAGCCATAGGGGCGGGGTTTTCGGGTGTTTGATTCACCCTTTCCTTACCCGCTGGCTGCATGCTGGCTGCAGTATTGGATTGAAGTTCATTCTCTGTCCTCCGTAGTACATGCCTGCACAAGGCAATCTTGCCTTACGCAGGCGTGTACTATGGAGGACAGAGAATAAACTTCAATCCAATATTGCAGCCAGCGGGTAAGGAAAGGGTGAATCAAACACCCGAAAACCCCGCCCCTATGGCTGAAAATTGTTCCCTCCAAATTCAGGTGACAGAGTCCCTTTAACCAAACACCCCGGAGAACCCTGTACCTCTAATAGCAGTATTTTACAGCTCTTATCCTACACATCTGTTTTTGAAGAACGGATAAATATCACAACTCTATCCTCTCCAACATCTACGTCCTGTCTCATAAGTCCACCTTTTTTACACTTGGATGGACTAACTAATTCCCCCAAACGGGAATGACATCCCTGTTGAATCCGCATGAGGTGCCAATTCCCGAAGACGATCCCACTGCGAACAAGAAAGAGCTTCGACAATAGGGTAAAGCATATAAGACCGTACCTCCGCCACAATCCACAAGTTGTAAATTAAACCTATCCGAACTAATTGTTGAAGAAGTCTCAATACAGCATAATCAGGCGATGATAACGAGTTTGTGGCTCTCAACGCCATCCCTGACTAACAAAAAAAATAAATCTTCCTGTTCTGAACTTTCCCACCACACAAAGACAATGTCACAATTATGGGAAACAACTCCCGTATAACTTGCTTAGCTACCAAGCCATTTTCTTTCCAAACTTGAGGCCACCACTCCAGCATCCATTCACCAAGAAAAAATAGACCGAAACCATGTGAACCAATTAGACCAATCAGGAGGCCCAAATCCTCTGCCGCTATTACCAGGGCGATCCAAACAGATCTGCCGTTGTACGAATCCAAGAAAACCGCCCATACTTTCAAGTCGTCTTATCGCAGCTGACATCCTGGCACATTAACCCCCGGAACACTGCGATCAAAGATGATCGCAGCGTTCCGGTGGCATAGGGAAGCATCGCGCAGGGAGGGGGCTTCCCTGAGACCCTTGAAGTAACGCGATGTGATCGCAGTAGGAAAAAAAAAAAAAAAGGCAAAAAACGACGCTTTAATATCATACTGCCAAACAAAAAGTGGAAAAATCAAAAAGGATATAAATAATCATGGTACTGCTGAAAACGTCATCTTGTCCCGCAAAAAACGAGCCGCCATGCAGCATCAACGAAAAAATAAAAGTTTAGTCCTCAGAATAAAGCGATGCAAAAATAATTATTTTTTTATATAAAATAGTTTTTATCGTATAAAAGCATCAAAACATTAAAAAAATATAAATGAGGTATCGCTGTAATCGTTCTGACCCGAAGAATAAAACTGCTTTACCAATATTATCAAACGTGAAACGGTATAAGCCCCCCAAAAGAAATTCATGAATGGCTGTTTTTTGTTCATTCTACCTCACAAAAATCGTAATAAAAAGCTATCAAAAAATGTCACGTGCCCGAAAATGATACCAATAAAAATGTCAACTCGTCCAACAAAAAACAAGACCTCACATGACTCTGTGGACCAAAATATGGAAAAATTATAGCTCTCAAAATATGGAGACGCAAAAACTATTTTTTGCAATAAAAAGCGTCTTTTCGTGTCTGACGGCTGCCAATCATAAAAATCCGCTAAAAAAACGCTATAAAAGTAAATCAAACCCCCCCTTCATCACCCCCTTAGTTAGGGAAAAATAACAAAATTAAAAAAAAATGTATTTATTTCCATTTTCCCGTTAGGGTTGGGGCTAAAGTTAAGGTTTGGATTACATTTACGGTTGGGATTAGGGTTAGGGGTGTGGTTAGGGTTATGGTTGGGATTAGGGTTAGGGGTGTGTTTGGGTTAGGGTTTCAGTTAGAATTGAGGGGTTTCCTCTGTTAGGCACATCAGGGGCTCTGCAAACGCGACATGGCATCAATTCCAGCCAATTCTGCGTTGAAAAAGTAAAACAGTGCTCCTTCCCTTCCGAGCTCTGCCGTGCGCCCAAATGGGTTTACCCCAACTTATGGGGTATCAGCGTACTCAAGACAAATTGGACAAAAACTTTTGGGGTCCAATTTCTCCTGTTACCCTTGGGAAAATACAAAACTGGGGGCTAAAAAATAATTTTTGTGGAAAAAAAAAAATAATTTTTCTTTTTACGGCTCTACATTATAAACTTCTGTGAAGCACTTGGTGGGTCAAAGTGCTCACCACACATCTAGATAACTTCCTTAGAAGGTCTACTTTCCAAAATGGTGTCACTTGTGGGGGTTAGGCACATCAGGGGCTCTCCAAACGCGACATGGCATCTCAATTCTAGTCAATTTTGCATTGAAAAGTCAAATGGCGCTCCTTCCCTTCCAAGCTCTGCCATGCACCCAAACTGTGGCTTACCCCCACATATGGGGTATCAGCGTACTCAGGACAAATTTTACAACAACTTTTGGGTTCCAATTTCTCCTGTTACCCTTAGTAAAATAAAACAAATTTGAGCTGAAGTAAATTTTTTGTGAAAAAAAAAAAAAAAAAGTTAAATGTTCATTTTTTGTTAAACGTTCCAAAAATTCCTGTGAAACACCTGAAGGGTTAATAAACTTTTTGAATGTGGTTTTCAGCACCTTGAGATGTGCAGTTTTTGGAATGGTCACACTTGGGTATTTTCTATCATATAGACCCCTCAAAGTGACTTCAAATGTGATGTGGTCCCTAAAAAAAAAAAAAAAATGATGTTGTAAAAATGAGAAATTGTTGGTCAACTTTTAACCCTTATAACTCCCTAACAAAAAAAAAAACTTGGTTCCAAAATTGTGCTGATGTAAAGTAGTCATGTGGGAAATGTTACTTATTAAGTATTTTGTGTGACATCTCTGTGATTTAAGGGCATAAAAATTCAAAGTTGGAAAATTGCGAAATTTTCGCCAAATTTCCATTTTTTTCACAAACGCAGGTAATATCAAAGAAATTTTACCACTATCATAAGTACAATATGTCACGAGAAAACAATGTCAGAATCATCAGGATCTGTTGAAGCGTTCCAGAGTTATAACCTCATAAAGGGACAGTGGTCAGAATTGTAAAAATTGGCCCGGTCATTAACGTGCAAACCACCCTTGGGGGTTAAGGGGTTAAACCGGCAGCCCGATTAACTGCTATCTTCATGTCTAACAATTTGTCCAACGGTAACCTGCATTCCATTGCAATGGAATCAATTTCAATGCCCAAAAAACTCAGCGAGGTGACTGGGCCAACAGTCTTTTCAGCTGCTAATGGTACACCAAATTTCCCGGCTACGCATTCCATTGTACGCAATAACAATGAGCAAACATTAATTTCAGCTGGACCAATGAACAAGAAATCATCCAAATAATGGATACAAGAATTCAAGCCGGACACCTCCTTAACAGTCCACTCCAAGAATGTACTGAACGTTTCAAAATACGTGCATGACAGCAAACACCCCATGGGCAAGCAACAATCAACGTAAAAACCCCTTTCCAAAAACATCCCAATAAATGCATACTGTCCGGATTAACAGGTAACAGACGGAATGCTGCCTTGATGTCTGTTTTTGCCAACAAAGCCCCACTTCTAAAAAAAAGTTTATATCACCGAACAAAGCTGCGGATCAATCCCGTCATTCATCGACAGACCTTTTGGAAACGAAAGGTGATGAATTAGCTCTTTCTTTGGCACTACACCCAGTGGTGATACCCTCAAATTAACAATTGGAGCTGACTCAAAAGGCCCTGCCATCCTGCCCAATGCAACTTCTTTATTCAATTTTTCAGTCACCACTTCCGGGAACTGCATTGCCGACTTTAGATTCTTAGTTGATAGCCCCACCTTAACGTCAGCAAAAGGAATTTTAAACCCATCCCTAAAACCTTCCCTCAGTAATGTTGCTGCTGCCCTTTCGGTATATTTATTTCGAAAGCGATCCATCTCTGGTAGCTGAAGCGGTGTCATTCCTTTTTTCAAAATCTTCTGACCCTTTTTGCTTTCCTCCCTTAAAACATCTTGTGGCCCCATGACTACCTCCGCATGATGAACACTCATGGTTGAATTTACATTTACCCCCAAATCGGCAGGAACCTTCATTGAAGGAGAAACACAGCCCTTTTTGCATTGCCACCGAGTGTCCTGACTGCCCTGAACACCTGGTGCCCCCTGGAAACAACTGATTACCTTGTCCCGGTCTGCCTGGAGCAGTTATTCTCATCCTCAGAGCTATATCTTTATGTTCCCAACGAATGTTAGGCCGCACTGCCTTTTTCTGCCGGAACTGCTCATCATATCTAAGCCACCCCTGCCCCCCATAAACTCTCTGTATGCTTCCCTGATCGAATCCATGTAACAAAACAGGCCTGAACAATTCTCTGGGGCTTTTTCACCTATCACACTAGCTAGAATAGCGAATGCCTGTAACTAATTTGCAAAGGTTCTAGGTATCAAACAAAACCTCCTCTTCTCCTCATCTTCCTTCTTGGAATCATTCCTCCTTCCTCTATCCAAATTGAAGAACTCCAAAGGTAGCAGAGAAAATATCTCAACATATTCCCCTTGCCAAATCCTTTCCCTAACATCCTGTTTTAAATTTGCCCCCAAGGGCCCCTCAAAACAAACGTATACCTCGCCTTTGGCAGTATCATCCAAGCGCACTGTATCTTCCTTCTCTTTATCCCCCCGATCAATGGATGGTGCCCCCGGACCAGTGAACCCCCTTTCATCAACCAGGACCGCTGAATTATTTGTTGAAACGCCCGTAACTACCCCAGAGTCTGAACCTGATAAACCTGACTCCGCCACCCGCCCTTGAAGCCCCCTATCTCTAACACTTCCCAGCCATGCCACCGAAGGTGATGCCCCGCCCTAAGAATTCCTGGAATCCCACAATCTAACCAAATCACAAAGACCATGTAGTAATAACCCCATCCCTCCACTAACATCCCCAGAAAACGCGTTCCTACCCCTGCCCTCAAAAGGAGTTAATGAAGATGAGTTAATTAAGGAAAGAGTGATCAGTCTCACCTGGCTGCCTGGGTGCTGTGATCCCAGCAGCCGAAGATCTGGAATCCTGTCGCGACCTGTCGATGCTTGCTTCCTGCACGTTCTCTGGGCACGGGGTCACTATCAACCCTTGCGTTGGCTGTCTACGCTAAGTCCCTTTGTGCTGACATTCTTGCGTCATCAGCACTTATGCCCAGGCCAGCTGACAGCTGCTCGCTGTGCTATAATCCTCCTTGGCTGGAACCCACACGGCTGAAACCCTCCCTCCCTGACCCGAGGCCAGCCGAATGCTGACCGTCATAAATATAGTTCCCTAACATGTTCTGGGAATGGGCGGAGCTCTCCTGCTGCTGCTCACCCAGCGTTCTCCGCAGAGGCACCTGCATCGCAGGCCCCCGTCCGCTCACCCCTCCTTCATCGTGCCGCCAAGCGGGTGGGGAAATGAACTGGCCACCCACCGCTCCTATTCCCTGGACTCCTCTATCGTCCCTGCCGGTCACAGGCACCTCCGGTCGGTGGGCGGAGCCATGGTCCCTCCGATCGCTGCTCTCACTTCGTAGTGAAGCCTGCGACGCAGACCCACGTCGAGCCGCTGCCTCCCCTGTACCATGCCGAGCAGGGCCTGTTCCAGAGTGGACCCCCGCCGTACCAGTCGCCGGATTCTGCGTTCCTGTCGTCGCTGCTGTAGAGGGAGGTCGACTCCTCCCCGTGTTGTAGGCCCCGCCTCCTGGCTGGATTCCTCCCGGCTCTCGGCCCACGAGCTCCTGACCTGCCGCTTGTGCCTTGAGCCAGAGGGTCCCTAGAGGGGCTCCTGATGCGGCGCCTGACCCGAGGGGTGGCCTCCGGACTAAGGCTACTTTCACACTTCCGTCTTTTGTCCTCCGTCGCAATCCGTCGTTATGGGCAAAAAACGGATCCTGCAAATGTGCTTGCAGGATGCGTTTTTTGCCCATAGACTTGTATTAGCGACGGATGGGCACACGTCGCATCCGTCAAGGAACGGATCCATCGTTTTTTGGCGGACGCGACGCACAAAAAAACGTTCAATGTAACTTTTTTTGTGCAACGTGTCTGCCATTTTTGACTGCGCATGCGCGGCCGGAACTCCGCCCCCTCCTCCCCGCTCATCACAATGGGCAGCGGATGCATTGTAAAACTGCATCCGCTGTCCACATCTTGCAGTTATTTCACAACGTCTGTCGGTACGTCGGCACGACGCATTGCGACGGGCCCATACCGACGGAAGTGTGAAAGTAGCCTAAGGCGCACTGGAGGCCTGGTTCTCCGTGACGTCCCTCCTTCTGAGCTTGAGGGGGCCCTGCCACTGCCCCTTGAAGTAAGCCCTGGATCGAAGCTTGCAGCCATCCTGTGCCCCGGGAAGCCGCGGCATCCCTCAGCATTTGCAGCATGGACTCGACTTCCATCCTGACAGGTACCCTTCACAGACCCTGGAGATTCTTGTCACTGTGAAGGGGAACCTAAAATGGTTGCCCAGCGAAGATGGCTCCCGTTATTTATATTACTAGCCATAACCCCACCTCTGACCCCGCCCTTCACCCTAAGCTAAGCCCAGCCCCATTTACTTTCATAAATTAACCCCTGCAGTACTTCCCTGTTACTATAACCTCAGCTTCTTCAACCCTGTCATGTCGTCATCCCTTTTATGGCCTGCGGCCCAGTACGGCCTCACTTTTCATGACTGATTAATTTTTTTTTTCTGTTTTTTTCCCTGCTGCATTTTTTTGTCTTTCTGTTATGTTCTGCTTTTAAGGGTATGTGTGCATGATCAGGAATTGGCAGCTCTTGGACACGGTGCCTCTCTGCTCTTTCAAAAGCGCTGTCGTCTATTGAATGCAGGTGAATCTGCATGTGTTCACTGAACTGTGCGGATTCACAGCTTTCAATACATTGTACGGGTGAAATTTCTCTTGTGGAAACTCGGGTCTCCACAAGATAAGTTGACGTTCTGCGATCTGGAGAGACTCTGCATGTACATCTCCATGGGTGAGCTGGGGGCGTCTCTGGACACATAGTGGACATGGGATTTCTTGAAATCCCATCCACTATGTTGTAACATCTGGATGCTGCGTGTTGAATGCTGCACAAGTACGCAGCGTCCAACCCGCAATATTTACTGATCGTGTGCACATACCCTTACTGCTTCAGAACCACCCATAGACTGTAAACGTCCAGACGGCCTTGCTCTATACAGTACCAAGAGCTAAAGTGCTGTGCACACAGTAATGGGAAGATCCGATGGCGCCTCCTCCTTCATATAGTGGTCATGTGATCACTGTGTAATGAGGGAGCAGGAGTTGCTGGCTCATAGTAGACCCAATCATCTCTGCTGTACAGCCTGGCGGCTGCATTTCACTGGTAACTTGGAGATATTTCACTATTTTTTTTTAAGTGGCTCTCAAAGATATTTTATGACCTTTTTGAGGGGGAGAATGTTTAAGATAAATGTAGGGGGACCGCCGACTTATGCAGCCTAGCTCCATACAAGTGTATTGAGTGAGGCCACACTCACTAGACTGGCTTTGGTGGGGAATATGTGTAACTCCCTCGCGTCAGAAGCCGGCTAATCCCCGCAGATCACAGTGCATACGCTTGGTGGTTTCCTAAGTCTGCACTCAAAACACAGAATGACTGCAGACTTATAGATTTGGACCGAACAACCCATTTAAACCGCATAATGAAAAAATTAAATAAGTAAAATAACGAAAATGTGTCTGTCCTGCTCAGGAATTGGGGGTAAACTGCACAGTCTTGAACTCGTTAAAGAATACTACTTTGGTTTGGAAACTTCCAGTTACTTAACTTTGATAAAACTCCATTGATAAAGTTGTTTGTTGATTTATATGCGCTTTTAGTGTGTTTCTGCTGTAAAAATGAATATGCATTTATTTATTTATTTATTTTTTACCTGTGGATTTTCCTCTTCTCATTCAAGGCAGGGAAAATCTGCATTTAAAACTCCTATTTACTACAAGAGACATTGCTTTGTTCAAATGTCAAAAGCATGCAAGTCAGTTCTATGCTAGGTAAAAAATAAAAAAAAAAAGCTGTGTCTGAACTGTGCTACACTTGTGTATTGTGCACAATAAAAATACACGACTTCACAAAATGCACCAAGCACTCTGGATGGAAACTTGGCCTAAAGCTCCATTTCCACTGGCTGACCTAAGGCGCTAATCGGTCAGCTACTTTGTTTGCTGATAGGCTGTGATTCTACTAACCTGTTTACACAGGCTGACCCTGCAGTGCACTGAACGATCATTCCATATGTATAGGTTGCCATTGTTCTCAGAAGGAGGAGTCCTGTTTACACACAGACTATCCTTCAGATGTGCACTGAACAATCTGTACTAGACTATTAAGTACACATGCGCTGCCATTGTTCTCAGAAGCATGAGTCCTGCTTACACAGGATAATGCGCTACAGAGAACGATGAGATGTATTTATTTATTTTTTGTGCAAAATAAAACTTTGGCGAATGATCTGCAGGCTCTTTTGACTGCACCATCGCCAAAAAAATTTACTTTCCTAAGAGTACTTGTTCAGCATAATTTTGCATTTTGGATTTCAGCCACCCCTGCTCCCACCAAACTTTTTATATGCACATGCAGCACTTTCAAACTGACAGGTTCCCTGTCATGTTCTTTTTAGATTGTAAACTGTCCCCAGTGGCGTTGTTAGTGATGGAATGTGCATCACTAACACGTTTTTTTTTTTTCATTAAAAACGGCGGTCTAGTCATGTGCAAAAAAGCAGTTTATATAGTTCTATCGTACCTGCTGATTTATTCATAGGGGTGTGCTTCATTTCATTCAGTCATGGCTGTCGCCCCCTGTTCAACTTGAATGATGTTCCCGAGGTTGCATTGACGTCCTTCAAATCCACCTTGAAAAATCCTGTTGATCGTGACGAGCTGCTCTGGCCTCACACAGCTTCACCATGCGGACCACATTTTGGTCTTTTACTTCTACGATTCAGTACTGATTTCTAAAACTTGGAGGTTTGATTTGGAAGTTACATCTAGCTGCAAAATAACATAATTATGTTAGGGGTTGCTTTGATAAGTATCTTGGCATCTGCTCCATCACATGTTATGTTATATGATCAATAAATGAATGTAATAATTGTTTATGTATGTAGAAACCTCACATTGCTGTATTATAATATTTCAGTGAAAAGATATATCAGGAAGGGCGTTCCTAATGAACATAGATCATACGTGTGGATGATGGTGAGTGGCGCACAGACCCAGATGGATGTGAATCCAGGATATTACCACCGTGTATTACTGGAAGGGCAGAATGATACGAACCTTGTGGATAACGTCGTCACAGGTAATTTTATAATATGTTCATGATCTACATGTGAATCATGCATATAACTAACTTATACTATACAAAATCAATAGTATTCATGTGATTTCATGGCAAAACAAAAAGAACCCTTTTTAAAAAAAATAACAGTGGAATAATACAGTAGTCAGTGCTCTATTAAACACATGACCAGCTATTGGCTTTTAGGAGGATTTTTAACCTTTTGTATAAAAAGCAAAGATTCCTAAAATATTCACACAAAATAAAAAATAACTTAATGTCATCTTTTGTATCAAACAGTAATGGATCTGCTGACGTAAAACATGACATTAAAGTGAGGCTACACTTGCCCAATATTTTACTGACCATGTGCATCTCAGTTCTCAATTCAGATGCAGTTGGAGTCAATTGTCCAATTACTTTTGGCCCCTTTAAAAACAGGGTGGCACATGTTAAGGAGCTGAAACTCCTAAACCCTACATCTCATTTTAATGTGGATACCCTCAAATGAAAGCTGAAAGTCTGGACTTCAGCTGCATCTGCATTGTTTTGTTTAAAATTCATTGTGGTAATGTCTATAACCACAATTAGAAAAATGTTGTCTCTGTCCAAATATATATGGTCCTAACTGTATATACAAGCTTTAGGGTGCAAATAGTGACAAGGGGTACACTGGAGCTGCCTGGACCCTGGGTAACTATTTGTACCCTCTAGCTTGTGTATATGTACGGTATATCGGTTTGTGGTATTATGCACTTGATATTCCTTCCATTACCTTGAGCTATAGTGTGCAAAGAAATCTTTTTTGTTTTTTGGATTCTCCTATGAATTGATTTTTTTCCACTTAGCTTTTTTCATACCTCTTGTGTAAACTCTTTTAAGGAGTTTATTAAAACAAAACACAGCAAAGTCCAATCTATTTACTTCTGTCCTTGCTTACTGTACATCTAGCTATTTCACCTTTAACTTCATCCCCCCTTATTTAAGCATATCTGCTTTTATACATTGATTTAGGGTTTATCATTGCAAGCTGCTGTATTTTCCCATACATAATTTTGGACTTAATTTACTTATTCGCTCAGTGTTGGATTGTTTTCCATTTTTGTTCTGTTTGTTTGTATCTCCTTTTTTTTTTTTCTTTTAATGGGCCCGACTGTCAATTAATAAAATTAAAAAATAGACATCCAATCAAAATCGCCAATGTAAGTTTAAGGCTCCCAAAAACTCTGATAACACAATGATGGCTTCCTAGTTGCGTCCTAGTGCTCTCCATATTTTTATTTTGTTTTTTTTACTTTGTTTTCTAGAAGAAGTTTGAGAAACCACCTCCAAGTTTGTTTTTTCTAATATGCAGAAACAAATGTAGCGCTGATTGTAAGAATGGACTACACTGAGGAAAATCAGAGAAAATTTTAACCCCCAAAAATATAAAAACCCTAAGCTTGAAACTTGCATTAGCAGTATCTTTTTAATTAGGAGATTTCCAGGTTTGTGCTAAATTCTACACCTCAACTTTTTTTAACTTTTTTGTTTTCAGATCTGAACAGAACTTTTCCTGATAATGTGAAGTTTCGTAAAAGTGCAAGTCCATGTTTACAGCAGACTTTACACAATGTTTTAGTGGCTTATGGTCAACACAACAGCAGTGTGGGCTATTGCCAGGTAGGTATGGACTATTCTGGGGATTTGAGTTTAATAAGTTAAAATAAAAATGTATATTTTAAGGCAGATTTGTACGAAGTTGGCATTTGTGCAAAGTTCACTAACTGTAAGCCTCACTGTGTATTGTCACAAAACTGTCACAAAGTAATGGCTCCTGCAAAGTTGGTTTGTGGAATCATTAGAATAAATCTGATAGTAAGATACCGTAAGTATGTACACTGTGTTAATATACCATAGTTTTCTATATGCTTTTGGCGTATATTAAACTATGGTTTTATTATTATTGTCACAAAGAACTATGACTGAGAATCCTAAAATGGATTGTTCCAAACTTCTATATTCAATGGAAGCTGAACTGCAGTAGTCGAGAACTTCCACTGCAGTGTATGGAGCTGTTATGGTCCAGTTCTGAGCATTCCTCACTGTGGTACCTGCTAACAGCTGGGTGTGAGACCCTCACCAATTTGATATTGATGACTCATCTGAAGCATAGATCATCCAATATCTCAGTCCCGGACAACCCATTAAAGGTGCATAGGACAGTGATGGGGATTTAATTTTGGGAGTTTAGCTATTGTTATGGAATGGGATTATTTTACCGTTGTACCCCCGTAAACCTTTTCAGCCTTTGACTGGGAGGGCAACTACACTATTGTGTCCAGTTAAATAGGCGGACACACTTCTTGCCTGACATCTCTAGCACCATTGCGAACAACTCCTGAAACACATTTTTGGGGTATTCAGATGGAAACCTGCAACAATTTTAGGAAGGAGAATCTCACTAGGCCTGACCATAATCTACACCTTGAATTAGACATTTACCAATTAGGCCTTTCCATCTCTGATCATATCCGCTTCATCCTAGGGTACCTTCTCCCTGGAGCAGAATAATTTGTATTGGGATGTGAGGTGCCATAGACACAGCTTTACGGGAACTATCACACTATAGTCTTGCAGTTCTGGGGTCCTGGGTTCAAATCCCACCAAGGACGACATCTGCAAGGGGTTTGTATGTTCTCCCTGTGTTTGCGAGGGTTTCCCTCCACACTTCAAAGATATACTGATGAGAAACTTTATATTGTGTGCCCCAATAGGGACAGCAATGGTGATGTCTGTAAAGTGCTGTGTAGTCGAGTAAAATAAACCTTGGTTACACTGCCTCGGATGGCACGTTGCAGGTCTACAGTGCTGTAACAGTGGGACTAAGGAATAGGTGAGATCTCACAAGACCTACATAAAATCCAGGAGCAGAATTTGTACAAATACTACACTGTAAGAAAAGAAAAGTAATTTCATCTTGGTGTAGATGGGTCAGAATACTGAATGTTATTACCTTGTAGTACTGGAATTTTATAATACCATTTGTGTTCTGTGGCTATATTCATGGAAATAACTTGCGAGGATAATTTGATGTCAGTTTCAAAAAGTAGTTAATACATTTTCTGAGCGGTCAGTGCCAAGAAAAATGACCAGCCTGTCTAGGAAACGTTATTTGCTCTTACCACCCATGCAGAAACATGATAGTATTCTGGCACGTTGAGTGGTGAAAAGTTTCTCCTGATGAATGCCCTGTTCTTTTCTGTCCAGGAGCACAGCGACTTTCTGTTGCTATGGATTCAGCTGCAAAATTGGCAAGCATTGCCTGCCGGAATTCTTCCATGCAGTGGGAACCAGACCGTGCAAAGTATCTCAATGAAGTGTTTTCTCAAACTGCAACAACCACTGAAATATAATCTCTGTTAGCAGATGGAATTGTATTTTCAGCCGTTCAGATCCCGTAAAACAGTGAATGATTTACTTCCTATATAGAAATTGGTTGTAACACAGACAGCCTAATTGATGTACCAGTAGCTCTGATAAATGAAGAACTAAATTACCGTATATGTATTCCAAGTGTAGAAAAAGTATCAGTGTAAAATATGGTAGAAATAGGGTACTCCATACTGCTTTTGGACAGAATAAGATGACTGGGGCTTTGTTTTTTTGTTTTTTTTTGTTCTCCTCTAAGATGTTGACAATAAAGTTGTTTTTAGATGGAGAAGAAGTAAATGGTAGATGGAGGCCGGACCCAGGTTTTCATCAACACAAAAACTGGACTACAAATATACAGTAGAAATACTTACCGGCACTTACAAACACACAAAGACAAGTGTGAACAAGTGGAATCTAAGAGAGCAACTCTATATAACAATCAATTGTTTGTGTGATAATAATCTTTATTTATATAGCGCCAACATATTCCGCAGCGCTTCACAAATCAACAGTTCATATACAAGTCATAAGTAACAACCTTAAAAATAATACAATTTTTAAAGCAAAGATAATGATGACCCTGCCAGTAAGAGCTTACAATCTACAATGTTGTATGTATATTTGTACAAACAAATTAAAGCTGCACTCTGAAACGCTATATTATGTAAGCATTGAATACATGAAACTAGAATGTGTCAGCTCGGCTATAGGGTCTGATTCGTGGGTCAGGGTTCAACTGCCCCTCCTCCTCTTTCACCTAGAACTCTTGCTGGGGATAAGCATAACCATCTTCTCCAACATGGTCCATCCACTGGTCAACACTCAGGCTTGCTCTGCGTTGGACTAGGTTTATTGCATCTTTTTGCTCTAACGGTCTATTCTCCCGGGCATGTCTCAGATTTTCTTTTACTGTACCTCATCTGTGCCCTTGGCACAATCGCATTGCTATGTCACCAATGCAGACTGTCTTAGGCCAGAATTAGGCTATGTGCACACGTTGCAGATTTGTTTCAGATCCGCAGCTTTTTTCCCACGCAGAATTGCACCAAATCCGCAAAGGAGTGGTCAAGCAATGTTAATCAATGGGAATCCAGAATTGGTGTTCACTTGATTCGCAGTGCTTTATTTTCCGCAGCATGTCAATTCTTTTTTCGGATCTGCAGCATTTCTGCACCCATTGACTTACATTGAGTCAGTCAAATCCGCAGACAAATCACAAGTTTAAAAAGGTCTGCATATTTGCGTGCCAAAAATGGTGCAGAAGGGAAGGAGGAATGAACGGAGAATATGTGCTTGTCTGTCTGTGTGGGTGTCTGTCTGCAGGTGTGTGTGTGTGTGTGTGTTTCCAGGCATTGTCTGATGGGACTACTACTCCCAGCTATGTCTGCTGTCACATATAACAGTGACCGCATGAGCCGATGATGAGATAGTAGTCCCATCATCCGGCTACTGTGTTCAATTGCAAAACAAAAAAAAAACATTCATACTCGCCAAACACCTAATCCCCTACGCCTGCGTCTCCTGCAGCAAAAATAAAATAATAAACCAACATAAATACTCCCTGTCCGCCATAGTCCATTTAATAACGAGTGTCCCACAACGATCTCACGTGTAGAACAGTCACATTGGGAGAGCGGCGGTGCTGTAAGTGAGAGCACGAACTCCGGTGAACTCTGTGATTACCTCCTGTCAGTGTATCACCGGAGGCCGGGTAGAGCAGTCATATCTCGCGATGTGACTGTTCTAAACGTGAGATCGTCGTGGGACACTCGGTAAATGGACTACTTTGGACAGGGAGTATTTATGTTGGTTTATTTTATTTTTGTTGCAGGAGATCGAGGGATTAGGTGACGCAGTAATTATGGTAAATTAAGACTCCATAAAGGAGGCTGTGTGATTATTTCAATTAAAGGACTTTATTCTGGCCTTGTCTTTATTTACCATATAACTATAGGATTAGTAATGGATAGGTGTCTTATAGAAGCTTCTCCATTACTAATCCGTGGGCTTGATGTCACCAGACAATACAAAGGTGACATCAACCCCACAAATATTACCCCACTTGCCACCACTACAGGGCAAGTGGGAAGAGCAAGGCTAAGTGACAAAATTGGCACATCTATAAAATGCGCCATTTCTGGGGCGGCTGAGAGCTGATGTTTTTAGCCTGGGGGGGTGCCAATATACATGGCCCCTTCCCAGGCTATTAATATCAGCCCGCAGCTGTCTGCCTAGCCTTTGCTGGTTGAATTTTTATAGGGGAGCCCCATGTCAATTTTTTTTCTGGGGTTACCCTTTAAACTAGCCAATAAAGGCTAAGCAAACCGCTATGAGCTGATGTATTAATAGCCTGGGAACTTTTGTGGCTATTGGCTCCTTCCCAGAATATTAACATCAGCCGTCGGCTGTCTCTCTGCTGGTTATTAAAATTATGCGGGAGCCCACCCAATTTTGTAAACAATTTTTTTTTTTTTTTAAATAAACAGATATTGCATTTCACGCAGATTTCTGAGGGTATGTTCCCACAGTCAGTAAACGCTGCGGGTTGAACGCTGCATACATCAACACTACCCCACCCGCAGCGGCCAGATGTTACAGCATAGTGGATGGGATTTCAAAAATCCCATGTCCACTATACGTGCACTGGCGCCAGCAGCTTCCCTGCGGAAACGGACATGTGGCGCGTCATTCAAGACAGCAGCATGTCAATTTATCTTGCAGCGATGCTCAGTCTCCACAAGATAGATATCACCCGTCCAGTGATTCCTCACGGTTCAATGAATGGTTCAAAAGCCAGCAGCGCTTTGGATACAGCGGACAAGTGCTGAGTCCAAAGCGCTGCTGATTACTGACCGTGGGGACATAGCCTAATAACAGTTGCTGTTTTGTTACAGCATATATGGGTTAATTATGTTAATGCTCCTTCATAGGCTGGTGACTGTGTGTCTTTATTTAATATTAATGAGGGTATCTGGCTGAAGAAGTTAACCCCTTACTGACCTCGGACGTACTATACCGTCCGAGGTCAGCTCCCCTGCTTTGATGCAGGGCTCCGCGGTGAGCCCGCATCAAAGCCGGGACATGTCAGCTGTTTTGAACAGCTGACATGTGCCCGCAATAGGCGCGGGCAGAATTGCGATCTGCCCGCGCCTATTAACTAGTTAAATGCCGCTGTCAAACGCAGACAGCGGCATTTAACTACCGCATCCGGCCGTGCGGCCGGATATGACGTCATCGCCGACCTCCGTCACATGATCTGAGGTCGGCGATGCTTCTGAATGGTAACCATAGAGGTCCTTGAGACCTCTATGGTTACTGATCGCCGGTGGCTGTGAGCGCCACCCTGTGGTCGGCGCTCACAGCACACCTGCAATTCTCCTACATAACAGCGATCTGATGATCGCTGTTATGTAGCAGAGCCGATCGGGCTGTGCCTGCTTCTAGCCTCCCATGGAGGCTATAGAAGCATGGCAAAAGTGAAAAAAAAAAGTTTTTAAAAATGTGAAAAAAATAAAAAAAAACATAAAAGTTTAAATCACCCCCCTTTCGCCCCAATCAAAATAAATCAATTAAAAAAAAATCAAACCTACACATATTTGGTATCGCCGCGTTCAGAATCGCCCCATCTATCAATAAAAAAAAGCATTAACCTGATCGCTAAATGGCGTAATGAGAAAAAAAATCGAAACGCCACAAATACGTTTTTTTGGTCGCCGCGACATTGCATTAAAATGCAATAACGGGCGATCAAAAGAACGTATCTGCACCAAAATGCTATTATTAAAAACGCCAGCTCGGCACGCAAAAAATAAGCCCTCACCTGACCCCAGATCACGAAAAATGGAGACGCTACGAGTATCGGAAAATGGCACAAATTTTTTTTTTTTTTTTTGCAAAGTTTGGAATTTTTTTTTCACCACTTAGGTAAAACATAACCTAGACATGTGAGGTGTCTATGAACTCGTACTGACCTGGAGAATCATAATGGCAGGTCAGTTTTAGCATTTAGTGAACCTAGCAAAATAGGCAAGCAAAAAAACAAGTGTGGGATTGCACTTTTTTTGCAATTTCACTGCACTTGGAATTTTTTTCCCGTTTTCTAGTACACAACATGCTAAAACCAATGATGTCGTTCAAAAGTACAACTCGTCCCACAAAAAATAAGCCCTCACATGGCCAAATTGACGGAAAAATAAAAAGTTATGGCTCTGTGAAGGAGGGGAGTGAAAAACGAAAACGGAAAAACGAAAAATCCCAAGGTCATGAAGGGGTTAAGCAAGGAAATGACCTCACATTTTTTTTTTTTTTTTAATAATATATCTTTATTTAGCTTAGAAATCCACATGAAAATCCACATCAAAAACACATCAAATTCTCACGGAATTTCAACTGGGTTTTCTGCCAAGAGAGACAGAATCCATGCAGAATTATACACAAGCAAATCTGCAACATGTGCACATAGCCTTATACTGTGTGCTATT
Organism: Ranitomeya variabilis; assembly: GCF_051348905.1. Taxonomy (NCBI): domain Eukaryota; kingdom Metazoa; phylum Chordata; class Amphibia; order Anura; family Dendrobatidae; genus Ranitomeya; species Ranitomeya variabilis. The sequence continues at coordinate 517,360,154 of NC_135234.1, forward strand.
CTAAACAAGGTGTCTTGATTTCTATTTAAATTCTCAAAAATGGGATTGACGCCGAATCCTATACATATTCAGTATATATTCGGTGTCTATATTTTTAGGTGGACACAAAACCATGGTCTTCCATGCTTTTGGACTGCCTAATAAAAGAGAAACCAGTTGTTGGAGTGGCAGTGCCATTTGAGTCACTACAGAGGGGGTTCTTTCACGCTTGCCTTTCTGGGATTGAAATTGAAAAGATGGAGGGGGTGTCCTGTAAATCACAAAACTACATATAGTCTTTTTATTACCGTGGCCATGTAAGGAACGCGAGATTTATCCGGAAGACTCTCCAGTACTGTCCTATCTGCCATGGCCAAAATAGGAATGTAATGGAGAAAGTGCTTACAGGTCCATTAGCTGCCAGGCATCCTGACTTGGTGAACATTAACATTTTTATCACTAATGACTCCACCTTTCTAAACTGCTTGCTTGTTCCAAGTAATTTGCTGTGCTTCATGGAAAATCCAACTCTCAAAACAGGAAAAAACTGTTTTGATCATTCTTGTATTTCAGTAATTGTAATAACTGATATGGAGCAACATGACGCAATGTATATTGATCTGGCATAACACCAATACTTTTATAATGTAATTTCCAGCTGGATGGATTCATTTTCCTGTATCATTAATTAAAGGGAATGTGAAATTATTTATAAAGTGTGTGTGTGTAAAATATGTATATATTTTGTTGTGTTCAAAAAGTTTACATACCCCGGCATAATTTTTCCCTACTTGTCCTTTTTTCAGAGAATATGAATAGGACCAAAACTTTTTCTCCACTCATGGTTAGTGGTTGGATGAAGCCATTTATTGTCAAACTACTGTGATTTATCTTATTAAATCATAATGACAACCCAAAACATCCAAATGACCCTGATCGAAAGTTCACCTATCCCATTTCTTAATACTGTGTATTGCCCCCTCTAACATCAATGACAGCTTGAAGTCTTTTGTGGATGAGTTTCTTAATTTTCTCAGATGGTAAAGCTGCCCACTCTTCTTGGCGAAATGCCTCCAGTTCCTGTAGATTCCTGGACTGTCTAGCATGAACTGCATGCTTGAGATCTCCCCAGAGTGGCTCAATCATATTGAGGTCAGGAGACTGAGATGGCCACTCCAGAACCCTTCACTTTGTTATGCTGTAGCCAATGACGGGTCAACTTGGCCTTGTGTTTTGGATTGTTGTCATGTTGGAACGTCCACGTACGTCCCATGCGCAGCTTCCGAGCTGATTGCAAATTTGCTTCAAATTTTTGCTGATAACGTGCTGCATTCATCTTTCCTTCAACTTTGACCAAATTTCCTTTACCTGTGTAGCTCACACATTCCGAAAACATCAGCGATCCACCTCCGTGCTTTACAGTAGGAATGGAGTTCCTTTCATCATAGACCTTGTTGACCTCTCTCCAAATGTAACTTTTATGGTTGTGGCCAAAAGGTACAATTTTGGTCTTGTCACTCCAAATTACCTTGTTCCAGAAGTTTGGGGGCTTGTATCTGTGCTGTTTTGCGTATTGTAGATACTTTGTGGCATTTGCGCAATAATGGCTTTCTTCTGTTGACTCGACCATGCAGCCCATTTTTCTTCAAGTGCCTCCTTATTGTGCATCTTGAAGCAGCCACAACTCTAGTTTTCAGAGAGTCCAGTATTTCAGCTGATGTTATTTGTGGGTTTTTCTTTTCATCCTGAACAATTTTCCTGGCAGTTGTGGGCGACATTTTTGTCTACCTGACTGTGGTTTTGTTTTTGCAGAGCCCCTGATTTTCCATTTGTTAATCAGTTTGAATGCTGCTGACTGGCATTATCAATTCCTTGGATATCTTTTTGCATCCCTTTCCTGTTTAATACAGTTCAACTACCTTTCCCCGTAGATCCATTGACAATTCTTTTCCTTTCCCCATGACTCACAATCCAAAAACGTCAGTGGCTGGATGAAAGATGCAAGAGTCTGTCTGGATCCCAGAAACTCGTTCATCTTTTATGCACACAAACTGATTACAAGCAAACAGGTCAGAGGTGAGGATGTTACCTTTAGTAGCTATTCAAACCCATTTGTGTCAACTTCTGTGCATGTTATCAGGCCAAAATCGCCAGGGTATGTGAACTTTTGATCAGGGTTATTTGGATGTTTTGGGCTGTCATTATGATTTAAAAAGAGAAAAAACAGTAGTTTGACAATAAATGGCTTCACCCAACCACTAACCAAGAGTGGAGAAAAATTGTTGGTGTTATTTATTCATATTCTCATATTCTCTGAAAAAGGCCAAGAAAGCAAAAATTCTGCTGGGGTATGTAAACTTTTGAGCACAACTGTGTGTATGTATGTATCTATCTATATATACATACTTTGGACTTTGTTAAAGTGTATTAATAAGTGATTTATTTTTGTTTGTTTTTTAACTGAGCCACTGGGGTCATTTCAGTATCAGAACACAACACTTACTCACAGCAAATGCTGCAGCTCACAGGCCCTCTCCTATACTGTGGCCACCTCAGCTATGAACTTGTCAAACCCCAGGCATGAGCAGTTCACAATTGTATGTGGAACCCGGTGCCATGCACTGGATACAAATTACCTCTGTCACTTTTAATTGCAGTGATCTAAGCAGAGCTGCCATGTCATTGTGGCTGCTGAACTCAGATCACAATTATGTATAGTAAGAACAGGTATGGGTACCACCAGCACTGGTGGTGGTTTCATCCAGTGATGTGTAGTCACATGCTGGTTAAAGTCACTGCCACAGTGCAGGAGCCTGGAACTATTCAGCGCTTGCCTCATTTCTGCCATCTTAGCAGAGCAGTTAAGTCATGATGGTGCTCAAATTATGGTAATAATTGGTGAGCAGTGAGCATAAATACAGACAACAGGGCTGCACTAGATTAAATCATCTCTGAAACGCTTGTGCCTAGACCTGTGCTCGCTTCTCAGTACTGTGATCTGAGCGCCACTGTCACAGGGGTAACCACAACCGAGCGGAGCCAGAATCAGCAGCGTTTGTTTGCTCCTACTCAACCGCTGAGAAGAAGCACTTCTCCCGTTTGTTAAATGTGTTTTTCTTCCAGCAGAACAGGGATTAATCGACCATGTTGGAAATTCCTGTGTTCAGCTGTGCTCGGTTAGCCACTCCTTGTCCATATAAAATCTGGCCTCTATTATTAAGTCCTTGTCAGACTTGGCTCTTGCTGCATGACAAAAGGAGGGAGAGAAGTTGGTTAGAGGAGTGCTGGAGGAGTTATAAGTGACTGTTGTTTGGTTTGTACACTTGATAATCCCTTATCCGTTCCTGTTTTGCTTTCTTCCCCTTCCTGCACACCCTGGTGGATTCCTCTGTTATATGTGAGTGAATATTTTGTGTGTGGAGTTTTCAGTTTCCCTTTGTCTTTGTTACCCTGTTGGGGAAGGGGACAGACGATGGCTAACTTAGGGGATAAGGCAAGGCCGGAGTCCCTGGCGTCTTTGCCATTTGAAGTATCCCAGGGAACTGGGCAAGCTAGGGCGCTCCCTAGTGTTAGGGCCAGGAAAGGAGCCCCTGGTCAAAGGTCACTCAACAGCTGTGTCGTGACAGCCACATTGACAAAAGTGCTCCTCTTAGATCACAGTAATTGTCCTCTGAGTTGTGTATCTACTCCATTTATATACAGGTGCTTCTCAAAGAATTAGAATATCATCAAAAAGTTAATTTAATTCAGTTCTTCAATACAAAAAGTGAAACTCTTAGATAACTGTTTGTAATTAGTATATAATATAAGAGTTTATTTCTGTTGATGATTATAGCTTACAGCCAATGAAAACCCAAAAGTCATTATCTCTGTAAATAAGAATACTTTAGAACACCAGCTTGAAAAATTATCTTAAAATCTGGAATGTTGGCCTACTGAAAAGTATGTTCAGTAAATGCACTCAATACTTGGTCGGGGCTCCTTGTGCATCAGTTACTGCATCAATGCGGCGTGTCGTGGAGGCGATCAGCCTGTGGCACTGCGGAAGTGTTATGGAAGACCAGGTTGCTTTGATAGCAGCCTTCAGCTCATATACATTTTTGGGTCTGGTGCCTCTTATCTTCCTCTTGACAATTGTTGTGAATTCCGTTCTCGGACTCCCTCCTGTGGTCATGAATGGTACTTTGGTTAGTTCTGCTCTTGGACTCTGGTGGCTTCGAGCGGAACTGCTGGTCACTGAGGTTGGCTTTATCAGCTTCTCTCGTTTATTTCTATGCTGGCTTCCTATTTAACTCCACTCAGATCGTTACTTCATGCCAGCTGTCAATGTTCCAGTATTGGTTCAGATCTCTCTTGGCCTTCTCTGAGGACCTGTCTACTCCAGCAGAAGCTAAGTCTTTGCTAGTTCATTTGTTGTTACTGCTTCCTGAATATATTTCTTAGTACTGCTATTTCTAGTCCGGCTTGCTATCATGATATTCCTTTGCTAGCTGGAAGCTCTGCGGGTGCAGAGTGGCACCTCCACACCGTGAGTCAGTGTGGGGAGTCTTTTTGCTTACTCTGCGTGGTTTTTTGTAGTTTTTTGTGCTGAGCGCATAGTTCCCTTTTCTATCCTCTGACTATTTAGTGAAATCTGGCCTCCTTTGCTAAAACCTGTTTCATTCCTATGTTTGTGACTTTCCTCTTAACTCACAGTCAATATATGTGGGGGTCTGCCTTTACCTTTGGGGAATTTCTCTGAGGCAAGGTAGGGCTTCTATTTCTATCTTTAGGTGTAGTTAGCTCTTAGGCTGTGAAGAGGCGTCTAGGGAGAGTTAGGTACGCTCCACGGCTATTTCTAGTGTGTGTGATAGGAGTAGGGTTTGCGGTCAGCAGAGTTCCCACTTCCCCAGAGCTTGTCCCGATTTTGAGTTTACTCATCAGGTCATTCCGGGTGCTCCTAACCACCAGGTCCATAACAGACAATACCCCATAGATTCTCTATGGGCTTAAAGCAGGGGCGGGGAATTTTTTTTTTCTGCCAAGGGCCATTTGGATATTTATACCATCCTTCGGGGGCCGTACAAACTCCGCCCATAAAGTGCATCCTGACTCTGGCACTGGTTTCAGGATGTAATCTTTGATTGAATGCCCTTCAGCGTTCAGTAGTGAACACTGCATGTGTGTGCTAACAGAGCAAAAAGAAATTGAGCTTGTGGCAATCAAAATACAGCTCCTTGCTAAGAATGCAGTCCCTCAGAATCTGTCCGTGGGCCTGAGAAAAGGTAATCGAGGGCCATAAATGGCCCTGGGGCCTGAGGTTCCCCACCCCTGGCTTAAGGTCAGGCAAGTTTGATGGCCAATCAAGCAGAGTGATACTATTGTTTTTAAACCAAGTATTGGTAATTATGGTAGTGTGGACAGGTGCCAAGTACTGCTGGAGAATAAAATTTCCATCCCCAAAAAGCTTGTCGGCAGAGGAAAGCATGAAGTGCATTAAAATTTCTTGGTAGGCGGCTGCACTGACTTTGGTCTTGATAAAACACAGTGGACCTACACCAGCAGATGACATGACTCTCCAAACCATTACTGATTGTGGAAACTTCACACTAGACCTCAAGCAGCTTGGATTGTGTGCATCTCCACTCTTCCTCCAGACTCTGGGACCTTTATTTACAAATGAAATGCAAAATTTGCTTTTCAGTTAATGCGATGCTCATGCTCTGGGACCGAACAGATGGCAGAGTCTTATTTTCCTGCTGTAAGCCAGAGAAACAAAGGAGAGACCTGTCGACAGGCCACTCCGAAGTACAAACATGTTCCTCATCATAGAGACCGAGACAGACTGTCTGTGGGCAGGTCTCCTAGGTTACTCTGGCTTGGAGCAGGAAGATAAGACTATGCCTACAGTGCCGCCCCGGAGCACAAACATCTCATTAACTAAAAACTTCTAAGGCTATGTGCACACGTTGCGGAATGGGGTGCAGAATTTTCTGCACAAAATTCGCATCTCCTGGCAGAAACCGCAGGTGCAGATTTGCCACGGATTTTGTGCAGAATTGATGCGGATTTTCTGCGTTTTTTACCACTGCGGATTTCTATAATGGAAGGGTGCAGAAACGCTGCAGATCCGCATCAAAAGAAGTGACATGCACTTTTAAATCGGCAGCGTTTCCGCACGGATTTTTCCGCACCATCTACACAGCTTTTTTTTATTTCTCCCATTGATTTACATTGTACTGTAAATCACAGTGCGGATCTGCAGTGTTTCTGCGCGGAAAAATCCGCTGCGGATCCGCACTAAATCCGCATCCTGTGCACATAGCCTAAAGCTCATTACACAAGAACCACAAGATGGATTTCTTTACCCTAGGTATCATTTTAATCCCCTTCTTGAAGAAGCACTTACGCGAAACGCGCGTCAAGGGGTCACAGCAGGCGGACCTAGGACACTTGTAATTATGGGTGAGTGATGGCAACCTATTGATCTGTGTAGGGGGTCTGGGGGCTCTTGGAGGCTTGTGTACAGAGTCTGGATTGGATCTATTTTGAATTTAATTGTGCCCTCCTTCCCCCTTACTGGGTGCTGCCATACCAGCCCTTACTTGATACTATTTCCGGTCCATATACGCCTGTTGTACTAGCAGGTTCCCAATATAGCCCCTCTTTATTGTTTTTTGCCCGCTGATTGGGCTGTTGTTATATTATGTATATTTTAAAATGTTGCAATAAAATTTACAGTTTTATCTTCTATATTTTCTAGTGTCTTTTACTCCATGTTCTCTAGTTTATTATCATTTTAATCAGTGTAACAAAGCCAAACTGTAGTTTAATTAGAAAAATACTTTTAACAGCTTTACTTTAACAGCAAAAAATGAAGAAAAAAAAAAAATTGGGGATTTTTGCACAAAATCGCAAAGCACATTCGGCATTTTGAAGAATTGGTTGCCAAAAACAATGATGAATGCCAGACCAGAAGAAAAGTAACTTTAAAAAAAAAAAAAAAAAAGAAAAAAGAACAGCACACAAATTATGAATCGGACCCAATGTACACTACTCACAAAAGTTAGGGATGTTTGGCTTTCAGGTGAAATTTATGGAAAAAGGAAAAAGTCCACGCTACAGTGATATTTTATCATGAAAGTAGGGCATTTAAGTATAAGCATGTAATGGTGATTTCCTCATCTCAAACAATTTATTGAAACAGACGTCAACACTGGTTGGCAGCCCTCATGTCCTTGATGTTTTGGGGTACAGAGTTACAAGCCTTTACACGGTGATTCAACTGATCCTATAGGCTTTCTATGGGATTCAGGTCTTTAGAAAGTGCAGGCCACTTCATTTGATGTATCCCAGGCTCCTAATGAGGCGACCTCGATGAGCTGGACCGTGGTCATCCATGAAGATTAAATTAGGCCTTTGTTGTTCATGCAGAGACACAATGACTGGATTAATTATATTATTAAAGTAGTAGGGGCTTGTCACTGTACCGTTTACAAAGTGTAGGGCAGTTCTGTGTTGAGTAGACTCTCCTGCCCCAAATGTAAGGGTATGTGCGCATGCTGCATAATGGTGTGCGGATTTTTCCGCATTGATTTTGGTAAATTCACAGGTAAACCACACTGTGGAACTGTAAACTCATGGAAAACTGCTGTAGATCCGCAGCGTCAAATCCGCTGCGGATCCGCAGCGTGTGCTCATAGCCTTACACCAGCACCACCAAAGGCTCCTCTGGTGACAACAGTAAATAATGCAGAGTTCTCTCCTTGATGTCTCCAACATCGTTGGCCGCTATCTTTTCTGCTCAGCGTTAATCAATTTTCGGCAGTGAACCACACTGAGCTCCACTGGTCCCTCGTTCAGCATAGATGCTCCCTGGCACATACAAGACAATGACGCCTGTGCCTTGTGGCCTGGTCTGGTACCCTTGCAGGTCGTCTAGCATGCAGACCATACTGAAGTAAACTGTTTCGAATGATCTGACGTGACATTTTGGTGCCTGTCACCTCCCTTAAATGTGCCTGAAGTTGTGTGGCATTAATTTATTCGCTTCAGAAGTGCAAATTGCCTCTTCTGAGAAATTTGCATATTTGCAATTTGCATATTTGATTTCCCAGAGGAGCATTGTACGGCAAATAAGCCTCCTTACCTTGACAAGCCAGAGATGGTATGTCACTCTCCATAAGGAGAAACGATACCCCTTAGACCCCCTCGCTTCAGAAGGGCATTGTTCACAATAAAGCTGTCATCGGTGTGGGATGTGGCCAAAGGATTTCCACTTCTATGCCTTTCTCTGATCCTTCCAGTCTACCTGTATCTCTGTTGCAACCTGTTGATGACACTCTAAGCTCAGTGACCACTTCCGTCTGAGAACATCCTGCTTGAAGGCTCGCAGTGGTGAAGTACTGTTGATCAATTGTTAGGTGTCATCATGGTTTATGATGTGAACAGCATGAGGACTATTTACATACCAATTCTAATTGAATCCCAAAAGGTATTGGCCAATTCATGGGTCAAACGCCTGTTGTGAATTTTCCCATTAAGCTCCTTGTTGGCTAAAGGGAATCTTTCACCCCCTAGGACGTTTTTAAAGGGAACCTGTCAGCTGTTTTGACCAATTATAAGATAAGGCCATCACCTTTCAGGACTTATACACAGCACAATGCTGTATATAAGCCCCCAACCCGACCTGGAAGAACTGAAAAATAAGTTTTATTATACTCACCTGGGGGGGGGGCGGTCCAGTCCAAGCGGTGTTGCTGGCCTCTGTCCGGCCCCTCCCATCTTCTTATGATCACCGCACTGCTGCTTGCTTCTTGTGGATGACGTGACCCTGCATCATCCACACAGGCTCCCCGGCATTGCGCTCCTGTGCAGGTGTACTTCTCACCTAACAAGTGGAGGACAGAGGAGCTTCTTAAAGAAGAAGTTACAGGTCTGTGAGAGCCAGAAATCTTGCATGTTTTTAGGTGAAAAAATACTTATTTTCCACCATAATTTGCTAAATAAATTTTGCCAAATCAGACAAGGTGATTTTCTGGATTTGTTTTCTCTTTTTGACTTTCATGGTTGTGGTCTACCTATGATGTTAGTTACAGGCCTCTTTAATCTTTTTAAGTGGGAGAACTTGCACAATTGGTGGCTGACTAAATTATTTTTTTTTCCGCACTGTGTATTATAGAATGCTGTATATAAGCCCTGAAAGGTGATGGTCGTATCTTATATCAGCCAAAACTACTGACTGGTTCCCTTTTAAGCTATTTATATGGGCATACAGGTGATAGAATTGTTCAAATAGTCATACCTGTATGCCTCATAGCTGCAGTCTTGTTTGGAAATCCTTTTTTAATTTTTTATGTTAATGATTTCTTTCAGGCTCTGGGTTGTGCGGCCTGGAATAAAACTCTTGCCTCCGGTTTTAATTTGCATACCCCCTCTCCCATCAGTGTTACCATGCCCTGTGACTTGTAGTGGTTGCCCCAGAATCCTGCGCCCTATAAATGTTCAATTATGTGTACCTTTTCCGCCCTTCTATGATCATTGGTTTCATTGTTCATCTGTGCCAGCGAGTCGCTGCTACTTCAGTACTTGAGTCCCAGAGGGTGACAGATCCCCTTTAAAGGGAATCTGTCACCTAATTCTGGCCCTATAAGCTTCGGCCAAAACCATCAGGGGCTTATCTACAGCATTCTGTAATGCTGTAAATAAGCCCCCGATGTAACCTGAAAGATAAGAAAAACAAGTTAGGTTATACTCATCCGGGGGCGGTCTGGGTCCGATGGGTGTCGCAGGTCCGGATCCGGCGCCTCCCATCTTCATACGATGTCGTCCTCTTCCTTGCTGCTGTCGCGGCTCCTACGCAGGCGTAATTCTCTGCCCTGTTGAGGGCAGAGCAAAGTACTGCAGTGCGCAGTAGCCAGGCCTCTCTGACCTTAACCGGCGCCCGCACACTGCAGTACTTTTGTAAAAAAATATGTTTAATAAAACTCTTTTGTTAAAACAAAATGTGTATTTTAATTATAAGGTATAGTAATACATTTAAGAATGAGGTTAAATACTTCAAACGGGTACATAACTTGAGTAAAAGAAGGTAAAATACTTTGGGTACAACCCAAACAGGTACACAACTTGGCTACAGTAAGGTAAAATACGGGTAACAAGATCCAAGAAAAATTGTTCAAATTTTCTCATCCTACCAGTCTACTCTTCCTTCAGGTGAAATAAAGTATTCTGCGAATGGGTCTCTCATTCGGGAAACAGCCACAAAACTTCTATAATTAATGTTGTTATAATCGGCTAAGATGGTTTCTTCAGAGTGGTCTTCAATAGAAATATGTTCCTTGCATATCACATAATTGTGCAGGACAACACACGCTTTCACCACCTCATCAACAATGTCAGTATTCAAGTTTATAGCTGTCAATAGAACTCGCCATTTGGCGGTCAAAATCCCCAAAGCGCACGCCACCATTCTCCGTGCTCGTGTGAGGCAGTAGTTACAAACTCTTTTAGTTTGCGTTCATCCACTACTGGAGTAGGGTTTCAGCAGGTGTTCCGACAGCTGGAAAGCTTCATCCCCAACACAAACAAAAGGCATTGGTGGCCCAGAGGTTTGAGGCAGTGGTCTTGGGGGGGAGGAATTGGAAGGTGTTTCCATACAGATGACGCCCCATTGCAGACAGTTTGAAAACTTGGGAATCATTAGAGCGGCCATACGCCCCGAAATCCACCCCTAGAAATTTGTATTTCGCATCGGCTACGGCCATCAGCACAATGGAGAAGTATTTTTTATAGTTGAAATATTCCGAGCCAGAACCAGCCGGTTTCACGATGCGGATATGTTTCCCATCCACTGCGCCCAAGCAATTGGGAAACTGACACACTTGCTACTTCTAACCAACTCTCCATTGTGGGATGTGGTATAAATTCACCTTGCAGAGAGTCCCACAGTGCACGGCAGGTGTGCTTGACAATTCCAGAGATGGTGGAAATCCCAATTCTGAACTGAAAATGTAGTGACGAAAGGAATTCTCCAGTTGCAAGCAAGCTGTGAATAAAAGCAAGGCAATAATTATTACAAGATACAAGCAATAACATTACAGTTATAAGGCAGCATTAAACAGTAGGAGACACGATAAAAAAGATCACTAAAAACTATTCTAAAAAAAAAATTACCAGCAACAACATTAAAGTGTGCTTTACAGGATGAGATACAATAAAAATGGCTTACCGAAGAGTGACCATCAGACGCTCCGCCGGTGAAATGGGGAATCGGCAATACGTATCACTCCTTCGGATGAAATGTCCAATTTGGTCCACCAATAGATCGAAGTTCTCCGCTTTCACCCGCACATATGAGAAAAATTTCTCTGGGTCTCCTCGTAGCTCCATGTACAGTGTAGAAAACACCCCACGTGTCATTCTCTGTGCAGTGATGGGGTGGATCCACAAACGCCATCGGCGCAAACGCATGATGCGTTGTCTCTCTCGCTCCTTCTCCAGAACAATTGTTTTCAAGCGATTCACCTCCACACTGAAATCCACGTTGATCGTCAGAATATTCGCAATAACGATATCCATCTTGCTCTCCTAACACTTGCTCCTCTACAACCTGTCACAGATGTGCTGTAGGAACACTGTATATATAGTTTTCAGGGGGCCAATCACATTTTGGATCCTCCCAGGGGCGTTTTTAAAAACTGGATGTGTCAAAAACGGAAGAAACGGATGCCAACCGTATGGACCGGATCTGTTCCATATGGTTTTTACAAATTACACCGGACCGGCTCTGTGGCGCAACGCCGGAATCGGCAAGGCGCCAAAAACCTGATGTGTGAAAGTAGCCTTAGAGAACAGCAAGTTGTGCAAAAAGTACTGAAACACTGAACAGTTGGACTTGTGTATTCAAACATTTAGAGACCATCACATTAGGTTCACCTGAAAAGGTTAAAGTGAATTTTACATCATCCTGAAATTTCACCCGATAGCCAAATATCCCTAACTTTTTATGAGTAGTGTATGTAACATAGTACAGAGCCATGCATTGAAACAGTTTTACAAAATAGTATACACATGTTATGAAAAGATAAGCGCAGAGTTTTAGATCGGCAGTATGCCCTTCTGCTTCAAGTTGCTAACTCATTCAACACAGATTTTTCTCTCCAATTTAAATGGTGACATCCGAAACAAAAAATGGTCATGCAACGTTGTGGATTGCATACAATCTAAAAATGCCAATTAAGTGAGCCTGTTATTGTGTACTGCCAATCTGAGGTATCAGTTTCATGCCCATAATACACATTGCGCAATGAAAAACTGCAATATCACATGACAAAGTACAATATTGCTTTGTTACATTGTAAACCTAAATTGTATACCAGATACATGTCCTCCATACACCATCTCTATGTTGACTATGACCAGAATTACCAAGCTTTCTTCTCATTGCAGGGTATGAATTTTATCACTGGGATACTTATTCTTGTTAGTAAAGATGAAGAGAAGGCCTTCTGGCTCCTAGATGCTCTTATTGGCCGGATTTTGCCTGGTATGTCTTTTTCAGTTTTATCTTAGAAATAACATTTCCCATTCTACGTTTTAACTGTCAAAATCTACACAAAAAGGTTGAATGATTTTTGTAATAATGAAAAATTTTGCTGATTTTGGTATTGATGGGCTCCATAGACATGTCACTTGATCGATAAGGGTATGTTTACACTGACACTTTTTTTACAGGCATTTTTGCTGCAGAAACGCTGCAAACGAGATCCAGCTGGTGAACGAAGTGCTCAACACATCTTTAATTTCTCTCATTATTACACCTAACTTAACCCCTTCAAGACCTTGCCCTTTTCCGTTTTGCGGTCTCGTTTTTCGCTCCCCTCCTTCCCAGAGCCATAACGTTTTTATTTTTTCGTCAATATGGCCATGTGAGGGCTTGTTTTTTGCGGGACAAGTTGCACTTTTGTTTTTTGTTTGGCTTTTTTGCTAGGTTTACTAAATGCTAAAACTGACCTGCCATTATGATTCTCCAGGTCATTACGAGTTCCCGTTTTATCTAAGTGATAAAAAAAACATTCCAAACTTTGCTAAAAAAAAAAAAAAATTGTGCAATTTTCTGATACCCGTAGCGGTTCCATTTTTCATGATCTGGGGTCAGGTGAGGGCTTATTTTTTGCGTGCCGAGCTGATGTTTTTAATGATACCATTTTGGTGCAGATACGTTCTTTTGATCACTCATTATTGCATCTTAATGCAATGTCGCGGTGACCAAAAAACGTAATTCTGGCGTTTCAAATTTTTTTCTCACTACGCTGTTTAGCGATCAGGTTAATGCTTTTTTTTTTATTGGTAGATCAGGCGATTCTGAACGTGGCAATACCAAATATGTGTAGGTTTAATTTTTTTTTAATTGTTTTATTTTGAATGGGGCGAAAGGGGGGTGATTTTAAACTTTTTTTTTTTTTTTTAACTTTTGCCATTCTTCAATAGCCTAGAAGCTGGTATAGCCTGATCGGCTCTGCTACATAGCAGCGATCATCAGATCGCTGCTATGCAGCTGAATTACAGGTTTGCTATGAATGCCGACCACAGGGTGGCGCTCACAGCAAGCGGCATCAGTAACCATAGAGGTCTCAAGGAGACCTCTGGTTACTATGCCAACGCATCGCTGACCCTCGATCATGTGACGGTAGTCGGCGATGCGAGCATTTCCTGCCGTGCGGCCAGAAGCGCCGGTTAAATGCCGCTGTCAGCATTTGACAGTGGCATTTAACTAGTTAATAGCGACTGGTGAATCACGATTTCACCCGCCGCTATTGCTGTCACGTCAGCTGTTCAAAACAGCTGACATGTCCCGGCTTTGATGCGGGCTCACCGCCGGAGCCCACATAAAAGCAGGGGATCTGACCTCCGCAGTAAGGGTGTATTTCCACGGTCAGGAAACGCTGTGTGTTTGACACTGCGTAGAGCCGCAGCGTCAAACACGCAGCGTCCAGATGTTACAGCATAGTGGAGGGGATTTCCTGAAATCCTGTCTCCACTATGCCTTAAAACACGCATGCGGCAGACCCGCGTAAACGGACATGCGGCGCGTCTTTTCAGAATGCAGCATGTCTGTTTACAATGCGGCGACGCTCCGTCGCCACACCGTAAATTACCCATATATAATCATTAGATGCCGTAAAACCGCATCTAATGATTAGTCACATGCGTAGTAACTGCGTAACTGAGAGCATTGAATATTCATTCCCTTAAATAGCTGGCACACTTCATAGCCCAGCCACAGGAAGCCAGCTACTGTGCCCGCTATTAAAGAGCTATGAATATTCAGTTCTCTCCACTCCTAAAGTCCCGGGTGTGGGGAGCAGTGAGTATTCCGGCAGCTATGCTCTGCTTGTAAGTGTGGCATACTCATGTGGTGTATGGCTGAGGGTTGTACTCCTGACAGGGTATGATGTATCTTACGGTGGCCAAGCTTTTTGTCAGGAGAAGAGTCTATCCTTCTCAAATTACACACACAGGAAACTCCACAATACAATGTTTGCACAGTAACTGCCTCTAGGCAGAAGATTTTGCTGATGGTGGTAGTAGTTGGTGCATTTGAGCCCCAGTCATGAAGCGGCCGTAAGAATTTAAAATAGAAGTCTTTTTACTGAAGGTAATGGGGCAAATTATTATTTACAAACAGCAGGAAACTGAGGTACAGGATTACACTCACGGTCGATGATTGCAGTGTACCTGCAGACTGGTAGTTCTTAGTAACCTCTGGTTTTATTAAGTCTGAATATTTCTTCAGCACTGTGCTCTGTTTCTGCCCTGAGGTAATTCTTCCTCCTAGAGGTGCAATGGCAGTCTTCCTCATATGAAGACTATTAGCTCCCCTTATCGTGTCAGTCCCCTTTTTAAAGGGAACCTACCACTCCGTTTTTTAAAAATTAGATAAAAATAGTGTGAAATAGGGGCAGAGCTGGGCTTTACATTAGTGCCTTTTCGGTGCCTTTACACCCCCGTTAGGCTGCCCAAATACCTTTGTGAAGTGGCCGTTTTCTGCTGTCACTCAAGTGGGTCAGGTCGGATGGGCGTGGTCACAGCGCTGTTTCTCCCCCAGGATCCTGCTCATCATTACGTTGGTGGCGTAGTGGTGTGCGCATGTCCAGCAGGCGAATCCACTGCCCAGGAGATGAATAACGGCGCGGTCTTCGCTATTCAGCCGTTTACTGGTGGGCGCGGCCATCTTTCCTGTGGCCGCGCCTGCGCAGATGGAGCGCTCTGCTGCCCGGGACTTCAGGAAAATGGCCGCGGGATTCCGCGCGTGCGCAGATGGAGATCGCGGCGGCCATTTTCCTGAAGTCCCGGGCAGCAGAGCGCTCCATCTGCGCAGGCGCGGCCACAGGAAAGATGGCCGCGCCCACCGGTAAACGGCTGAATAGCGAAGACCGCGCCGTTATTCATCTCCTGGGCAGTGGATTCGCCTGCTGGACATGCGCACACCACTACGCCACCAACGTAATGATGAGCAGGATCCTGGGGGACAAACAGCGCTGTGACCACGCCCATCCGACCTGACCCACTTGAGTGACAGCAGAAAACGGCCACTTCACAAAGGTATTTGGGCAGCCTAACGGGGGTGTAAAGGCACCGAAAAGGCCCTAATGTAAAGCCCAGCTCTGCCCCTATTTCACACTATTTTTATCTAATTTTTAAAAAACGGGGTGGTAGGTTCCCTTTAAGCAAAGCGGGCAGGGAGAAGGTAAGTGATTCCTACACCTACAAAATGGCTTCCTCTTCTCAAGATGTCTGACAAACTGCCGCTTCAAATGAAAAAAAACTCACAGGACTTGGCTCCTCCCCCATCTGTGTGACTGTAGAGCTGCAGTCATTGGCTGGCTGCCCTGAGGTGTTTTTCCAGAAACTTCTGCATAATAAAACAGCTGTTTTCTATTATTGTCATGGGGGAAGAGTGTTGATGTGAGTGATGTCTTTCCTCGTCCCGTGGACATTACATGTAAAATGCACTACCTCTGTGTTGTTTCCTCTGTAATGTCTAAACAATTTCATAATGTGAATACTGCAATCTGAATTTTGAAGAATGGATATGATTTTATGGCTTCAGCATTGTATGTCTTTTCAGTTATACGTCTGCTGGCTAGGGCCCTCATGCATTCTATTGTATAGGAATACAGTCCTCTTGTCCTGTAGGAAAATAATTTATCAATGTGCGCTGTCCTGAGAGGCCAAGCGTACACTGCTGTTCTCCATTAAAAGAATAGGAACCTGTGAATATTTTTAGGGTATATACAGTTGAAACCAGAAGTTTACATTCACTATATAAAAAGCCACATGCATATTTATCTCAATTTTTAACAAGAAATAAGAATAAACCTTTCCCATTTTAAGTCAATTAAGATTACCATAATTTTTAATATTTGCCAAATGGCAGAATAATGATAGAGAATGTTTTATGGCATTATTATTACTTACTGCAAAGTCAAAAGTTTACATACATTTCATTAGTATTTGGTACCATTGCCCTTAAACTGAATGACTTGGGTGAAACGTTTGGGATATCCTTCCACAAGCTTCTCACAATAGTTGGTTGGAATTTGGGCTCATTCTTCCTGACAAAACTGGTGTAACTGATCCTGATTTGTAGGTTGCATTGTTCGCTTCTGCCTTTTCAGCTTTGCCCATAAATTTTCAATAGGATTGAGATCAGGGCTTTGTGATGGCCTCTCCAAAGCATTGACAGTGTTATCCTTAAGCCACTTTGTTACCATTTTGGCAGTATGTTTCGGGTCATTGTCCATTTGGAAGACCCATTTCTGCCCAAGCTTAAACTTCCTGGCTGATGTCTTGAGATGTTGTGAAGTGCACCAGTCCTTACTGCAGCAAAAACAACCCCACAACATGATGCTGCCACCCCTGTGTTTCACAGTTGGGATGGTGTTCTTAGGCTTTCAATCTTCTCCCTTTTTCCTACAAACGTACTATGGTCATTATGCTCAAAAAGTTCAATATTTAGTTTCATCAAACCACAGGATGTTTCTCCAAAAATTAAGGTCTTTTTTCCTGTGTGCATTTACAAACATTAATCTGACTTTTTATGTTTCTTTTGGAGTAATGGCTTCTTCCTGGCAGAGTGGCCTTTCAGCCCATGTTGATACGGTACTTGTTTCACTGTGGATATTGACACAATCTTACCAGCTTCTGCCATCATCTTCATAAGGTCTTTTGCTTTTGTCCTTGGGTTGGTATGCACATGTCGGACCAAAGCACGTTCATCTCTGGGACACAGAACCAGTCTCCTTCCTGAGCAGTATGATGGCTGGTCATTCCCATCTTATTTGTACTTGCGTATAATTGTTTTTACAGATGAACCTTCAGGTATCAATTGTTTGAACAGGCACCTTCAGGTATCTTGAAATTGTACCCAAGGATGAGCCAGAATTGTGCAATTCCACAATTATTTTCCTGATATCTTGGCTGATTTCTTGAGTTTCCCATGATGCCACAGAAAGAAGTAGTGTGTAAAAAATCTTCATAACCTCATCTTTGTAGCAGAGCAGGGCTATTTCTCATACAGTTTTAAGCCTCCTAAGCAGCTGTTTCTGTTACAGAACCACTCCGATGTTTGTTTGTTTGTTTTTTTTCCATTTTACTGCAGGAGTTGTGTCACAAATGTATGCTCCTTTCCCTTGGTAAACTATTTACAG
This sequence comes from Ranitomeya variabilis, assembly GCF_051348905.1. Classification (NCBI taxonomy): domain Eukaryota; kingdom Metazoa; phylum Chordata; class Amphibia; order Anura; family Dendrobatidae; genus Ranitomeya; species Ranitomeya variabilis. Next base: position 517,377,826 of record NC_135234.1, read on the forward strand.
GATGCTGTCTTGTTGTTCTTGGCGCCGTTCTTGTCTTCTTCTGCTAGTTGTGACTAGCCAAATTCCATCAGTGTTTGGGCATACCAGAAGTCTCAATGTAAGTCTCAGAGCCAACATGGCTCTCTTAGACTTGTATTGAGAGCCTGTGACTTTTGGCTCTGACTTCTGACTAGTCAGGAGCTGCAGTCACAAGATGGTGCTGGGAATAGCAGAAGACTGCGGCAGGTTTTTTTTTTTTAAGGGCGGCGAACATACATTAGTAATGCCACTCCAGTGCTGAAATAAAATTAACCGCTGTAGTGGTACTTTAATGACCGGTTTAAACCTACATGAGAAAATGATGATCATCACCTGTTTTCTACAATTTGTAATTCATACACCTATTATTCTAATTTGTTCATCCACGTTGCATTTTTATTGGATAAAAAATAAACTATTAACCCTTCTGTTTTTTAAAAAAATATTTAGAATTGAGAGTCCTCAGTGGTTGATACCTTTTAATGGCTAACTGAAAAGATGGTAACAAATTGCAAGCTTTCGAGACTACATACGTCTCTTCATCAGGCAAAGACTAAAACAAATTCTGAAGACTCACATATTTATGCACAACATAGTATAGAAAAAAAAAAAAAAGGGAGAGGGGAAAAAAACCCATGGATAAGCCAGGTGACATGAAGCAGAATTACCATCGGTGATAAACAGTTACGTCCATAAATATTGGGCCAATTCTTAGATAAGGATTGTTTTATTGTCCTGTGATTGGGGTCTGGTTCTGTTGTGATGACCCCACATGGTCTGATGGGCAAGTTCATTAGTTGATGTAAAAAGACATAAATCCGTGTGGCACATTCATTCCTGCATTTAGAGTGTCAAAGGTCGTCATCAGTTTATATTCCCAGGCTCTCCTGTCTTTCTGCGATTTGAAGTTACCCTGAGTTACCCTGATACCAGAAAGTCCAAGAACAGGGACATTCTACATGCTTCCCAAAATCCACAAATCTGGAAACCCAGGAAGACCAATTATTTCATGTGTGGGCACCCTTACTGAGCAGGTATCTGGATGGGTAGAGGGTATTCTTAAACCCCTGGTAAAGGACACACCCAGCTTCATTCAGGACACAACTGACCTATTGAATAAACTATCAGCAATAGGTCCTCTACCAGAAGGAACCATCCTGGCCACCATGGATGTGGAATCTTTGTACTCCAATATCCCACACCAGGATGGATTAAATGCCTGCAAATTCTTCCTGGAAAACACAGGGACTGATGCAAATTCTGTGGTGAAACTTATAAAATTCATCCTCACCCACAATTACTTTGAGTTTGACAAGAAGATCTATCTACAGGAGACTGGCACAGCCATGGGAAGTAAAATGGCCCCACAGTATGCAAATCTTTTCATGGCCAAGCTTGAAAGCGACTTTGTCCTCATGTCCCATCAGGCCTCTGGCGTACTACCGCTACATTGATGACATTTTAATCATCTGGACGGAGTCTGAGCCACAGCTAAAGACGTTCCATGAACAGTTTAATCAATTTCATCCCACCATCAACTTGACACTCAACTACTCCTGCACTGAAATTAACTTTCTGGACACCATCATTAAGCTGCAGAACAATAAAATAGAGACATCACTGTATCAGAAGCCAATTGACCGTCCAACATACCTTAAATGGGACAGTTTCCATCCAAAACACAAACTCCATTGTCTACAGCCAAGCCATCAGATACAATCGTATATGTTCCAACCCAATGGATAGAGATGAACACCTTGGTCGCCTCAGAAAGACCTTTTTGAATCAGGGCTACCATCCAAGAACAATTGAAAATCAGATCACAAGAGTCACCAGAATATCAAGGAATCACCTGCTACATTACAAAACTAAAGAAGAAAATAACCGGGTACCTCTACTAGTTACCTACAATTCAAATCTGGAGGCGCTAAGGGGAGCTGCACGGAAATTACAACCTTTACTGCAAAAAGATGCCCGACTACAAGCAATTTTTCCAGACCCCCCACTACTGTGTTTTAGGCAGCCCCCAAATCTAAGAAGCATCATTGTCAAGAGCTCCCTGTCCTCTCCAACAGCTGCACGTACCTTTTCTTGCAACCAGAAAAAATGTAAAACCTGTCCATTTATAATGACCACGGACAAGATAAAGATCCCCAATTCACATCAGGACTACAAGATACCAGGTACATTCAGCTGCGTCACTTCTAATGTGGTGTACTTAATTATTTGTACTAAATGTCCAACTGGGGGTCTGTATGTGGGGGAGACAGGGCAGAAACTGAGAACAAGGATGAACTCTCATCGCCATACAATAAGAGAAAAAAGAATGGATATACCTGTAGCAATACATTTCTGTCTCCCAAATCATAACATTATGGACATGAAATTACTTGTATTAAAGGGTAACTTCAAATCGCAGAAAGACAGGAGAGTCTGGGAATATAAACTGATGACGACCTTTGACACCCTAAATGCAGGAATGAATGTGTCACACGGATTTATGTCTTTTTACATCAACTAATGAACTTGCCCATCAGACCATGTGGGGTCATCACAACAGAACCAGACCCTAATCACAGGACAATAAAACAATCCTTATCTAAGAATTGGCCCAATATTTATGGACATAACTGTTTATCACCCATGGTAATTCTGCTTCATGTCACCTGGCTTATCCATGGTTTTTTTTCCCCTCATTCTTACTGTTTTTGCAGCATGTTTTCCCACATCTGCCTAAACTTTTGCAAAGTATTGTGTGTCAAACGTGAAGAGCAAACACCGGGAAAAGCACCACAGTTGTGAACATTCTGACTTTACTGGAACACTGAATCAATTAATCATAGTTCCTTTTATAGGAATTGTTATCTTTTGCTGGGATTTGTTTTTTTGTACAGCAGTTTCAGAACTGTCCGCTTATCACAATGTTCTCTGGGCAGGAAAGGACACACTTATCACGTCCTGTCCTTCAGGTTTCTTTCAGAAGAATATTCACATAAAACAAATTTTACTTGTTCCCATAGTTTATTTGGTTGTGGATAACTTGAGACATAAAGAGAAATATATCTTGTAATTACATACTTTAGTTTGAGACCTTAAAAGGCATTCAAAAGCCTCACTATTTAATTTTATGGTAATTGCTTTCTTGAGCTGAATTAGATCCTGTTCATAGACTGGTTTTGTCATGTGTTTTATCAGTAAATAGAATTATAGAGAAGAAAAATGGTAATGTAATGTAAAAAAAATGTAATGTATACAAGACGTGATTTTTTTTAGCAGTATAGCTTTACTTTGAATCTTGTGTCTCTGTGACTTGTGCCCAAAAGTATATGGACAGGTGACAATCGCTCATGTATGAGCAAAAACCATGGAAAATATTTAAATTTTTGACGATAGAACAGCACTAGAAGACAGACACAAGACGCCTCATAAAGTTGCACACCTCAAGAGACCTGCTCCAGGCTGTCTCATACAAATATACATACCGTAAATAATGCAAGGTGGGACACAAGTATTTCACACCCAGATACAATTGTATAATACTTGAAAAAGCTTTGTAAAAAGGGATTATCTTAAGTTCTTAAATTGCAGTCTGCTTGTAAAAGTGTGGATTGATTTTTAATTGTATAGTGTTCAAATTGTTGTTTAGGTTACCAGTCAGCCCATGACCTTGGATATCTTGCGTAAGTAAGGGGTGTGCACCTCTATCAAGTTCTCTAATTTTTAGAGCCTTCTTGCAGTACTCTCAAGATGGCTGGATCATTGGATCCAACTAGCTACAACTTCCACATCCCTCTTGCACTGTCTCAGCATGAGAAGTGGATACTCCCTGTCTAGCAGTACATGATAAGAAGCGTGACCATGCCACTGGTCTGAATTGTCAATTTGCAGGAGTTCACCACTAATGGCAACCAGGAATGCTGGATGCAGAGGAGCAGTGGAATCATGTAGAAAAAAACCCTTTCAAGCTAAAACGTTGCACCTTGTGATTAAAAATGATTTTTTACTAGAAGTGCTGTCTCTGCATATTATTTTGCATTTTTTGTGATAGCTATTAATATGGACTATTACAGGGTCTAGTTTTCTGTGAAGATGCACATTTTTGTTGCATAATGTGAACTTGCACAAAACCTTTTTTTGGCATTTTGACTCCAGTCACCCATTTTGGCGTAGCTGGGGCAGGACAGGAGCGTGACTACACAACTCCTCTTATTCATGGCGAGCTGTGGCATTCATTAAAGTGAACCTGTCATGTGAAAAATAAACTATATTAACTGCAGATATGGGGTTAATCTGCAGGTTTATGGTATTCTGAAGCCTTATGGCCGCCAAGGTGAGAGCCTGGCTGCCTTGGCTTTTAGTCACAGAGGTGGGGCTTGTCGCCACTGAATACATGAGCAGTGGCTGTAACAACGTCCCCCCCCCACTGATTGACAGCCGGCTCACCAGTGCATCAGACATCATTCCTGTCCAACTGCTACACTAATTCCTCCACCCTATGCCAGTCATTGCACTGGTTGCCCATCCACTACAGAATACGATATAAACACTCACGCTCACCCACAAAGCTCTCTGCAGTTCTGCATCAACCTACATCTCCTCCATCATCTGTCTTGCCACCCTACCTGTGATCTCCGTTTCTCTATTTGATTAATTTCCAGTATCCACAGTTTTAATCATGCCCTAAAAACGTGTTTCTTTAGACTGGCCCATCACCTTACTAATCAAACTATTCCCTTTAGCTCTACCTAAGTTTTCCTAAGACTCTGATCCCTCGTATCATCTGTTTACGCACCTAAAGGGAACCTATCACATACTAAAATGCTATTAACCCGCAGATATGGGGTTAATAGTGTTCCAAAGCTGCCCGGTCGCTGCTCTAAAAGTCACTTTAGAGGCAGTTTTGAACTTTATAGTATGTGATGCAACAGAGTATAGGTGATGCCACAGTCTTCAGCACTTGGAGGCTCTGCCCTATAAATTTGCATGGTCGTCTACTTTGAGCGTGAGCTGTTTTAATTTCTAAGGTGCACTTAGATGAGTAGATAATTGTGTAAGCGATTAACGATGTGTCATAATGAATGATCTTTATTTAATAGCAGACAAGAATTTACATGTTAGTTTAATTATGTAAAAAAACAAACTTTATATACAAATTTAGTGTATTGTGTAAAGATCACACCATTTGTGTTTTCATTACACAATGTTTGAGCAAGAAACAATAATTTTTTTTTGCGTGTGTGAATGGCAAACGAGCGTTTTATGCTATATAGTTTGGTTGCTCAACCCATTTGCACTACATAATTATCATGAGCCATGGGCTGTAAGCCTTTGTATTTGATAAAATGTCGGTTCATGTAAATGGGTCTTTAGGTGCTTCCATTTAAGAATAGATACATACAGTTGTGATAAGAAATTGTTATACGCTGACGTATCTAAGGTGACATTGTATGGCAATGCCATGTTTTAACTAGCTGGTATCTTCTGTACAGTCTATGCTACTGTCAATACTTTAGCTGGAAACCCTGAACTCCATTACCAAGGCTGTCAACATACGGTTGTCCATATAGCTTGTTTTTCATCTTCTTGACTTCCAATGCAAGCAGCTGTGCACTACTGCCAAATTGTAAATTTATCAAATCGGTATTGTTTTATGTTCCTACATAAATATTTAATTGTTGTTTTTCACAACAATGAAGGAGATGTTTCCAGCCATTTGTGGTTACCCAGTTTTGACCACACTGTAATTTGGTGTGATCTGATACTATGTGAGAAGCTACAGTAAATGTTCTTCTCTTGTTATCTTCAAGAAAAGAGTAAGCTCCAGGAAATGAGGAATTTAAAGATTAGTATTGTATTTCTGGCGACTACTGATCTGAAGCTCCGCATAAGTAGATTACAAGTATTAGCATTGGATTTGAACATCTTATTTTTGGTTCTGTGTTGTTAAATTATTAGCAACTAAGAGCAAGGTTGTATGCTGATCAGAGCGCAATAAAGAATGCCAATTTTGATGTAGAGTAGCATTTAGGAGACTTTATCATTCATGTAAATTTAAATGTGTATCTGCAAAAATGTTTTTGTAAACTTTATTACACTGTGTTTCAAATTATTATGCACAAAGAGTTTAGGAGTGATAAGGTTAGAATTCTTTTGTTTGTCATTTAAACTCATTGATGGTGATGTGTGTCAGGGCTCTTTATATCACTGAAAGCAATTGCAGATACCTGTGCAAATTAGTTTGGCAGGTGTGTCCAAATAAAGGCAAGACTACTTAAGAAGGCTGTTCCACATTATTAAGCAGCCTACATTTTTTGCCAAAATGGGAAAGAAAAAGGATGTGTCGGCTGCTGAGAAGCAACAAATTGTGGAGTATTTAGGTCAAGGCATGACTACAATGAACATTGCCAAGACACTTCATCGTGATCATCGCACAATCAAGAAGTATGTAGCTGATTCCCAGCACACACGTGTGCGTGCTGATAAGGAAAAATTGAGGACTCTTTCCAGCAGGCAATTGCGTAAGGTTAAAAGAGCAACGTCCCCAGAACAACAAGATGCAGAGTCCTTCAGAGGTTTGCAGCTGTGCGTAAGCCATCCTGTTGACCACCTCTATCCACTGCACACAGGCAGAAACGGCTCCAGTGGGCCAAACGATACATGAAGACTGACTTCCAAACTGTTTTGTTCACCGATGAGTGCTATGCAACGCTCGATGGATAGAGTGGAGGATGGCTGGTTGATGGACACCCCATGAAAACACAGCTAAGGAGCAAACAAGGAGGAGGTGGAGTAATGTTTTGGGCTGGAATCATGGGGAGAGAGACTGTCGGCCCCTTTATGATCCCTGAAGGGGTAAAGATGAACTCCATAATCTATGTGGAGTTTCTAAAACAACACTTCCTGCCATGGTTCAAGAGGAAGAACCGTGCTTTCCGCAGCAAGATCATTTTCATGCATGATAATGCACCGTCTCATGCTGCAAAAAAACATCTGCATCTCTGGCTGCTATGGGCATAAGAGGACAAACTTATGGTGTGGCCACCATCTTCCCCTGACCTCAACCCCATTGAGAACCTCTGGAGCATCATCAAAAGGAGTGTCTATGATGGCGGGAGGCAGTTCACATCTAAGCAACAGCTCTGGGAGGGTATTCTGTCCACATGCAAAACAACTGAAGCAGAAACCATCCAAAAACTGACAAATTCAATGGACGAGAGAGTTCAGAAGCTTCTTTCGAACAAGAGGTCCTATGTGCAAATGTAACATCACCTCAAATTAAGTTTTCACTTGAAAACTGGTTGATTTCATTTTGTAATAAACTGATAATGCTTTATAACTTCACAATTGACCATTTTTTTGTTCAAAATAAAAAAAAAAAGGTTGAAAACTCTGCTGTGCATAATAATTTGGAACATGCATTTTGAGTATTTATTTTTTATAAAAAGATACTGTTTTCATAGGCAGTTTGTTCCAAAACATTGCAATTATACTAGAATAGTAGATGACTGGAAAATAACAATGACTGCAATTCAGATAGGTAATTTAGAGAAAATATGAGGAAATATTATTTGCTTAATAATTTGGAACACAGTGTATGCTCGCCTTACTTTACACCCAGATGCCTAAACCCGGTCCTCTTGGACAAGAGTGTTCGCATTCATTGACTAAGATCATGCTTATTGTGATCCTTAATCCTGGCACAGAAAAGATGGTAAACCCATCTGGTGCCCACTGTTTGCAGCAGAGATCATCTTTCTAGTCATCCTGACTAACGCAATGGCGTGGCTCCCTGTGCCATTGACTGTGATGGCCATCTTGGACATGGCAGGACTGGAATGCCTTTCTCAGTGGATGAGGCAGTGGTAGGTGTAGGGATGATACTAGGTAGGGTGACTGTTTATGATAAATGTATAGTCACTTTTCAGTGCCAGTCAAAGGTCGCTTTTAAGACTTAAAGGGAACCTGTCACCCCCAAAATGGCTGGTGAGGTAAGCTCACCGGCATCAGGGGCTTATCTACAGCATTCTGTAATGCTGTAGATAAGCCGCCGATGTTACCTGAAAGAGGAGAAAAAGACGTTAGATTATACTCACCCAGGGGCGGTCCCGCTCTGGTCCGCGTCCGATGGGTGTCTCCGGTCCGCTCCGGCGCCTCCCATCTTCATTCCATGGCGTCCTCTTCGGGTCTTTATGCCGCGGCTCCGGCGCAGGCGTACTTTGTCTGCCCTGTTGAGGGCAGAGCAAAGTACTGCAGTGCGCAGGCGCCGGAAAGGTCAGAGAGGCCCGGCGCCTGCGCAATGCAGTACTTTGCTCTGCCCTCAATAGGGCAGACAAAGTACGCCTGCGCTGGAGCCGCGGCGCGAAGACCCGAAGAGGACGTCATGGAACGAAGATGGGAGGTGCCGGAGCGGACCGGAGACACCCATCAGACGCGGACCGCAGCGGGACCGCCCCTGGGTGAGTATAATCTAACGTCTTTTTCTCCTCTTTCAGGTAACATCGGCGGCTTATCTACAGCATTACAGAATGCTGTAGATAAGCCCCTGATGCCGGTGAGCTTACCTCACCAGCCATTTTGGGGGTGACAGGTGCCCTTTAAGATTTCATCCCCTTCAAAAATGTTTAATTTGCAATCTCAAGTACTAGTTTCTTATTATACTATAATAAGTCAGGCTTCCATTGTTCAGTAATAAAACATAATTTTCCTAGTTTTAATAGTAGTTGGTGCTTGGCAGGTAGACTCGGAATTGTAAAGTAAAACGGGCATTAAAATGTTTGAGACCCATTTACTTTCATTGGTGTTACCAGTAGATTATGGTTGTTATCAACTAATAATGCAATGATCCTGTACACTTTTAGTTTAGAATCCAATATGCAGCACCGTGGACAGAATAAGATTCTGTTGAAAAGAAGAACGTAACATGTTCCAACACGTGACTGTATCTACATAAATCAGTCCCATCTTTCTAGAAATATCTGAGGCATTATTTCTTACAGGTTAAAGGACAGATTTTGTGCTGGCTCTACTATTTTTTATTTTGACTACACTGCAGAAGACTTTGGTGACAGAATAAACACTTCCTCTGGACATCTAATCTGTTTAGTTTCCTAGAAGAATTTGTGCGGGGTCCCTTAAGGGTACTAAAGATATCCTACAGCCTCTTATCCTGTAATGAGATATGTTGTTTAAAGGGAACCTGTCACCCCCAAAATGGAAGTTGAGCTAAGCCCACCGGCATCAGGGGCTTATCTACAGCATTCTGGAATGCTGTAGATAAGCCCCCGATGTATCCTGAAAGATGAAAAAAAGAGATTAGATTATACTCCCCCAGGGGCGGTCCCACTGCAGTCCGGTCCGATGGGTGTCGCGGCCCGGGTCCAGCACCTCCCATCTTCTTACGATGATGTCCTCTTCTTTGCTTCCTGTCGCAGCTACAGCGCAGGCGTACTTTGTCTGTCCTGTTGAGGGCAGAGCAAAGTACTGCAGTGCGCAGACGCCGGGCCTCTCTGACCTTACCCGGCGCCTGCACACTGCAATACTTTGCTCTGCCCTCAACAGGGCAGACAAAGTACGCCTACGCCGGAGCCGCAGCGTGAAGACAAGAAGAGGACGTCATTGTAAGAAGATGGGAGGCCCCGGACCGTGACGCCCATTGGATCGGACCGCAGCGGGACCGCCCCTGGGTGAGTATAATCTAACCTCTTTTTCTCATCTTTCAGGTTACATCGGGGGCTTATCTACAGCATTCCAGAATGTTGTAGATAAGCCCCTGATGTCGGTGGGCTTAGCTCAACTTCCATTTTGGGGGTGACAGGTTCCCTTTAAATCTAACTTTCTGAATAATTTTAGTTCTTGTTGTTGTTAATTATAATATTGTCATTTTTATCAGATTATTACAGTCCTAAAATGTTGGGTCTTAAAACTGACCAGGAGGTGCTTGGGGATCTGGTGAAGATGAAGATTCCAGCTGTGGCAGAACTAATAGACAAGCATGGCGTGATGTGGACACTTTTGGTTTCTCGGTGGTTTATTTGTTTGTTCATTGACGTCCTTCCAATAGAGGTAAGTGCACATTATGCTGCTGCTAAATCTTTTGTTATCATCCATATATATTCAAGTTTTTTAAACCTTTCTGATTGGGTGATCTGATGCTTCACAAGAACCTATCACCACCATGATCCTGTTAGTCTTCCTCCCACAAAAAAAAAGTAAATTTTAGTTATATTAAAAAAAATGCCTAGTACCACCTTCATAACCTCACAGTGTGACCTCATGGCTCAGACATTTAACTTGTGCCTTTTTTTTTTTAATCAAATGTAGTCCTTTTTGGAGATGGGGTTCTCCAAACATGTAATAAAATGGCTGCTGTCCCATAATTCAAACAGCAGCCAATGCTAGTCACTTGTCTGCATGAAATCTAAAGAAACGCACCTCTCAAGACCTGTGACCGGCAGACTTCAGCGCAAGGAACACAAAGCTTCAGTCCTCTATGACCAGTCAGCTGAGGAAAAGATGTATTTCTTCTTTTGGCAGAAAAGTATTCACATTGTTTCTTCTCTTGTCACATACTAGTCAGCTCACAGAGGTAGATATACTTGCAATACTGGCCTTCTGTCAGTTAACACACAGGTCTCGGGATTTTTGTTTCTTCAGACGACAGCCCGTCTCGACATATAACTAGAACAGGCTGCCGTTTGAATTATGTGATTGGGCCATTTTATCATATTCTTGGAGAACCCTTTTAAGTTTTCTGTTTTTATGTCTCAACTGGCGAGGTGGATTCTCAAAGACCTTGATCTGGATGAGCAGTTGTTATGCAGCATAGACGTTATGATTTTCACAGTCCAATTGGGAAAGAAGAACCATAGAATCAGAGCTGAGTGACACAGGAAGTTCTGAGACAAACTGGTCCAAGGTATAGCAGATTTAACTGAGCCGAGTCCAAGGCAGCACTGACAAAGCTCCTAGGCAGGGTTACCCAGTGCTAAAACATAGCTGGGTTTGTCAGAAAATACAGGCAGGTATGGTCAGCAGAGTAACCCAGCGATTTAAGTGCTCAGTTTTTCAGAGTGCAGGTAGAACGGTTCTGCTGCATAGCATCATTATCCAGTGGTCACGTGATCCCTGGGTCTACGAAGGGAACAGGAGCTGTGCAGCAAGGAGCCCACATTTCCCCTTTAACTGGGGATAATATACCCCAGTTACAGAGAAAATAGAGTAGTAAGAATTATTGAAATTACATCCAGGTCTTTTATGACCTTTATGAAGGGCACAATGTGAAATAAATGAATAAAAATATGGTAATAATAAGGAAAAAGCAGCTAAAGACTAAATAGTCACTGTGAATCCAAATTGCTGTTACGAGATCCACCCCATTGAAAAAAAAAAATCTGAAGAAAATTGTTACAGAAAGGAGAACACGTCTTTAAATGTAATTTAGTGGTCTTTTGTTAAAAAAGTGGACCATACACTTTCTTCCTTATTTTCTTGCCAATATGGCCCAATATGTGCAAAAAAATGCCAATGGGTATGACAATGACATAAAAATGAAGCCCCATGTATCCTGGAAGAAAAATGTGAAAATTATTTTAATAGCTGAGCAAGAACATTTTTTACAGCCACTTTAAAGTGCATGAGCAAAAATGAAAAAAAAAAAAGTGACACCTTAGGAATGAGAGTACATGGCCTGTTCTTGAGCTGATTAATAGTAATGTTCCTGGTTATAGTTAAAAATTATTCCTATTATCGCTGATGACAGTGATCTGACTGTAATGGTAGAGTGTGTACCGCTTTTACCTGTTGGCATCCACTGCACTTCTGTTGATTAGCCAGCTTGGTTTGACGTCACATGCATAATGCCACAATAATGATACCTGCTTTGCTAATGAAAACAAGCCCTGTCCAACCCATCGTTCAGCCGGCAGCCATCTAATCTGTATGGTCAGCCTAAGATTGGGTCTTCTTCCAATATTATTAGTTTTATATTTTTGCCAATTGAATATTCTGAAATAAGACTTTTTAGTCCCGATTCATCATTTGTATGTTGGGTTTTTTTAAGTCACTTTTTTCTTGTCATGTGGTTTTCACTGGCATCTTGAAAATTTTGTGAAAATTTTAGTAAAATGGCACAAACATTGTGTTCAACATAACTGGCATACACTGAAATCTGGGGTTTCTGGAGTACATTTGTAACAAGTTTGGTGACTTTCAGAAAAAAAAATTGCAATTGCTGAATCTGTCTAAAGCACGGATGTCAATCTCCTATACACAAAGGGCCAAAATTAAAAACTTGGACAAAATCGTGGGCCAACCTTGGTATTTATAAAAAAGAGAAAAAAATGTCTACAAACAAGGAAGTTTTTCCTCCTCATCAGATATAATGTTTTCATATGGAAATAAACTTTAAAGGGGTTGTCCCAAGAAAGTACATTTTAATTAATAGATCTTTGAATAAAATAAATTATTACAAATAGGGCATACTGAAATAATAGAATATGTAATATAAAAGCATATCTGCCAATGGCCTAATGTAAATATGTAATAACAAAGAATAAAAACCTTGAATAATATAATTATTCATGATGCCAACAAAAGTGCCCACCCAACACAGTAAGATACCTCTACAGTACTCTCCACTCGCACGGTATGATGACCCTACCGCACCCCCCTCTAGCCGCCTCTATACCCCCTGGTGACATATGGTGACCCCATCACAGTATTATTCCCCAAGTATAATCCCCACACAGCACTCCACACATATAATGGGCTCCACATAGTCCTCCATACAGTATAATGGACCCCATTGCCTTTCATACAGTATAATGTCCCCACATTAAAAAATAAATACTCCCCTCTCCCCGGTCCCCTACTGCTCCAGTCTCCTCAGCATGTACTCTGCAGCTCTGCACTGCTCGGCACTGTGGGTGCGTTGTAGTGACATCATTTTGCCTGCTGCACTGCGATGTCAGTCATGGGAGAATGATAGCCGAAGGAGTGTCAGCTGACTGATTCCTCTTTCATCATTGATTTCAACTGTATCCGCATCAAAATGACAGCCCTGTTTATCTCCAAACCATTTAGGCTAAACACATTTAGGGCTTTAAAAGGAAATAGTGCATCAGCCCCTGGCCCTTTCACAAATTGAATTAATTTTAGGAACACGGACACCTCTGGCTTCTAGCAAATGTAGCAGCCACAGTGGGATAAGAAGAACCCCAAAATGCGTCTCGCATTATTGTATTTCAGCTTCCTCAGGGAAGGGATAGTGGAATAGGACCTTCTGCTATATGGGTGTCTGCACATGCCTGTGAGCCTTGGCAACTTGCCTGGCCCTCCCGCCCATGTGCAGCCTTACTTGTGTCTTAGGGGTCATGCTGTTGGGGCACACTGCAGAGTGCACATGCACCTACATACCCGGCTGCTATTGGTTGAACCAAACCATGTGATCACAGGTCCTATTGGTTAAAATGATTGTGAAAAGTCTTATTCCACTATATTCCCCCCCCCCCCACGAGGAAGCTGAATTACATTCACGCGAAACGCGCATTGGGGTTCTTCTTATTCCCCTGTGGATGCTACATGATCCGTCATGGGTAAGGATGCAATACATTTCTGAGTCACTCACTACTGCACAGGCACTTTTAAATTGGGCTTTAAATGTCCATTGTGACAATTATCTTTTATGTTGTTCCATTTTTCCTGTCATACCTATGATGGACCTTGTATTTCTGCCTTCTCATTGTAGGACGCAATATTGCTAGATATTTATTACCTGCCACTGGGGATTGTGGTTCTTTGTCATCCTTTTATAGCTAAGTCTTATGTGTGATTTTATGGGTTATTTTCAATTAAGAGGTTTTTTTTTTGTTTATACAATTTGTCATTTATTCTCCTCTTGTTCTTGATCGCGCCATGTTATTCTTTGGAGTGGCAATCTGCATCCACATATACATATGAGATATAGTTAAAAATTTGTGGATCTTAACAATTATGTACCTGATGGATCTATTGCTACTCAATATATAAAATCAATCATCTAGCCATGCAGTTTGCCTTTACTAACATCTCTGAAAGAATGGATTGTTATACAGTCTACAGAGCTCAATGAATTCCAGCATAGCGTGGTACTGTAATGAAATTCCACCATTACAATATATCAGGTTGTGAAATTTCGTTCCTAGATATTCCTTGATGTGAGTGATATTATTGAAACATGGAAGCATTTAAGAATCAAAGCAGTGTAGCCATGAAGTAGCCGATCATGTAAATTTACACAGCGGTGTCACCGAATGCTGAGTGCAGAAAAGTTGCCAAATCTCTGCTAATTCAATAACTTCATAGCCCCAAAACTCTACTGGCAGTATCATCAGCACAAAAACTGTTCACTTGGAGCTTCAAGGTATGGGGTTCCAAGGTCGATCAGCTATATTCAAGCCTTGCATGATCAAGCACAATATCAAACGGAGGAAGTGGTGTAAAGCGCACCACCAGTGGACTCTGAAGTGGTGGATATGTTCTGTAGAGTGACGAATTACACTTCATCTGTCAGTCTGATGAAGCAATATGATTTGGCAAATTCCAGGAGAACTTTTCCTGCCTGACTGCATTGTACCACCTATAAAGTTTGGTGGAGGAGGGATTATACTATCGAGTTTTTCAGTGGATGGCCTAAATGCTTTAGTTCCGGTAAAAAGTGTGGCAATATTAAGTATGCTAAAACATTTTGGACAATTGTATGCTTAACCCCTTAACGACCAATACGCTTAAAACTGCTGTCGTTTAGGGGCCTTATTTCGAATCGCTGTTTTAAAAATGTACATGACGGCTGACACCCTGTGCTATCAGACCCAGCGAGTTTTGGGGCCAATTGACCCCTTTAATACCACTGTCAATTGCGGCAATGGTATCTACAGTAAGTGGTTAAAAAGGGGTTAAAAGACTGGCAGGATCAACCACCCATAATCGCAGGTGCCGATCTATGTCATGTTACCCTGAGGTCATCTGATGACCTCGGGGTATGGTGGCCTGTGATGTTCAGCTAAAAAAAAAATGACAAAAATCTGTTTTGACACTATGTAAAAGCGCAGCGTTTGGAGAAAAATAAAATTACCGTAAACCAAAAAAGTACACACAATTGGAAGTGTTGCGTCCGGACTGACTCAGTCTATCAAACAGTCACGTTATTTATTTCACAAGACAAACACCATTTAAAAAATAAAAAAGTTGCCTTTTTTAAAATACTAAAACACAAAAAACTAATTAAAATGCGAACAAAAAGTCAAAAAATTAAGAAAAAAAAAATTGGTATAAATGAACTCCAGATCGTCCTACAAAAACAAGCCTAATGTGGCTCATTTGGGCAAAAAATGTTACAGCTCTCAGAATGACACTGCAAAAACAGATTCATTTTTGAAAAATATTGTTTTTAGTCTGCAAAAGCAGCAATGCCTAAAACAACTCTGGTATTGCTGTAATTGTACTGACCCAAAGAGCAAATCAGTCTTTTACTGCATGGCGAGCAGTCCAAAAAAAAAAAATGAAAACAATAACTGAATTGCTATTTTTTTGTTCATTCTGTGTCTGAAAAATTGCGATAAAAATACAGTTGTCATACAGCTCTATTCGCCATAAAAGTTACAGCTCTCAGAATATGGGGAGAAAATGGTTCCCTGAAAAATGCCCACATGAAAAATGCCCACAGGAAAATTGCCCACACGGAAAATTGCCCACATGGAAAATTGCCCACACGGACAATTGCCCACACGGACAATTGCCCACACGGACAATTGCCCACACTTAAAATTGCCCACACGGAAAATTGCCCACATGGAATATTGCCCACATGGAAAATTGCCCACACGGAAAATTGCCCACATGGAAAATTGCCCACACTTAAAATTGCCCACATGGAAAATTGCCCACACGGAAAATTGCCCACATGGAAAATTGCCCACATGGAAAATTGCCAATTGCAGCATCACAAAGTTTCAGATCTATGGTATTTGAGGTGAAAGGTGAGGATGTTCACATGATATGTGATCAACTTGTGATTTACAGCTGACCTAGTGCAAAACTGCAAACATGCTGAAGATCTGTGGTTTGTAGCAGTCTGTCATTCTCAGCAATAGATAGATCTAGTCTGCTCTCATCTCTCACTGATTCTGCCTTACTCCTCCCACCAGCCTAAAGCCGCAGCACATGCAGAACCAGCAGCAGTGTGATCCAGAGGAGCCATCATCACTGTTTCCTCCCTCTACTAATATGCCTATGCCTGACCTTGCCATCTCCGTGTGAGGTTTCACCATTACTCCCAAGCAACATGCCCGCTGCCTTGGGGTCATACTTGATTCTGAGCTTTCATTCACCCTCACATCCGATCAATGACTCACTCTTGTTATGTGCACCTCAAAAACATTTCTAGAATTCGACCTTTTCTTACTTTTGACTCTGCAAAAACTCTTATTGTTTCTCTTATTCACTGTCGTCTGGACTATTGTAACTCTCTACTAATCGGCCTCCCTCTTACCAAAACTCTCCCCGCTCTAATCTGTCCTGAATGCTGCAGCCAGGATCATATTCCTCACCAATCGCTAAACCGATGCCTCTACCTTGTGTCCTTCATTACACTGGCTACCCATCCCCTCCAGAATCCAGTACAAACTTATTACCCTTATCCACAAAGCACTCCATGGCTCAGCACCACCCTACATCTCCTCCCTGGTCTCAGCCTACCACTCTACCCGTGCTCTCCGTTCTGCTAATGACCTCAGGTTAACATCCTCAATAATCAGAACCTCCCACTCCCGTCTCCAAGACTTTTCACGTGCTGCGCCAATTCTTTGGAATGCACTACGCACTTCAATATGATTAATCCCCAATCCCCACAGTTTTAAGCGTGCCCTAAAATCACATTTATTCAGACTGGCCTACCGCCTCAACGCATTAACTAACTATCCCTGTGTGGCCCATTTACAAAAAAAAAAAAAACAACTTAAACCATAATCAGGTTCCTCACATCATGTTCTCATACGCTTTATGCAGTTAATAGCCCTCTGTGTCTGTACTGTTACATATTTAGGCAGTGAACTGGTTCATGCAGCTTTATATGAACACCTGATTCTTACACTATGGCTGGTCCGAACAACGAAAGCTATTGTCTCCCCTTTTTCCTCATAGTTTGTAAGCTTGTGAGCAGGGCCCTCATTCCTCTTGGTATCTGTTTTGATCTGTGTTTATTGTTATGCTGTAATGTCTATTGTCTGTACAAGTCCCCTCTAAAATGTACAGGCTGCGGAATATGTTGGCGCTATATAAATAAAATTATTATTACGCAAATTCTGTGTGCCAAATGCCTACGTGTAATCGGAAATACTTTTCAGGCACAGTACAAAGCTCAGAAGGGAAGGAGCACCATATTTCCGTGCAGATTTTTTTTTTTACGGTTTGATGGTACCATGACCCACTAGAAGAGCACCTGAGATGCCAGAGCAGTAACCCCTCTCCCCCACAAGTGACCCCATGAAAGATGTAATAAAATATTTGCATTTAGAAAAATGTGAGGGTTGTACTCACTTTGTGATATACTGTAGGCCCTGCAAAGTCCATTTAAATCTGAATGTCCCTAAAGGAACAGGTTTTGTAAACATTCTTGAAAAAAATGAGATTACTACTATACTTCTAACCCTTCTAACATCTTAATAAAATAAAATGGTGTTTGAAAAATGATGCAGATGTAAAGTAGACGTATGGGAAATGTTGTTTTATTAATTATTTTGTGCAGCATGACTAAACGATTTAAGGCTATAAAAATTGAAAATTTGGAATTTGCTAATTTTTCAACAGTTTTGCCAAAATTCTGATATTTTCACATATAAATGCAAAACGTATTGACCTAAACTTACCAATAACATGAAGTACACAAATTACTTGGAAGCATTCCAGACATATTACCACATAAAGTGACACTAGGGAGATTTTACAAATTTGGCCTGGTCATTAAGGTTAAAATTAGCTCTGTCATGAAGGGTTTAAAATTTTAAGAGAACAGTTTGGGGAAGGCCTTTTGCTGTTCCAGCCCGATTATGTCCCAGTGCAAAAAGCAAAGTCCCTAAAGGCAAGTTTAGTACGTAAAACTAGCCTTAACCTCAATCCAGTCGAGATGAAGTAGACCAGATATTACGGTATATGCCAGGCTGTCTTGTCCAACATACATGTCTGACCTCACAAATTTTTTTTTTCTGGATCAATAGGAAAAATTCCCACATGTACACTCCATAATCTTAAATCTTAAAGAAAAATGTCCCAGAAAATGTGAACGGGAACATGCATATTCTAGAATACCCGATGCGTTAGAATCGGGCCACAATCTAGTCTATATATATATATAATTGTCTAAGGGTTTTTCTGTCTGTCTGTCTATCCTGGAAATCCCGCATATCTGATTGGTCGAGGCCGCCAGGCCTCGACCAATCAGCGACGGGCACAGCATGGCGACGATGATGTCATAAAGGTTGCCTCGACCAATCAGCGACGGGCACAGTCTGCCGCGAATTCTGGAATCATTATTGTCCATATACTACGGGGACATGCATATTCTAGAATACCCGATGCATTACCCGGGCCACAGTCTAGTTCTATATAAATGTCTATGAATTTAATTTGGAATATCCTAAAAGTATAAGTGTAATGTGTGGGTATCCAAATGCCTTTGTCAAAACCATGTAAATGAAGAACTGTTGCCCCTGTTTCAGCTGCCTGAAAAGAATGATTGGCTTTTTGGTTCATGTTGTCCTATACTTAAATCGTTGGTTTTCTATTTCACAGACAGTACTACGCATCTGGGACTGTTTATTCTATGAAGGATCAAAAATCCTTTTTCGTGTGGCCTTAACACTAATAAAGCAATACCAAGCTTACATTTTGGAAGCCAATAATTTTCCAGATGTGTGTGACAAGTTCAAAGACATAACAAAAGGGAAGTTTGTTACAGAGTGTCATCTCTTTATGCAGGTACGGGAATATCATTAGATCACAGTATATTTTTTTTCTAATATTAGTCACAAAGCCGATTGTCACTCGCCTTCAGATTTACTAAAATGTGATGCAATAAGAAAGGGTTTTTGAAAAATTCTAAAGCAAACCATAATAAAATGCTTTTCACACATACATGGTACAATCTATTAATATAGACTGTGCTTTATCTCTTAATTTCCATAGTTGTTTGTGGTTTCCCTTATTTCTTAGGTGCTAATCCACTCTAAATAACTGTCAATTGCGAGGTTAGTTAATAGTTTGAGCAAACACTATGAACCAGTATGATGGCGAATAGATGTTCATGGTCAAACAAAACATAAAAGTAAAACTCTGGGGACATTAATTATTTAATTCTGGTCCCTCAAAATACGTTTCAAAGGTGCCCTGTAGACTATAGGGTCCTCCACCACGAACTGTAACAAGACAAACCTGTTTTCTGAAACCACTGACTGAGCTGTTATTTGCTGAAACTGTACCTCACGGTCTTTTTGTTCTGCCCCCACCTGCATAATCTCTGCACGTAATACTAGTAGGTCTCTGCTCCACTTTGTCAGCTTGCTCCTGCATTCAGACCAGAAATTAGAGAGCATGTCGCATGAAAGATTCTCTTAAAAATTTTATCATCTATCATGCTGCCGAAACAAGGGCAACAAAAATCTAGACACTGGCTGCGTTGCAGCTCTAGATGTTTCTGGCTACAGGTGGCTTTGGCTGCAAAACAGGTGGTGCAGCCAAAGATCGTTGCTACTTCTACATTGCAATGCAATATATCATAAGTGAATGGGGTCTTTTTTTTACCTAGAATACCGCGGCAAGCAATTTTCAAAGAATCGGAGTATGTTGGATTTTTTGTAACTTGTTTGCCAGTTGCTGTACTGTAGGGGTTACAATGTGACCCATTCACTTCACTGTTGTGCTGCGATACAGAATTGACACATAGTAATCCTTGGGCGCACGTGTTGTGGCTAAAGTCGCTGTGTAACCCTAGCCTTGGGCCGGGGTCAGACTGGCGTATGGCATCGGATGCGATATGCTAATGACCCTCGGCTCCTCCTCCATTGCCGGGGTCAACGTATATCACACATTACTCGGATGATATCCGAGTGATCTGTGTTGTCTCACTCGCACCCATAGGCTTATATGGGTGCGAGTGAGCTAAGACTCGGCTGAGTGTCGGTGACAATCACAGCATGCTGCAATTTCACTCGCACTTTGAAAATGGACGAGAAAAAAACACTGATGGGAGCTGTCCCATAGATGAATACTGGTCCAAGTGCTATGCGATGTTTTATCGCATTGCACTTGTCCGTATTCATCACTAGTGTGACCCCAGCCTTACTCTGAAACATTGGTCTTTTTCAGAGAACATATACAAGCTGGCCAGGAACTATGCGTTAATATGACTAATTTGAGGCTAGTCCCTGGTTTCTTCTTCTCGCTCTCTTCCCTGGACTGACAGGTCTCACACTATGTTTTTCAGTCTAGGTGATCAGGGTTTGCTGAAACTACCAGACACCCACCTCAGACTAGTATCTTAATCTTATTGTCCTTATACCTGCGTTTCAAAGGAGGTTTTCTCTGAAACCAAGAGTTTTACAGTACATCCTAAAAGTGCAGCATGGTGGCTCAGTGGTTAGCATTGCAGCCTTGCAGCTCTGGGGTCCTGGTTCATATCCCACCAAGGACATAATCTGCAAGGAGTTTGTATGTTCTCCCCTTGTTTGCATGGGTTTCCTTCGGGTACTCCGGTTGTGCACTCCAATGGGAACAGTGATGATGTCTGTAAAGCACTGTGGAATTAATGGCACTATGTAAGTGAGTAAAATAAATAGATAAATCTTACACAGCCGCCTCTGTTTCTGGCATAAATCTGATCAGCTGACAAATTCCCTTTTAAAGGGAACCTGTCCCCCCAAAATCGAAGATGAGCTAAGCCCACCGGCATCAGGGGCTTGTCTACAGCATTCTGTAATGCTGTAGATAAGCCCCCGATGTATCCTGAAAGATGAGAAAAAGAGGTTAGATTATACTCACCCAGGGGCGTTCCCGTTGCGGTCCGATGGGCGTCGCGGTCTGGTCCGGGGCCTCCTATCTTCATAGGATGACGTTGTCTTCTTGTCTTCACGCTGCAGCTTACTTTGTCTGCCCTGTTGAGGGCAGAGCAAAGTACTGCAGTGCGCTGGCGCCGGGCCTCTTTGACCTTTCCCAGTGCCTGCGCACTGCAGTACTTTGCCCTCAACAGGGTAGACAAAGTACACCTGCTCCGCAGCATGAAGACAAGAGGACGTCATCGTAAGAAGATGGGAGGCCCCGGACCAGACCGCGACGCCCATCGGACCGGACCGCCCACACAGATGAACGCCCAGAGTGTCTGTGCTTCCTAAGACATCACCCTAATTAGCATAGGGACATGTAAGTTATAAAATCATTTTTCTCAGCGATTACAGGACAGTATTAGGTCAGGCAGCGATGATTAGGGATGTACTAGGAAGCTGCAGGGACAGGTAGTCATAGGTTTGGGGCATAAAGTAGGTGACAGGTTCCCTTTTAAATGCTAAAGTATCTCATGTAAAGTAAAAATAATTCACATGCTGACATCCCACATTGGTGACATTCCAGCAATGTTATTGTTGTGTTCGATGATGCTCATGTTTATGTCAAGTGAGCTCTGGCAAGACCTTTTGTGGGTTTACATTTGGCACGTTGGCATTTAAAACTGGATTGCCTAGTACTGTAAGTAAACTGTTGTATTTCTTTAAGAATTTATTAGTGTCACATAAAAACCCTCGAGATCTGGAGTGCAGCAGCACTTACTGAGCTGTGTACTGACGTGTGTATATAAAATACATATATATACTAGCTGTTTCCAGCCAGCTAACGCTCGGCATGCTCATTGCTATCTAATTAACGCTGCTAGTGATTAAACTAAAGTAAATAATGACGGCATTCAATAGCGCTTAAGCAGGTGGTAAATTAACTTAAAATGAAGATAATAACAATAATAATAACTAAACATCAGAATAATACTAATACATTTTATTCACAGTGTAAAATCAAAAGCAAACTGGATTTGTGTGGTTAATGTGTGGGGACAGAGCCTCGTGTGGTAATGTGTGGGGATGCAGCCTCATGTGGTAATGTGTGAGGACGGAGCCTCGTGTGGTAATGTGTGGAGACGGTGCCTCGTGTGCTAATGTGGAGCGACAGAGCCTCATTTGGTAATGTGTGGGGACGGAGCCTCATGTGGTAATGTGTGAGGACGGAGCCTCATATGGTAATGTGTGGGGACAGAGCCTTGTGTGATAATGTGAGGGGGCGGGATTATGTGTGGTAATGTGGTGAGGGGGCGGGATTATGTGTGGTAATGTGGTGGGGGGCAGGATTGTCTGTGGTGGGGGGTGGGATTATGTGTGGTAATGTGGTGGTGGGCGGGATTATGTGTGGTAATGTGGTGTGGGGGTGGGATTATGTGTGGTAGTGTGGTGGTGGGGTGGATTATGTGTGGTAATGTGGTGGGGTGGTGGGGGGCAGGATTATGTGTGGTAATGTGGTGGGGGGCCGGATTATGTGTGGTAATGTGGTGGGGGCGGGATTATGTGTGGTAATGTAGTGGGGGGCGGGATTGTGTGTGGTAATGGGGTGGGGGCGGGATTGTGCGTGGTAATGGGGTGGGGGCGGGATTGTGCGTGGTAATGGGGTGGGGGGCGGGATTGTGTGTGGTAATGGGGTGGGGGGCGGGATTGTGTGTGGTAATGGGGTGGGGCGGGATTGTGTGTGGTAATGGGGTGGGGGTGGGATTGTGTGGGGTAATGGGGGGGTGGGATTGTGTGTGGAAATTATTGTGTGTGGTAATTATTGTGTGTGGTAATGTGGCAGGGGGCAGGATTGTGTGTGGTGATGTATTGGAGGCGGGATTGTGTGTGGTAATGTGGGGGGCGGGATTGTGTGTGGTAATGTGGTGGGGTGGCAGGATTGTGTGTGGTAATGTGGGGGGCGGGATTGTGTGTGGTAATGTGGGGGGCGGGATTGTGTGTGGTAATGTGGTGGTGGGGGCGGGATTGTGTGTGGTGATGTGTTGGGGGCGGGATTGTGTGTGGTGATGTGGGGGGGCGTGATTGCGTGTGGTAATGTGGGGGGCGGGTGTTATGATCCGGTGACCTTGGAGCCGCATGAAACTTTCTCTGGAGTCGGTGGAACCTGTACTGACCGCAATCCTGAACTAACACCGCAACTAGAAGTAGCCGTGGGGTGTGCCTAACACGAACCTAGACACCTCGACACAGCCGGAGGACTAAATACCCCTATAGAGGGAAATAGGAATGCTACCTTGCCTCAGAGCAGACCCCCAAAGGATAGGCAGCCCCCCAGGAATAATGACTGTGAGTAGGAGAAGAATAGACACACGCAGGTAGAAACAGGATTTAGCAAAAGAGGCCACTCTAGCTAAATAGGAAAGGATAGGACAGATTACTAGGCGGTCAGTATTAAAACCCTTCCAAAAATATCCACAGTAGATAATACAAAAAGTTCCACAATCTAACTAAAGACATGGAATGTACACTCACCGGCCACTTTATTAGGTACACCTGTCCAACTTCTTGTTAACACTTAATTTCTAATCAGCCAATCACATGGCGGCAACTCAGTGCATTTAGGCATGTAGACATGGTCAAGACAATCTCCTGCAGTTCAAACCGAGCATCAGTATGGGGAAGAAAGGTGATTTGAGTGCCTTTGAACGTGGCATGGTTGTTGGTGCCAGAAGGGCTGGTCTGAGTATTTCAGAAACTGCTGATCTACTGGGATTTTCACGCACAACCATCTCTAGGGTTTACAGAGAATGGTCCGAAAAAGAAAAAAAATCCAGTGAGCAGCAGTTCTGTGGGCGGAAATGCCTTGTTGATGCCAGAGGTCAGAGGAGAATGGGCAGACTGGTTCGAGCTGATAGAAAGGCAACAGTGACTCAAATCGCCACCCGTTACAACCAAGGTAGGCCTAAGAGCATCTCTGAACGCACAGTGCGTCGAACTTTGAGGCAGATGGGCTACAGCAGCAGAAGACCACACCGGGTACCACTCCTTTCAGCTAAGAACAGGAAACTGAGGCTACAATTTGTACAAGCTCATCGAAATTGGACAGTAGAAGATTGGAAAAACGTTGCTTGGTCTGATGAGTCTCGATTTCTGCTGCGACATTCGGATGGTAGGGTCAGAATTTGGCGTAAACAACATGAAAGCATGGATCCATCCTGCCTTGTATGGAGCATCTTTGGGATGTGCAGCCGACAAATCTGCGGCAACTGTGTGATGCCATCATGTCAATATGGACCAAAATCTCTGAGGAATGCTTCCAGCACCTTGTTGAATCTATGCCACGAAGAATTGAGGCAGTTCTGAAGGCAAAAGGGGGTCCAACCCGTTACTAGCATGGTGTAACTAATAAAGTGGCCGGTGAGTGTATATCTGCCACTCCAGAGAATCCAGCAAGACTGAGAAAATACTGACACAATCGAAGCTGGACAAGAAAACACAAAGAATAGCACTGAATTGTGAAGCACACTGCATGTGTGCCATAGGAAAAAAAAACCCAGACACTTATCTTTGCTGATTTGGCAGGAAGGCAGGAGGAACCAGGCAGAGGTCATAACCTCCCAAGAACAATTGACAACTGGCAAGGACAAATGAATTCTGTACGCCTAAATACCCCAGTCAGAACTGCAATCAGCAGATACACCTGACCAGGGCTGCAACTCAGGGGCAACTGCATTACCACCTACAACCACCGGAGGGAGCCCAAAAGCAGAATTCACAACAGTACCCCCCTCTTGAGGAGGGGTCACCGAACCCTCACCAGCGCCCCCTGGCCGATCAGGTCGAGCCAGATGAAAGGCACGGACCAAATCAGCAGCATGGACATCAGAAGCAAAAACCCAAGAATTATCCTCCTGGCCATAACCCTTCCATTTGACAAGGTACTGAAGCCTCCGCCTCGAAAAACGAGAATCCAAAATCTTCTCAACCACATACTCCAACTCCCCATCAACCAAAACAGGGGCCGGAGGATCAACAGAGGGAACAACAGGCACAACATATTTCCGCAATAAAGATCTATGGAAGACATTATGGATAGCAAAAGAGGCCGGAAGTGCCAATCGAAAAGACACCGGATTAATAATCTCAGAAATCCTATAAGGACCAATAAACCGAGGCTTAAACTTAGGGGAAGAGACCTTCATAGGAACATGACGGGAAGACAACCAAACCAAATCCCCAACCTGAAGCCGGGAACCAACACACCGACGACGGTTAGCAAAACGTTGAGCCTCCTCCTGAGACAACACCAAATTGTCCACCACATGAGCCCAAATCTGCTGCAACCTGTCAACCACAGAATCCACACCAGGACAGTCGGAAGGCTCAACCTGCCCAGAAGAAAAACGAGGATGAAAACCAAAATTACAAAAAAAAGGCGAAACCAAGGTAGCCGAACTAGCCCGATTATTAAGGGCAAACTCGGCCAATGGCAAAAAGGCCACCCAATCATCCTGATCTGCAGACACAAAGCATCTCAAATAGGTCTCCAAAGTCTGATTAGTTCGCTCGGTCTGGCCATTTGTCTGAGGATGAAATGCAGAAGAAAAAGACAAATCAATGCCCAGCCTAGCACAAAAGGCCCGCCAAAACCTAGAAACAAACTGGGAACCTCTGTCGGACACAATATTCTCCGGAATACCATGCAAACGAACCACATGCTGAAAAAACAACGGAACCAACTCTGAAGAGGAAGGCAATTTAGGCAAAGGCACCAAATGAACCATCTTAGAAAACCGGTCACAAACAACCCAGATAACCGACATCCTCTGGGAAACCGGAAGATCAGAAATAAAATTCATAGAAATATGCGTCCAGGGCCTCTCAGGGACCGGCAATGGCAAAAGTAACCCACTAGCACGGGAACAACAAGGCTTGGCCCGCGCACAAGTCCCACAGGACTGCACAAAAGAACGCACATCACGTGACAACGAAGGCCACCAAAAGGACCTACCAACCAAATCTCTGGTACCAAAAATACCAGGATGACCAGCCAACACAGAACAGTGAACCTCAGAAATCACTTTACTAGTCCATCTGTCAGGAACAAACAATTTCCCCACAGGACAGCGGTCAGGTCTATCAGCCTGAAATTCCTGAAGAACCCGCCGTAAATCAGGGGAAATGGCAGAAAGGACCACCCCTTCTTTCAGAATGCCGACCGGTTCAAGGACCTCAGGAGAATCAAGCAAAAAACTACTAGAAAGGGCATCAGCCTTAATATTCTTAGAACCCGGAAGATACGAAACCACGAAAACAAAACGGGAAAAAAACAAGGACCATCGAGCCTGTCTAGGACTCAGCCGTTTGGCAGACTCGAGGTAAATCAAATTCTTATGATCGGTCAGGACCACAATACGGTGCTTAGCTCCCTCAAGCCAATGTCGCCACTCCTCAAATGCCCACTTCATAGCCAACAACTCACGATTGCCGACATCATAATTGCGTTCAGCAGGCGAAAACTTGCGGGAGAAGAAGGCACACGGTTTCATCAAAGAACCAACAATCCCTCTGAGACAAAACGGCCCCTGCCCCAATCTCAGAAGCCTCAACCTCAACCTGAAACGGAAGAGAAACATCTGGTTGGCGCAACACCGGAGCAGAAGTAAATCGGCGTTTAAGCTCCTGAAAGGCAGAGACAGCCGCAGAGGACCAATTCGCCACATCAGCGCATTTTTTCGTCAAATCAGTCAAGGGTTTAACCACGCTGGAGAAGTTAGCAATGAAACGGCGATAAAAATTTGCAAAACCCAAAAATTTCTGAAGGCTCTTCACGGATGTAGGTTGAATCCAATCATGAATGGCCTGAACCTTAACAGGATCCATCTCCATAGATGAGGGAGAAAAAATAAAGCCCAAAAAAGAAACCTTCTGCACCCCAAAGAGAGTCTTAGACCCCTTCACAAACAAAGCATTGTCACGAAGGATCTGAAATACCATCCTGACCTGTTCCACATTAGACTTCCAATCATCGGAAAAAATCAAAATATCGTCCAAAATTTTATACAATCAAGAATTTATCAATATAAGTCCGGAAGATATCATGCATGAAGGATTGAAAAACAGATGGAGCGTTAGTGAGCCCGAATGGCATCACAAGGTATTCAAAATGGCCTTCGGGCGTATTAAACGCAGTTTTCCATTCATCACCCTGCTTAATACGAACAAGATTATATGGCCCCCAAAGGTCAATCTTCGTAAACCAACTAGCCCCCTTTATCCTAGCAAACAAATCGGAAAGCAAAGGTAAAGGGTATTGAAACTTGACCGTGATCTTATTCAAGAGGCGATAATCAATACAAGGTCTCAAGGAGCCATCCTTTTTAGCAACAAAGAAAAAACCCGTTCCCAACGGTGAAGAAGATGGCCGAATATGCCCTTTCTCCAAAGACTCCTTAACATAAGTCCGCATGGCGGTATGTTCAGGCACAGACAGGTTGAAAAGTCGGCCCTTAGGAGACTTACTGCCTGGAATCAAGTCAATAGCACAATCACAGTCCCTGTGCGGTGGAAGAGAACTGGACTTGGGCTCATCGAATACATCCTGAAAATCAGACAAAAACTCTGGAATTTCAGAAGAGGAAGAAGAGGAGATTGACATCAAAGGAACATCATTATGAACCCCCTGACAACCCCAACTAGTCAGACATAGATTTCCAATCCAACACAGCATTATGTACCTGCAACCACGGGAAACCCAGCATGATAACATCATGCAAATTATGCAGTACCAGAAATCGACAATCTTCCTGATGGGCTGGCGCCATGTGCATGGTCACCTGTGTCCAAAACTGAGGCTTATTTTTAGCCAAAGATGTAGCATCAATCCCCCTTAAAGGGATAGTGTTCTGCAAAGGCTGCAAGGGAAAACCACAACGCCTGGCAAACTCAAAATCCATTAAGTTCAAGGCGGCGCCTGAATCCACAAACGCCATGACAGAAAATGATGACAATGAGCAGATCAAGGACACCGATAACAGAAATTTAGGTTGTACAGTACTGATCAGGTTGTATCAGTAAATGAACTAGCGATCCTTTTTGTCCGTTTAGGGCAGACTGAAATGACATGAGAAGCGTCGCCACAATAATAGCACAACCTATTCTGACGTCTGAATCCTTGTCGTTCTGTTCTAGACAAAATCCTATCAAACTGCATTGACTCAGGACCTTGCTCTAAGGACGACGCCACAGTGCGCACAGTTTGACGCTCCCGCAAGCGCCGATCAATCTGAATGGCCAGAGACATAGAATCACTCAGACCGGAAGGCGTGGGAAACCCCACCATAACATCTTTAACGGATTCAGAAAGACCCTTTCTGAAAATTGCCACCAAAGCATCATCATTCCATTTAGTCAACACAGACCATTTTCTAAATTTCTGACAATACAATTCTGCCGCCTCTTGACCCTGAGACAGGGCCAACAAGGTTTTCTCCGCTTGATCCACAGAATTCGGTTCATCATATAATAATCCTAAAGCCTGAAAAAAGGAATCTACATTAAGCAAGGCAGGATTCCCAGATTCCAGGGAAAATGCCCAATCCTGAGGATCGCCACGCAGCAGGGAGATGACAATTTTAACCTGCTGAATATAATCACCGGAGGATCGCGGTCTCAGAGCAAAAAACAGTTTACAATTGTTTTTAAAAAACCCAAATTTGGACCTATCACCAAAAAACAAATCAGGAGTAGGAATCTTCGGCTTTAAAGCAGGAGTCTGAACAATATAATCAGAAATACCCTGTACCCTAGCAGCAAGCTGATCTACACGAGAAGCTAGTTCCTGAACATCCATGCTGGCACAAGACTCCTCAGCCACCCATAGATAAAGAGGGAAAAAAGACAAAACAGACTGCAGAAAAAAAAATGGCTCAACACCTTTCTTCCCTTCTTCTGAGATGCATTTAACTCATTATTGGCCAGTTGTACTGTTATGATCCGGTGACCTTGGAGCCGCATGAAACTTTCTCTGGAGTCGGTGGAACCTGTACTGACCGCAATCCTGAACTAACACCGCAACTAGAAGTAGCCGTGGGGTGTGCCTAACACGAACCTAGACACCTCGACACAGCCGGAGGACTAAATACCCCTATAGAGGGAAATAGGAATGCTACCTTGCCTCAGAGCAGACCCCCAAAGGATAGGCAGCCCCCCACGAATAATGACTGTGAGTAGGAGAAGAATAGACACACGCAGGTAGAAACAGGATTTAGCAAAAGAGGCCACTCTAGCTAAATAGGAAAGGATAGGACAGATTACTAGGCGGTCAGTATTAAAACCCTTCCAAAAATATCCACAGCAGATAATACAAAAAGTTCCACAATCTAACTAAAGACATGGAATGTATATCTGCCACTCCAGAGAATCCAGCAAGACTGAGAAAATACTGACACAATCGAAGCTGGACAAGAAAACACAAAGAATAGCACTGAATTGTGAAGCACACTGCATGTGTGCCACAGGAAAAAAAAACCCAGACACTTATCTTTGCTGATTTGGCAGAAAGGCAGGAGGAACCAGGCAGAGGTCATAACCTCCCAAGAACAATTGACAACTGGCAAGGACAAATGAATCCTGCACGCCTAAATACCCCAGTCAGAACTGCAATCAGCAGATACACCTGACCAGGGCTGCAACTCAGGGGCAACTGCATTACCACCTACAACCACCGGAGGGAGCCCAAAAGCAGAATTCACAACAGGTGGGATTGTGTGTGGTCATTATTGTGTTTGGTAATGTGGTGGGGGGCGGGATTGTGTGTGGTAATTATTGTGTGTGGTAATGTGGTGGGGGGGCGGGATTGTGTGTGGTGATGTGGTGGGGGGGTGGTATTGGGTGTGGTAATGTGGGGGGGCGGGATTGTGCATGGTAATGTGGTGGGGGGGTGGGATTGTGTGGTAATGTGGTGGGGGGGTGGGATTGTGTATGGTAATGTGGTTGGGGGCGGGATTGTGTGTCGTAATGTGGTGGGAGCGGGATTGTGTGGTAATGGGGAGCAGGATTGTGTGGGGTAATGTAGGGGGGCGGGATTGTGTGGGGTAATGGGGTGGGGGGCGGAATTGTGTGGGGTAATGGGGGGGCAGGATTGTGTGTGGTAATTATTGTGTGTGGTAATGTGGTGGGGGGGCGGGATTGTGTGTGGTAATGTGGTGGGGGGCGGGATTGTGTGTGGTAATGTGGTGGGGGGCGGGATTGTGTGTCGTAATGTGGTGGGGGCGGGATTGTGTGGTAATGTGGGGGGGCAGGATTGTGTGTCGTAATGTGGTGGGAGCGGGATTGTGGTAATGGGGGGCAGGATTGTGTGGGGTAATGTGGGGGGGCGGGATTGTGTGGGGTAATGGGGTGGGGGGCGGATTTGTGTGTGGTAATGGGGGGGCGGGATTGTGTGTGGTAATTATTGTGTGTGGTAATGTGGTGGGGGGGCGGGACTGTGTGTGGTAATGTGGTGGGGGGCGGGATTGTGTGTGGTAATGTGGTGGGGGCGGGATTGTGTGTGGTAATGTGGGGTGGGGGGCGGGATTGTGTGTGGTAATGTGGTGGGGCAGGATTGTGTGTGGTAATTATTGTGTGTGGTAATGTGGTGGGGGGCGGGATTGTGTGTGGTGATGTGTTGGGTGGGATTGGGTGTGGTAATGTGGTGGGGGGGCGGGATTGTGCGTGGTAATGTGGTGGGGGGGCGGGATTGTGTGTGGTAATGTGGTGGGGGGCGGGATTGTGTGGTAATGTGGTGGGGGGGCGGGATTGTGTGTGATAATGTGGTGGGGGCGGGATTGTGTGGGGTAATGTGGTGGGGGGGCGGGATTGTATGGGGTAATGTGGGGGGGGGGCGGATTGTGTGTGGTAATGTGGGGGCAGGATTGTGTGGTAATGGGGTGAGGAGCGGGATTATGTGTGGTGATGTGGGGGCGGAGCTACTGTGAGGGGGCGGGATTAGTGAGTAATCACGATGCCTCTTATATAGAGATATATATATATATATATATATATATATATATATATATATATATATATATATATATATATATATATATATATATATATATATATATATATATATATATATATATATATATATATATATATATATATATAGATATATATAGATATATAGATATATAGATATATATAGATATATAGATATATAGATATATAGATATATAGATATATAGATATATAGATATATATAGATATATAGATATATATAGATATATAGATATATAGATATATATAGATATATAGATATATATAGATATATAGATATATAGATATATATAGATATATAGATATACACATATAATTAGTGAGGGCAATTAATGTAAAAATTTTGGCATGGGGGAGCCACATTTGCATTGGGGCCCATAACTTTGTAGTTACACCACTGCTGCCAATACGTCTTTTTACTGACCTGAGCTATAAATTTCATCCCCATACCGGTGACAATCACAGCTGTCGGCTGTACACTATATCTGACAACTTGCTGCATCAGCCACTATCAGCGTTTGCACCTTCCATATCTATTTAACCCCTTAGATGCTGCTGTCAATAGTGACATCATATAAATGGTTAACAGTGTGGGGCTCCCTCTGTATCCCCATTGCACCCTCAAATCATGATTGTGTGGTGCTGATGTCTGCCATGGCAATTCGCGGCCTTAAAGTCTGCCACCTATAGTGACCTGTTCAAGAGGTGGGGGGATATAGAGCAGAGCTGAGTGTGAGTACATACACCTTTCATCTCCTAGCACTCAGTGTGGGGGTAAGAACAGTGCAATAGAGCTGAGTTTTGTCTGATTATAAAAGAAAAATGTCTGCAACTCTCCCCTCATAATTTTCAGTTCTGCTGTGCTGCCCCTCTCCCCCACACAGACTGTCCTGAGATGAAAGCTGTTAGTAATCTCTGCTCTTCTCCCCACATTTGGAATCACACACAGGTCTACAGTGAGATCTCGGGCAGGGTTGGCGTTTGGCACAGGCAGACCAGGCAGACGCCTGGGGTCCCCACCTTCAAAGGGGGCCCCCTGCATCTGCAACCCCTGTATGAATTGCCCAGAGGGTGTACAGCAGTGAATGCTGTGCATTGCTCTGTCCCAGAGCGTCTCTCCCAAACCCCCCTTGAGACCCCCTCAGTGCTGTGATTTACTCATGTGGTCCCAGAGCTCTGTGCTGATTGCTGTAGGATCAGGTTTCACAGTCACATACAGCAGGGATCAGCATAGGCTCTGACCACAGTCACTGCTTGTAATCTGACAGGGCGATCTCCTGTCACTACTGTCTGGATGACACAAGACAGGAATATTGTCTGCTGAATCAGGGCATTTATTATATAGAAATAAATGAATTCCCATACAATAAGGGTAAATTATACACATATAGTACAGGTGTGCATAGGAATCAGCGTTTTTGGTGTATTTTTTTTGCAGCCAAAGTCTGCTCTCTTGACAGTAAAAACACTGCTTTCAAAGCACCCATTTTTTAGGGTATGTGCAGAGGATCCGGAAATGGCAGCCCTTTGGATGCAGTGGACATGTGCGGTGTCCAAAGTGCTGCCATCTTTTGAACACAGGTGATTCCGCGTGTGTTCATTGATCTGTGCGGAATCCCTGCGTCCTATACATTGCAGGGGTGAGATTTCTCTTGTGGAGACTCGTGTCTACGCCATATAAATTGTCATGCTGCAGCCTGAACAGACGCGCCGCATGTCCGTCTCTGCGGGTGAGGTGCAGGTGATAGTGCACGCATAGTAGAGAAAAATTCTGCATATGAACATGGCGAAAAGCTGCTTTTCAAAGTGCCAGCAAACATACGAGATTTCCGAAATCTCCTGCATGCGCTTGTTTGTTTTCTGACTGGATTTCAGAACTGTAGATTTTTTAAATCTGTAGTGTGTCACTTCTTTCAGTGCGTTTTCACCCGTAGAAAGCAATGAAAGAATAAAAAAGCTGCAAATATTGCAACAGCATTTTTCACTGCAATTTTTTAAGTGGTTTTGGTAAATTAAACTATTAGGTCAGTAGTTGTAATGCAGAAACAGCATTGGAACAATGAGGCTATGTGCACACGTTGCGGAATCTGCTGCGGATTTTTCCACCCAGATTCCTAAAAATCTGCAGATAAAACGCCCTGCGTTTTACCTGCACATTTACTGCGAATTTATCGTGGAATTACCGCGGTTTTTGTGCGGTTTTCAACAGCGTTTTTACACCTGCGGATTCCTATTATGGAGCAGGTGTAAAACGCTGCGGAATCCACACAAAGAATTGACATGCTGCAGAAAATATAACACAGCGTTTCTGCGCTGTATTTTCCGCTGCATGTGTACTGCGGATTTTGTTTTCCATACGTTTACATGGTGCTGTCCCAACGCATGGGAAACTGCTGCAGATCCACAGCAAAGCCTCTGGAGGCAATAAAGGAGATCTCCTGTCCAGGTATCACAAACACACCACACACTTCACACTCCAGTCCACCAGGGGGAGCAAAGGTTCTATCTATTAGGTCACTCCTCACAGATAGGTAAAACTGGTGGGTTGGTTAGGAAGTTAGAGAGTTCCTGGCTGGAGACTGAGAGAGAAAGGTCTCCAGGCCGAGCTGTCTGGAGTGATCTCCAGCAGATCCAGACTGAGGTCTGAGGAGGACGAGGGTCCACGGAGCTGCGCCTGCCCCACGTGTGGCAGCATCCAAAGAAAGAGATATTGAAAGGAAGCGTGTCGTAGTGAGTGAGAAACGAAGGCATAGTAACAAGTGGATACCAGAGAGGATAGTAGACGAGAGGAGCTGCATCCTTCTGGTGCGCGTTCCGGTAGCCAGAATACCGAGGGAGTAAAGTGCTCTACGCCATTGCTTCAGAGTCTGGCAGGACAGTCAATTCCAAGTTGGCTGCCCGACCTTAATAACCTAAGAAGACACGGTGGCAACTTGTGGGGGTCGGGGCGTCTGTAGGGTCCCTATAAACAAGCCTCAGGCCATCAGTCATACGGGTTTTGTTCTATCCGACCACGGGGAACAGAGAGAGAAGAGTAATAACAGTGAGGACTTCATTAGAGCTTAAGCAAGTGAGGACCTACTGTGTTACTGTGCGCATAGGAAGGCTGTTGCATTCCACCTGAATAAGGAGACTGTGGATTTGCCTTCAGACCGGCCTGACTCTGCCTACCCCGTGATCCGGTGCCCAGGACTGTGGACACTGAAGCCTTCAGTAAAAGGTAAAGAGACTGCAACTTTGTGTCCTCGTTATTCACCGTGCCTTGCACCATCACCATCTACACTTCTGGGAAGCCCTGGGGATACTTTTCACCTGTGGGAAGGTATACCATCTAGCTGCCATAACATCACCCCAGCGGACCCCTAAGCAGCGTTGGTCACCCTGACCGAATACCACAGGTGGCGCCACGAACATCATACAAACTTTCTTTTTTATTGGACGTCTCTCAAAGGGCCACAGACCGAACCGAGGACCCGGTACCGAGTACCCCATTGCCCTTACGTGGGGGCAATCCACTATGTCTATCTGTGGTGTTACATAGGACTGCATGTGATATATACTAAATTATCTGTACTCAGTTATCACTGCTATCTCTGGTGTTACATAGGACTTCAGGTGACATCTACTACATTATCTGGTCTCAGAGAGTTAGCACTGTTTTATCTGAAGAGTTAAAAAAAAATTAAGAGGGGGTTGGGGGCAATTCTTTGTCTTGGGCACCCCAGTCTTTTCTGACCCTAGCAACGCCCCTGCGTACAGCTGATAGTGGCAGACCCGTTGGCCAATATAAGGCCCCTAAATATGGGGGCCACAGTGCAATGTTATCATTTGGGGCCCCCACTTTAAATTTTTGCCTAGGGCCCCACTTTGTCTAAAACCGGCTCTGATCTCAGGAGACCAGGCTGCCTGTCATTACATGGTTCGGGAGAAACCTACTGTAAGCTTTTGTAGGGGATTTGTTTTTTTCCCCATTATGTTGTTGCCTGCTTATAATCGGTGAAGCTCATGCAGGGGAAGAAGCACACGCCTCCCGAGACAAATCTCTGGCAAAGCCTCCTTGGACTTAAAGGGGTTGTCTGGTCAAAACCATTTTGTCTGCAGTCATTCTGTGTGACTGCAGACTTATGAATCCTGCCAGTGCACGCTGTGTGGATTCACCAGTTTCAGACCTCAGGAACGAAGAGTATGTATGAGTATTACATACCCCCGGCCAGTGGGCGCAGCCTCTCTCCATACACTTGCATTGAGGTGAGTACCCCCCAGTGCGTGCACTGGGGGGATTTATATGTTCAGTCACACAGAGTGACTGCAGACTTATTGGTTTTGACAGACAACCCACAATTATAACCGAAACTTCACAAGTTTAATGTCCCTGCACCGAACAGGAAAACATTAGAAAAATAAATGTTTTATTAAACTCTACAGTTACCATTCCATGATGTGGCCAATTAAACAGGACTTGTGAAAGGTCTTCTTTTAAAGGTGGTGTCTCTGATTTATGATGCTTAATTGCAAGGAAGCTGTAGTACATTGTGGGGTAAAAAAAAAAATTTGAGATTGTGCACCAAAAAAAAAAGGTTCTTATATTAAAACACAATGTTTCTTTATTGCAGAAAATCTTCTCCGAACCTGGAAGTTTGTCACTAAATACAATCATAAAATTGAGAGAACAACGTCGTGCACAGCTACTTACTCAGGAATAATGGATGTTTGAGAGTAACAACTGACACATTCCTCCAATATAATAATTGCACTGAAAAACAATTCCATGTCTGTCACAGCATATTGTACAAAGTATGTGGTATTCTAGACAGAGAAAGGTTAGAGAGGATTTCCACCCAAAACCTATATTAGTGAATCCAAAGTTAGAGCAGCAGCCAGGAGTTCAATTTTTTGCTGCTTTAATTAACAAACAAAATGACATTTTTGCATTTTTCTGTTGAGCACATCAGTAACTGCACCGATACTGGTTGGAAATGTTTAGAACTGACATCAAGTCAAAGTTTGGTGCCAAAGCCACCCTGGGAGTGTTTCCAGCAGTCTTTGATTCTATCTCTGCTGAAAAAAGATGATTCCCTGCACTGTCACATTGATGATCTGGCTGGAAACCCAGAAGTCCTACTTCCTGGCCATGCAATTAATTAGATCAATTGTGAATCTCATGGTGGCAACGAGCTGGCGATGCAAGAATTAATGATTCTGCCATTTGATCCCACCAGCTTTATGAAGACCATATGCACTTCCTCTGAGGGTTACTACAGTCTAAAGAACATAATCAAAGACAAACATGGAAAGTATTCCACCTGTGTTGGCGATGAGGTTGGCTTTGCAAGTCTCCTGCTAATGTATTTATTTTTTTTATTATTGATATTTGGTTTATAACATTTTCACAGTTAAAATGCAACTTGTGCAACATCAAAACTAGTCAAATGGACAAAACAATAACCTATTAGAACAAGGCATGTTTTTTTTGTGTTTTTAATTATTCCAGGCAGTAAGCAGATTACAATAGTACTGTGCTCCCTTGTATAAAGGGATGAAAACATGAAATCAAGGAGGCATTAGAACTTTTGAAGACTGTGCTTAAAAGGGCTGTAGACCAATATAAGATTTATGATCAGGATGGATGTTGCAGCTTCTGAATTTTACTCTGATGGAAAGTAAGGCTTGGATTCAAATTCCAAGATGACACCAGCAAATACTTCACCCCCTGCCTAGGTGGTTGACCTGTACAAGAGTTTCTTTTAAAGAGTGCCTAGTTTTTTTCCATTGAAGAACCATTTGACTTGAATGACTGGGCTGCATGGTCAAAGTTCATCATGTAGTGCCAAGTAGTTAAAGATTATTTGACTGTGACCAACTTGTAAAGAATTGAGAAGGCCTGCAACTGAATTCTTCAAAAGATCAACCATATTATGTCTGTTACTGCACATCTGCAGGAAAGCTAGCTGGCTCCGAACAACAGCCGAGCAGCAGCCGGGGAGTAATTGTCTGCTAGAGAGATTGAAGCCTATATTGGATAGATAAAAAACAGTGATCCATGTAGATCTAAGAGACTGGCAAGATACAGCCACCTGCCTTCAAAACATGCCTTTTGGATACTCTTCAGTTCTCAGCTAATACTTCAGAAAAAGAGTAACCAATGAAGAATCGGACAGATCACTTAATCATCTTTATGTAGTTGCTGTAAATCTGCAGGAACTGGCTTACAGCCTTCATTGCTGCAGAGGCCATGATCACCCCTAAACTTTGCAAAGATTACTGTAGGGCAGGGGTGTCAAACTGCATTCCTCGAGGGCCTCAAACCATGCGTGTTTTCAAGATTTCCTTCTCATTGCACAAGGTGCTGGAATCATTCTGTGCAGGTGATTACATGATCACCTGTGCAATACAAGGAAATCCTGAAAACATGACCTGTTTGCAGCCCTTGAGGAATGCAGTTTGACACCCCTGCTGTAGGGTACACATAAGCCTCTTCCTCACAATCCTGCAGCTTCTGATCTTCCAAACCGAGAAGCTTTGTTATGGCCCCGATCTCTCTCTTAAGTCCTTTTTAAATGGTATGATATTGTGTTGTGTAGTGTCGGGAGGCTAGTTAACAATTAATGTGCAAAATAAAAGATGTAGTTTTACGTACAGCAATTAAACTGTTTTGAAGGTGAAAAAAGAAGAAATTGCAGGTAATGTAGATCTAGTCATTGCTGCTATTAAGTTACAATTTGTTTATATAGACCATTTTAACATTTTGGGTGGAAATCTTTCCCCTTCCCCCCATTCCCCACCCCCCTGGCACTGACTGTTAGCACAGGCCATTGGCTTACCTTTAAGTGCATAAACACTCCTTTTTATTGTAATTAGTAGACCTGACCTATCAACTTGTTTTTCATATTTCTATAGAAATAATAAAGAAATAATAAAGATGCAATCAAACAAAACTATATTCTCTCATTCATTACCTGTCAGTTCAACTATTTTTTAATAAACTATTTATTACTTTCTGTGTTGCAAAATGTTTAACATTGCAAAAATTTGTCAGCAGGTTCAACCCTGCCAAATCATCTATATAGGCATGCAGTTTATAGAAAGATTAATGCATTGATATCTTTTTGTATGTGTTATGTGATGAGTTATTGCAGAGAAATACATGTAAATGAGGTGTTCAGATCTATGGGCAGAATGTAGATCTACCTGAGAATCTGCATTTATGGTTCAGTTCTGTAGTTTGTACCTTCTCTGTATGTAAATCGATCCACCTCTCGGCATGTGTGATGTGAGTCTCCTTTCCGGAAATCTCAGGGGGTGCACAGATCACTGTTCTTCTTCCTTATGAGCAGTGTTCTACCCTTCTGTACAGATGCCACTCAACTTGCTGTTTTTCTACCGGGAACCACCCGTGACTGAGCACTGCGCATGCACAAGAAGAGTGGTGATCTGTGCTCCCCCTCACCCACAA
The DNA here is from genome assembly GCF_051348905.1 of Ranitomeya variabilis. NCBI lineage: Eukaryota > Metazoa > Chordata > Amphibia > Anura > Dendrobatidae > Ranitomeya > Ranitomeya variabilis. The sequence continues at coordinate 517,416,400 of NC_135234.1, forward strand.
CCCTAGAGAGATTGACATCGCACATATTGAGAGTGGATTGAGTAACATACAGCGGAGGCACAGACTATAGAAATGAGCTGTGGACGCAGATGCTATGGGCAGGGCCGAACTGGCAATTCTGGCAAATGCCAAAAGGGCCAGTCTGGTCGTGGGCCGCCTTGTCTGCTACATTATCAGAATCTGCATCCTCAAGACGCCCATATTGTTAAGTTATGACTGAGCACAAACTCACTGGCTCCGTCACTTATCCCAGCAGGCCACGGGTGTCCCTTCTGTCTGCGACCTGCTGGAGGCCAGCACCAACAGGATACATAGGTGGTTCAATGACATAGTAACATAGTTAGCAAGGCTGAAAAAAGACATTTGTCCATCCAGTTCAGCCTATATTCTGTCAGAATAAATCCCCAGATCTACATCCTTCTAAAGAACCTAATAACTGTAAGATACAATATTGTTACACTCCAGGAACACATCCAGGCCTCTCTTGAACCCTTCAACTGAGTTTGCCATCATCCCCTCCTCAGGCAAGGAATTCCAGATTCTCACTGCCCTAACAGTAAAGAATCCTCTTCTATGTTGGTGGAAAAACCTTCTCTCCTCCAGACGCAGAGAATGCCCCCTTGTGACCGTCACCTTCCTTGGTATAAACAGATCCTCGGAGAGATATTTATATTGTCCCCCTTATATAATTATACATGGTTATTAGATCACCCCTCAGTTGTCTTTTTTTCTACTAAATAATCCTAATTTTGCTAATCTCTCTGAGTATTGTAGTTCCCCCATCCCCTTTATTAATTTTGTTGCCCTCCTTTGTACTCACTCATGTTCCATTATATCCTTCCTGAGCACCGGTGTCCAAAACTGTACACATTACTCCATGTGCGATCTAACCAGGGATCTGTGCAGAGGCAGTATAATGCTCTCATTATATGTATTCAGACCTCTTTTAATGCACCCCATGATCCTGTTTGCCTTGGCAGCCGCTGCTTGGCACTCGCTGCTCCAGGTAAGTTTATCATTAACTAGAATCTCCAAGTCCTTCTCCATGTCAGATTTACCCAGTGGTTTCCTGTTCAGTGTGTAATGGTGACATTGATTCCTTATTCCCATGTGTATAACCTTACATTTGTCATTGTTAAACCACATCTGCCACCTCTCGGCCCAAGTTTCCAACTTATCCAGATCCATCTGTAGCAGAATACTATCTTCTCTTATATTGACTGCTTTACATAGTTTTGTATCATCTGCAAATATCGATATTTTACTGTGCAAACCTTCTACCAGATCGTTAATAAATATGTTGAAGAGAAGAGGTCTCAACACCTGCCCCTGCAGTACCCCACTGGTCACAGCGACCCAGTTAAGAGAATATACCACTTATAACCACCCTCTGATTTCTATTATTCATGTTGTTGTTAATTATAATAGCGCCATTCCATGGTGCTTTACATGTGAGGAGGGGTAAACATAGTAAAAACAAGTACAATAATCTTAAACAATACAAGTCACGACTGGTACAGTAGGAGAGAGGACCCTGCCCGCGAGGGCTCACAATCTACAGACCTGCGTATGGGATTTCTGCGGATGGCAGCGTACTTCCTCCCTGAAACCACGGCTACACTCCGCCTACTACTCCTTGCGTGCTGCGGTGCCCTGCATACCTATCTTTAACATTGGGTACGCAGGGACATACGCTGTATGTGGATGTCTCCGCATGCGCCGTTTTCACGCTGCGCCAACCGCAACAAAATGCAAAATGGCGCATGCGGAGGCATCCGCATACAGCATACGTCACTGCGTACCGAAAGTTAAAGATAGGTACGCAGGGCACCGAAGCACCCAAGGAGTAGTAGGTGAAGCGTAGGCGTGGTTTCAGGGAGGAAGTACGCCGCCATCCGCAGCACTCCCGTGTTCAAGTCTGAAACCAGCCTAAGCCAGTTACTTACCCATTCACACACATTTTCCCCCAGACCCAGCATTCTCATTTTGTGTACCAACCTCTTGTGTGGCATGGTATAAAAAAAAATGGAAAAAAGTTATACCACGTCCAATGACTCACCTTGGTCCAGTCTATAGCTTACCTCTCCATAAAAACTGATTAGATTGGTTTGACAGGAGCGATTCCTCATAAACCCATGCTGATATGGAGTTAAACAGTTATTCTCATAGAGATACCGTATATACTCGAGTATAAGCCGACCCCCCTAATTTTGCCACAAAAAAACTGGGAAAACTTAATGACTCGAGTATAAGCCTAGGGTGGAAAATGCAGCAGCTACCGGTAAATGTCAAAAATAAAAAGATACCAATAAAAGTAAAATTAATTGAGACATCAGTAGGTTAAGTGTTTTGAATATCCATATTGAATCAGGAGCCCCATATAATGCCCCATTAGATGCTCCATGCAAAATACACCCCATATAATGCTGCACAAATGCTGATTATGGCCCCATAAGATGCTCCATACAGTCATTTGCTCCATAAATGCTGATTATGGCCCCATAAGATGCTTCATACAGTCATTTGCCCCATGTAATGCTCCATAAATGCTGATAATGGCCCCATACGATGCTCCATACAGTCAGTTACCCCATGTAATGCTCCATAAATGCTGATTATGGCCTCATAAGATGCTCCATACAGACATTTGCCCCATGTAATGCTCCACAAATGCTGATTATGGCCCCATAAGATGCTCCATACAGTCATTTGCCCCATGTAATGCTCCATAAATGCTGATTATAGCCCCATAAGATGCTCCATACAGACATTTGCCCCATGTAATGCTCCACAAATGCTGATTATGGCCCCATCAGATGCTCCATACAGTCATTTGCCCCTGTAATGCTCCATAAATGCTGATTATGGCCCCATAAGATGCTCCATACAGTCATTTGCCCCATGTAATGCTCCATAAATGCTTATTATGCCCCATAAGATGCTCCATGTAGACATTTGCCCCATATAAAGTTGCACAAACATTGATTATGGCCCCATAAGATGCTCCATGTAGACATTTGCCCCATATGCTGTTGCTGCGATAAAAAAAATAAAATAATCACATGCTCACCTCTCGTCACTCAGGCCCCCGGCACTTTCTATATTCACCTGTTCCGCATTCCACCGTCACCAGCCACCGCTACGTTCCCCGTCCACTGCACTGACTGCTCAGGCAGAGGGCGGCGCGCACTAATCGCGTCACCATGCCCTCTGACCTGAGCGTCAGTGCAGAGGATGCAGAAGACGCAGTGGCAGCTGGCGACCGTGGAACAGGGAACAGGTGAATATAGCGCACTGCGTAATACTCACCTGCTTCCTCGGCGCCGGCAGCTTCCTGTAGTGAGAGGTCACATGGTACCGCTCATTACAGTAATGAATATGTGGCTCCACCCTTATGGGAGTGGACATACTCATTACTGTAATGAGCGGTATCATGTGACCGCTCACAACAGGAAGAAGCTGCCGGCGCCGGGGAAGCAGGGACCGCGCCAGGAGCAGGTGAGTATGCTCAGATCGCTGCCGCTCCCCCTCCCCTGCCGACCCCTGGGTATGACTCGAGTATAAGCCGAGAGGGGCAATTTCAGCCTAAAAAAGTGGGCTGAAATTCTTGGCTTATACTCGAGTATATACGGTAATCCAGAATAACATCCCTCAGAAACCCTTCAAATATTTTACCAACTATAGAGGTTAGACTTACTGGCCTATAATTTCCAGATTCACTTTTAGAGCCTTTTTTGAATATTGGTACCACATTTGCAATGTGCCAGTCCTGTGGAACAGACCCCGTCTCTATAGTCTCTAAATATAAGAAATAATGGCTTGTCTATTACATTACTTAGTTCTCTTAGTACTCGTGGGTGTATGCCATCCGGACCCGGAGGTTTATATATTTTAATCTTATTTAGCAGGTTTCGCACCTCTTTTTGGGTTAGATTGGTGACCCTTAATATAGGGTTTTCTTTGTCTCTCGGCATTTTCATCTAGCATTTCATTTTCCACCGTGAATACTGTGACGTCACTGCAATGTGCAGGGCCGGACTGGGACTAAAATTCAGCCCTGGCATTTGAAGTTACACAGGCCCACTTGTCACATGGTGACTGTATAATATCTTTGTACACTTGTAGGCAGGGCCGGTTTTAGGCAAAGTGAGGCCCTAGGTAAAGTTTAAAATGGGGCCCCAAATGCTAACATATTGCACATCACACAAAAGCATTTCTGTTGTATTTACTTGCGCCGAGTTCAGGCCGCTAAATGAGTTTGATCGACAATACGGAAGTTGTTCAACGCTTGTTTCTCGGCCTCTTTCCACCAACTGAGGAATAATGATGGGACAGAACGATCACTAATAGATCACTAACAGATCACCATCATGTTATCAGCAGCACATATACAGTTTACGCTGGCGATGTGCTGCTGAGAACAATGATTTTTGTTCCAGCAAGAACAATCTGAATATGCAGCATTTTACTTGTTTAGTAAAATACACCCCATATTCCTCCATATATTATAATGTGCCCCAAAGTCCTCCATATAGTATAATACACTCCCTATAGTCCTCCATATTAAAATACACTGCTCAGTCCTCCACATAGTATAATACACTCCTCACAGTGCTCCATATAGTATAATGCACCGCCATAGTCATCCATGTACTACAATTCACTTCCCATAGTATAATGCACCCCATAGTTCTTCATATAGTATAACGTATTCCCCATAGTCCTCGATACAGTATAATGCAGCCCACATATAGTATAATGCAGCCACCCCACAGAGTATAATGTAACCCCCCCCATAGAATATAATACAGCCCACCTCCCCATAATATATAATGTAGCCCCCCATAGAATATAATGCAGCCCCCCATAGTATATAACACAGCCTCCCCCATAGTATATTGTTATAGAAAATTTGGCTCGGGGTGAATTTAACCCCGTGTGTATGCTGTGTCCGTTCCCAATTATTATCAGATCAGATCTATTGAGCGCTCAAGAAAGAATGAACTCTGACACAAAGTGACAGTATAACATTCCATCCAGATCTCTGGTTTATTGATTGATACATGATCTTATAAAAGCATATAAAATGGGAGTGGTTAGTAAATTAACATACAATTTAGCTATTATTTCATTGGCTGACTGAGTACATAATGCATTTAACTGAGTACATGGCATCTTTGAACTATGGTCTACCTAGCAACAAACTGATTTTGCACTTTCGGGAACATCTGCCACCTTTATCCTGCTAGTCAGCAACATTTTGGGACATTAGTTTCGAATCATCTGCTTTAACTTCCCTGTTCTCTGGTGATCTAAACATACCAGAAAGTCCCGAGGTCTGTCTTGCCTAACTCATGTGATTAAATTGAGCAATTGATCATAAGATAGTTGAATATATTTGATTTTAAGCTAGGACATGATTTAAAGGGATATACATGCAAGTGAGATCTACATGATATATATATATATTTCTATCACAAGCCCCCCTTAGATATCACTTGCCCTAATCCTAGCCTCCTGTCCCAAAGCGCTGCAACTCTTTTGTGCTGTCGGCGAACTGACATGTACCTAATGCACATGCCCTACACCGTACAGACTTTTCGCAAATGGGCGGTCAGGAGATCTGTCCCTAAAGGGGGGTAGACGCTTGCATAGTCTCATATTGGCGAAGTTCTCCAATCAGTTCCACATATTCATCCTCATCGGGGTGGGAGGAGCCGTCAGGTGGGTGAATCTGGATTCGGATAGGTTCGTCCAGGAGGAGATGTGGCATCAGGTTTGTGGTTTCCTTGACCGTCTTTTCCATCATCCTGCGGATACAAGGGATTACGCAGCAACCAGAAATTATCACAAGAACAAAAACAACAAGTATGGCTGCCCCAATCTGTGCTAATAACCTTTGCCACCCATTCATCCATCCAAAGTACTGGTCCCAAGGATCTTTCACTCCTGAGTTTTGTTTCAATTCTTCTGATAGCTCGGTGAGTTTCTGTATCGCCACCGTGACTTTACCATTGGGACCAGTATTGTCTGGGATGTAGGTACAACAGGTTTCTTTGATCATTTTGCAAACACCTCCTTTTTCAGCTAGAATCATGTCTAGGGCCATCCTGTTTTGGAATGCCATGATGGAAGTGGGGCCCAACTGGTCTGCCAGACCTTTTAGAGCATCTCGGGTGTAGTTAACAAATCTCTGCTGGTTGTAATACACATAATTTATCCAATCAACATTTTTGTTCACAGTTATTATTGGCAACAATGACTCAAATCCTGCCTTGACCTGGTCCCTGGCTTTAAATTCATCAGGTACCCCCCTAGGCACACCTACGTTGTCTATATAAACATGTGGATCAAAACTGCCTTTTGGGGCGCTTGCCCGCTTTGGTCTGCTAACTGCAGTACTGGGTGAGGACTCATGGGTGTGGGGAAACAGGTGGAAGGGCATCAGAATTTTTGCCAGTGCACATTGGCCTACCCAAACACCTTCCAGTCTGCTACGTATCTTCATATCACCACAGATCCAGTATATGTCACCTAGGGAGACCACATGATTAATTAGGTTGTCAGTGGTGGTACTGTACTCTGAGCAGAACCCCTTAGTGAAGTTTTTTACATCCCTGCCAACCCCTGTGCGTGTGTAACAGGTGTAATTACCAGGGTATATTGTTATTCCAGTCCCTGGGGGGGTGTCTTTAGTCATGAGTGGGTACTTAGACTTCCAGTGTTCACAGGATGCAGAATGAGATGAGTTAGTGTATATGCTGAGGAAACAGGCCTGCTGGGATTCTGGGATGTTAAGTGGCACTGTGCCCAGATGGGGTCTGGCTCCGGCACATGCATAACAGCCACTCCCATCATGCTGTTGGGCTGTGTATCTTACCCACTCTAGCCAGTAATTGGTTTCAGAGAACCCAGTCTCTACTGCTAAAGTCTCCTCATAGGTCGGGTTTGTCAGTACCTTTACGTTACTAGGGGTCTCCTGAGTCACATTGGGCTTGTCAGCTGCATTTGCCAGCTTGAATTTTCCTGAGTACTGCACAGGGGGTTTGCGTTCACCACTTGGAGGTGTACTGCTCATTATATAAGTACCGGCATCACCTGGGGAGGGGTTTTCAATGCTAAGTATGAGTCGGTTGCATTCCCCCCTGGTGCTGCACCCCTTCCTGAAGGCCTGCTTTGTTAGGCGCATACGGTCAATTAAGGACTTGCCATCTTTATCTTTTCTGTTTAGGGCTGATGGGGGTTTGTATCCCCAACTGTCACCAGTGTTCCATGCTGCTGCTCCCCAGTATTCACATTTGTCTCCCCAATATTTATCTGCAACACAAATATACTGAGTCCCATGCCCCAAGCTGTCCAGCTGTGTGGGTGGGCAGTGTACCACATCGCAGTAATCAAACAGGTATGTAATTATGTGTGCTGATGTATCGAACCAGAAAATGGTGTAGTCCCCATCCTTGGTGATCTCCCCTCCCAGAGGTGGGGTGCGAGGAGCTTCCACCCCCAGGATATGTATCACAAAGAGGATATACAGGATCATTCTGGCTTTGGCGTATCTTCTGGTACGGGAGCCTTCTTGCAATGCGATGCGTGGATCCAAGTGGGTTTTCCCTCTAGTTTCACAGAGGTTGGTGTTGTCAGCAGCACTTGGAAGGGACCGTCAAATCTGGGGTCGAGTGTTCTCCTCACGAACTTCTTTACCAACACCCAGTCTCCTGGTTTCAGGGAGTGCGTACCGGGTACCGCTCCTGGATCTGGTAATGAAGAGAAAACTCGAGAATGGACATCAGCTAGTTTTTTGGACAGTTGAATTACATAAGCAGACAAAGTATCATATTGCATTGCCAACTGCTGAGGGAAGAATACCCCTAACCTAGGGCTGGACCCAAACAGAATCTCATGTGGTGACAGCTTTTCTGGGCCCCGGGGGGTGTGCCTTACACTAAACAGTGCAATGGGAAGGGTTTCGTGCCATGGTTTGCGTGCCTCTTGGGCAACTTTCAACATCCTGTTCTTAAGTGTCCCATTTAGTCTTTCTACTTTCCCGCTACTCTGAGGGTGATAGGGAGTGTGTAGGCCTAAGTCTGACCCTACTGCTGACCAGATCTCCCTTGTGAGGTTTGCTGTGAATGCGGGACCCTGGTCACTCTCTATCACTTCTGGGACCCCGTATCTGCACACGATCTCTGAGAGCAGCTTCTTTGCAGTAGTCTTTGCTGACTGATTTCTCACTGGGAAAGCTTCTGGCCATCCTGAAAACACGTCCACGACCACAAGGGCATATTCGAAACCTCCACTTGGCGGCATCTGGATGTGGTCTATCTGGATCCTCTGGAAGGGGTATAGTGGTCTGGCCAGATGATGGGTGGGAACTTTCTCCATTCTTCCAGGGTTGCATATGCCACAGGTCAGACAGCTGCTTGCGAACTTGGCTGTTAGGGTGGAGATCCCTGGAGCGAACCAGTAAGCACCAATCAGATCATTCATCTGTGTCTTTGATCTGTGGGTGGGCCCATGTGCCCACTGGACCACCATAGGGTACATGCTTCGGGGTAAACAGGGTTTATAGTCCATTGAGTATACCCTTCCTTCTTGATGTGTTGCACCCTTCCGCATCCAACTCTCTTTCTCTTCCTTTGGAGCTTGCTCTTGCAACTTCTTGAATAGATTCCAAGACGTCATCTCATCTGGTGTCTTGTCCTCAGTTGCCACGTAGTAGCCGTCCGGCTCTACGACCTCTCCCACTTCTCCGCATTGTCTTCCTTTGGCGGCTTCTTTGGCTGCCATATCGGCCATGTTGTTGCCCCGTGCCTCTACTGTGTTCAGTTTTCCATGCGCTTTGACTTTCAGTACGGCCACCATTTTTGGAAGTTGAAGTGCGCTCAGCAGGTCCTTAATGGCTCCATGATGCTTCACGGTTGTTCCGCTTGCTGTGATGAAGTCTCTTGCAGCCCAGATGGGTCCAAAGTCGTGTGCTATGCCATGCGAGTACCTTGAATCGGTGTATATGTTCGCAGTCTTGCCCTCTGCCATCCGGCAGGCCTTCGTCAGTGCTATTAGTTCTGCTTCCTGGGCTGACAGGCTAGGCGGCAGACTTCTGGACCACAGGATTTCTTGATTGCTGGTCACTGCACATCCCGTGTGGAATCTTCCTTCATCATCTGCAAATCTGGAGCCATCTACGTAGAGGATCAACTCTGGGTTGGTCAGCGGCTCTTCTGCCACATTGGGTAGTCCTGCTGTTTCCTGTTGCATGATACTGAAGCAGTCATGGTCATCTGTCCGCAGCAAATCCAGATCCTTGTGGAAGGTATCGTGCAGATTTTGATCTGAGGGGTCCGTATTCATATCCCCCCTTGGGAGTGGGAGTAGAGTGGCCGGATTGAGGACTGTACATCTGGAGATAGTGACATTGTCAGGCAGTAGTAGGGAGCACTGCAGGCGAAGATGTCTTGCGGTGGAGAGATGTTTTGGCTGGGTTTGGTTGAGAATTGCTGAAATGTCATGTGGAGCCAGGATTTCCAGTGGATGTCCAAGAATGATGTCAGCAGTCTTGTCCAAGAGGGCGTGTGCTGCAAATACTGCTCTCATGCAGGAGGGGGCCCCCCTTGCAACTGGATCCAGGCGAGCTGAGAAGTAGCCTAGAGGCCTCTGTCTTCCCCCGTGAGTCTGTGTCAGGACTCCTGTAGCATGGCCTTCTTTCTCCATCAGGTAGAGACGGAATAGCTTCTTGTAGTCAGGTAGGCCTAGTGCTGGCGCTGAGACTACAGAGTCTTTTAGCTTTTTGAACGAACTGAAGGCCACATCTGTTAGCAGGAACGGGGTTGCATTGACGCAGTCATACAGAGGTTGCATTAGGACTGAGGCATCAGGGATCCAGGCTCTGCAATACGAAACCAGACCAAGGAAAGCTTGTAGCCCCTTTGGAGTTGTTGGAGGGGCCATCTTCTCCACTGTGGTCTTCCGATCATCTGTCAGGTGTTTCGTCTGGTGAGCAATGCAGTGCCCAAGGAATGTAACTCGCTTCAGACACCACTGGATTTTGTTCTTTGAGACCTTGCAGCACTGTTCTGCCAGGTAGAGTAGGAGAGACACGGAATGTGTTTTACATGTGTCAAAATCAACTGCACAGAGGAGTATATCGTCCACGTATTGTAGCAGGGTCACTTCTGCATGTTCTGTGATCCAGTTGGCGAGAACTGTGGACATTGCTTTGGTGAATTGTGAGGGGCTGTTCTGGGCCCCCTGGGGCATCACCGCCCATGTGTACTGTGCCCCCTGATGCGTGAAGGCAAACAGGAACTGATCGTCCGGATGGAGGGGAACACTGAAGAAAGCATTAGCCAGGTCGATCACCGTGAACACGGTTGCTGTGGAAGGCACATTTGAGAGCAGTGTGTGCGGGTTCGGCACAATTGGAGTTTCAAATACTGTAGCGTCATTTACAGCTCTTAGGTCATGTACCATTCTGAACTTGGCTGGCTCCCCTTTTACAGTCTTTTTCTTGACAGGGAACAGCGGGGTGTTGCAAGGAGAGGTGCAAGGGACCACGACCCCTATTTCCAGAAACACCTTCAATTGGTCTGAGACAGCTTGACTCTGGGCGATGGACAAGGGATACTGGGCCTTACGAGGATATGGAGTGCCTGGCTTGAGTGATACCCGCACCGGGGCAACTTGAAGTTTTCCCACATCTTGGGGTCCCTTGGACCATAGACTTTCTGGTACTACGTCCAGTACCTCCTTGGGTAGGCCTTCTTCAGTTGCCTAAGGTTCCTGTAGGGCCGCCAGCATCACTGACTCTTCCTGGGTCAAAGGTGAAGAGAGGGTTACGGTCCCATCTTCCTGGAACACTATGGTTGCTTTCGGTTTTTGTAGTAGGTCCGCCCCCAGCAGGTTGAGTGGGCAGGTTCTTGACACCACAAACTGGGATAGGATAGAGTGTCCTGGCTGAGTGCACACGCTCAGAGGCTTTGTAAGCTGAGAATGTCTGACTTGACCATCAATGCCTACGCAAGACACAGAGGATTCTGATAGGCAGGTAGGGTCAGGAAGTTCCACATGTCTCATCACACTTCTGGCTGCACCAGTGTCCACAAGAAAAGATCTGACAACGCCATCCACTTCCAGGGTAATTTGAGGGGTTGGTCCTGCTGAAGGAGTCTTGCATGTCAGGAGCGTGGTATCTTGCGGACCTGGCTTGCCCCTGTCCTATGGGCGGGGTACTTCACTGTTTACTTCGGGGATCCTTTGGCTTGCTCTTCTGGGCAGGGTAGTTGGTTGTGATGGTGCTTTGCACTGATTTCGGTAATGGCCCAATTTGCCGCAGTTGTAACACCTGATACCTCTTCTGTATTGCGGTGTCTCTTCAGGGTCTGCGGCCACCATAACGGGTGCTGTCTTCCGTACCCCTGGTTGGGACTCGATCCCTTTGGCTACTGTGAGCAGGGTGTCCATTGCTATTGACCTGTACTCGGGCCTAGCCACTATCAGTGGCTTCCTGATCGGCTCTCTGAGTCCATGCACAAAGGCCTGTGCCAACATTTGCCTGTGTATTTGGTCATGAATGGTGAAGCCAAGGTCCTGGAAGACCTGCATTACTCTGCCATGAAACTTCTCCACAGACTCTGTCTTCTCCTGACTCATGTCGTGTAAGCTGAGGGCCTGTCCGGCCAGCCTGCCTTTGGCCCACTCTCTGAGTTGTTCAATCAGCTTCGGCCCTGACTCCCAGGCATGTACATCTAGGTCTGCTGCAAGCTTGAAATGTTCCTTCATGATTGGCCAGAAGGCATCACCTGCCTTTATCTCCATCACCGCCCACAGATCATTCCAGGTGGCTGCATATGTGCGCTGGTTCTGCTGCATTCTTCTGTAGAATGGCATGGGGTGCATCTCTGGGTCTGGGAGATTGTTGAGGATGCTGGTCACCTGACTTGGGGTGAAGTGCACATAGTGTAAAGGTGGTGCTTCTATCTGCCCCTGTCTTCTGAGTGCCTGTGGGTTCTTCTTTCTAGTGCTGGGCAGCATGTATGAAGTCCCTTCTTCATCTTCATCAGATGAATTGCTGTGATATCGTGTACCGGGGTCATGCAGTGGCTGATGGGTGGTTCTGGGAATTGCCTTTTTGCGAGAAGATGTCTCTCCACCCTGCTGAAACTGCGGAGGATTATAGTTCCATTGTGGTGTGAATGTTGGCTGCTCTGACCGGGGATACTGATCATTATCAGATGGTGGTGCCTGTGACCTCCCCCCTGTCCCCGGACCTGAGCTGCCTGCTGCTGGTTGAGGGGTGCTTTCAGCAGGGGGATCTCCACCTTCTTCCCCTGATAACATGACTGGTAGAGGCTGAACTGTATTTGGCACATAGAATGTTCCCTGTGCGGTGAGCACCGGATACAGAGAGACCACACTGCTCGAATCCGGCATCCGCCCAGCAGGCAACAAGGCAGGAGAAGGAGAGTGTGATACAGGAGGAGATGCATGGTGCAGAGGGAGAGATGGAAATAGAGATGTAAGGTGCGCAGAAGGAGGGGGTGAGGAGTGGGAGAGAGTGAGAGGGGAAAGCAAAGGGTGTGGTGGAAGAGAAGGGGGAGAGCATGAAGAGTGTGAAGAAGAGGGTGTGTGTGGTGTAAGAGGAGGGGGAGATGAGGGAGCAGAAGGACGGGGTGTGGAGTAATGAGGAGGGGAAAGAGGAGGGGAAAGAGGAGGGGAAAGAGGAGGGGAAAGAGGAGAGGAGGGACGAGGGGTAAGAGGAGAGGAAAGAGGAGAAGAGAGAGGAGGGGAGAGAGGAGGGAGAGAGAGGAGGAGGAGAAAGATGGCGGAGAAAGACAAGGAGAGAATTCCTTCCTCTTCAATGCAGGCCGAGACGGCATCGCCAGAGTAACAGTGCCATCTCCCTGCACCGCGGTTGGGCGGGGCGCACCACACACTGAACAAGTCTCTCTGAACAATGGGTTCTGTTGGGAGCAGACTGTACATACCCAATATTTTTCATCCCCATATGGGGGAGGTGCTGATGGTTTGACACCTTTCCCCACTTTGTACACATAAAAATCACTTCCTGATTCTTTCACATAACGTTCAGTGCTTCCTAATCGATGCAAGTCTGTAGCCACTTTATACCATGCTGCTGCAGCAGACAACAAATCAGTGTCAACTAGCTTCCCTTTCTTCCTTTTTAAAACATCATGCCACTCTGCAGCTTGAAGCCTGCCTCCCTGATGGATTTCACATACTTTCATGAGCTGTTTGTAATTCTTCACATATTTTACACCTTCGTGCTCTGCCACGATCTGGGGGGCCGTTTTCTCGTCAGGGAGCAAAAGGCTCTCCTGTCGCTTGGCCACTTTGTTCCCCATTGCAAAAAGGCAAATGAAAAATACAAGGAAAAAGACCTCTAGGAGGTGTGTATATACAAACACGAAAAATAAAAGAAAAAACACACTTTCAGAAAGTTGATGTGAAAAATTGAGACCAGAATTAAGGAAAACCATCAGAAAAACTCAAAATCTTCATACAAAAAGGAAGGTATATATATATATATATATATATATATATATATATATATATATATATAAAAACTATTCCTTCTTAAACAAAGAAAAAGGTGAAGAGACAGAAAAAGAAAAACTTTTGGAAAAAATTTGGAGAAAAAGAAAAGAGAAAACTAAATAATAACAAAAACTTTACTTTAATAAAAAAAAACTTAGAACAAAAATCTTCAAAATGACTAAAAGACGGCTATATATATATATATATATTCTCCCCTCTGCACTCAATGCAGTCAGAGACACACTTCCCCTTTCTAATACTGTAATATTATAATATGCAATATCACTAAAATCTCGTATCTGATACACGTATGTCACATCAAAAATAATAGGTACTATTTAATTTCACCTCTTCTTCGGATAAATGCTATATTCTAGCTAGACTTCAAAAAAGAAAAGAAAAAGAAAAAAAAAACACAGTTGTGACAGTGTGATTTATCATGCATATTTCTCCGTCTAGAAAAAGAGGAAGTGTTCAGGGAAGAGAAAAAAAACCTCTCTTTTTCAACTTTATAGTTGTATGCACTCAAGCAACATTAACATGACATTTACACACAGGAAAGACGTCCAGGAGAAATATCGATAAGCCCTCTTTATTATTCTGTGACACGTGCTAGCCGTTCTGGGAACAGACAACTATCAATCGCACTTGGCACGCATATGCCGGACTCTACCACCCTCCGATCATCCGGTCGTCCTGACTGGCCGCCGGCTACGGGAATCTGTGGCAGCCCCCACAAGCTATCACCATCCGAGGCCTGGAAACTGGAGCCACCTGCTCCGGAACTACCTGTTCCTTTCCTCTTGCACGGGAATCTGTGATAGCTTATTCAGCGATTTGACCTCCTGTCATCTGTTTCCCAGTAACCACAAGCGTAAGCAGTCACTTCCCTTCTCCTCTCCTGGATCTTATACAAACACAAAACAGATAGCGGTACACAGCAGACACCTAAATCCCAGGGACTTTGGGAGGTATGGACTTTTTACGTCACCTGGGGCTGCGGTGAGCACACCTGACCGGCTAAGGATACAGACTCGGTCTGAGCGCAGGGGACATTCAGGTAAGATGACAGAATTTTCTTACCTTACTCTGATGGAGCTGCAGTCTCCGTCCCTTTGCGCCGAGGCCTCGGCCTGTATCCTCTTTTCTTCCGGTCAGGGATGTCCCCTGAGCGATATCTTCGTCCTGCCCCACGTTGGGCGCCACCTGTTATAGAAAATTTGGCTCGGGGTGAATTTAACCCCGTGTGTATGCTGTGTCCGTTCCCAATTATTATCAGATCAGATCTATTGAGCGCTCAAGAAAGAATGAACTCTGACACAAAGTGACAGTATAACATTCCATCCAGATCTCTGGTTTATTGATTGATACATGATCTTATAAAAGCATATAAAATGGGAGTGGTTAGTAAATTAACATACAATTTAGCTATTATTTCATTGGCTGACTGAGTACATAATGCATTTAACTGAGTACATGGCATCTTTGAACTATGGTCTACCTAGCAACAAACTGATTTTGCACTTTCGGGAACATCTGCCACCTTTATCCTGCTAGTCAGCAACATTTTGGGACATTAGTTTCGAATCATCTGCTTTAACTTCCCTGTTCTCTGGTGATCTAAACATACCAGAAAGTCCCGAGGTCTGTCTTGCCTAACTCATGTGATTAAATTGAGCAATTGATCATAAGATAGTTGAATATATTTGATTTTAAGCTAGGACATGATTTAAAGGGATATACATGCAAGTGAGATCTACATGATATATATATATATTTCTATCACAATATAATATACCCCCACAATAGTATATAACACAGCCACATAGTACATAACATGGCCTCCCCCATAGAATATAATATACTCCCCATAGTATATAGCACAGCCAGCATAGTATATAGCACAAACCGTATAGTATATAGCACAGCCTGCATAATATAGCACAACGCATGTAGTAGATAACACAGCCCACACAGTAGTATACAGCATAGACCAAACAGTAGTATACAGCACAGCCCAGAGTACTATATACAGCACAGCCCACAGTACTATATACAGCACAGCCCACAGAGCACTATATACAGCACAGCCCACTATATACAGCACAGCCCACAGAGTAATATATATAGCACAGCCCACAGAGTACTATATACAGCACAGCCCACAGAGTACTATATACAGCACAGCCCACAGAGCACTAAATACAGCACAGCCCACAGAGCACTAAATACAGCACAGCCCACAGAGCACTATATACAGCACAGCCCACAGAGCACTAAATACATCACAGCCCACAGAGCACTAAATACAGCACAGCCCACAGAGCACTATATACAGCACAGCCCACAGAGTACTATATACAGCACAGCCCACAGAGCACTAAATACAGCACAGAGCACTAAATACAGCACAGCCCACAGAGCACTATATACAGCACAGCCCACAGAGCACTAAATACATCACAGCCCACAGAGCACTAAATACAGCACAGCCCACAGAGTAATATATACAGCACAGCCCACAGAGTACTATATACAGCACAGCCCACAGAGTAATATATATATAGCACAGCCCACAGAGTACTATATATAGCACAGCCCACACAGTAGTATACAGCACAGAGCACAGCCCGCATCTCTTCTCTTCCTCCACCCCCCAGAGAATGGCCCCACACAGTCCAGTAAAAAAAAAAAAAAAAAACTCTCCTCACCTCTCCTCGTGCCCCGCGTTGCTTCCTGGTTCCTGCTCCTGTCTCAGCAGCTGCAGTCTGCCTGGGACACAGCAGGTGCGCGATGATATGACGTCATCGCGCACCCGCAGTGTCAGAGGCAGAGCGGGGAATGATGGGAGAGGGAGCGTCTGTAGACGCTCTCTCCTCCATCATTGCGCTCAACTGTACCGGCGTCTATACGCCGGTATAGTTGAATGCGACGGCGGGGGCGGGGGGAGGCGGATCGAGCGGCCCACTACTGGCACCGGCCCTTCTGGCATTTGCCAGAAGTGCCCGATGGCCAGTCTGGCCCTGGCAATGTGCCACCAGCATCCACTCTGAGAAAGGATAGAAGAGGAGTCAGAGACGTTGCGGAGTATGAGGTGTCTGGATTAGGTGAGTATAGGGATTTTTTGTGGGGGACCTCACACTATATAGGGCACTGTGAGTTGGACCATCATGGTATATAAGGGACTCTGGGGTGGACCACCATACTATATATTGTAGTGTTGGTGGGACCATCATACTACATAGAGGGCTGTTGGGAGGACCATCATACTGTATAGGGGCTGTGAGGCATACCATCATATATAAGGAGTTGTGAAGTGTACCATCATACTATATAGTGGGCTGTGGGGGGACCATCATAATATATAGGGGTGTTGGGGGAGGGGGACCATCATACCATATATGGGGCTGTTGGAGGGACCATCAAACTAAATGGGAAGGAATTGTGAGGGGGAACATCATACTATATAGGGGGCTCTTGGGGGACCATCATACAGTATTGGGGCTATGGGGAATCTCTATAGTGTTTAGGATTCTTTCATACTGTGTCAGATGGCGGAGAAGGGACCATCTTGCTGTGTAGGGTGGTTGTGGTAGACATCATACTGTGTAGGGTGGCTGTAGTGGATGTGGACATTATACTGTCTGAGGGTCTATAGGGTACATTATACTATGAGGGCTGTGGTGGCCATCATACCGTATGGGATGGTTATGGGGACATCATACTGTATGTTGGCTTTGGGGTCCTCATACTGTACAGGAAACTTTAGTGGACATCACACTTTGGTGCCTCGTACTGTATATTGAGGGCTGTGGTGGATACCATACTGTATGGGAGGCTCTGGTGACAATCTTACTGTGTGGGGTGCTGTGGGTCATAATACTTTTTGGGGGCATAATACTCTACAGGGGTCATTTAAGGGGTATCATAACTAGTTATTTTGCATCTACTGAAGCCCCTAAGTGGTCTCACTAAGGGCTGCAATACATTTCCTTCTTCGTTTCTTAAAATGTTGGGAGATATGCTCGTCTTTCACTGACATGATAGGACTCTTTCTATGAGGAGCCTGTTATTTCTATGTACGCCCGTGCTCAAGAGCATTATTACAAAAAAGAGGCACTGGGAGTGATTATGTTAAGGAGGCACAATTAGGGGATTGTTATAATTTTAGGGGAAGTAAGGAGGCATTATTGTATGAGGGCACAAGATATTTTTATTATAAGGAGGTACAGGGTTATTATACGAGGTGAAGGGGGAACATTTTTAAAGGAGGCACGGGAATTATAAGGTATCACAAGTTGTGGTTTGTGCAGAGTTGGTAGAACGTGAGGAGGGGGCTGGAAAATCAGTAAAGTGAAGATGTAGGTTTGTTACGTTTTGCAGGAAAGAGTTATGGATGGAGTAAGAGGTCATAGTGGTCTGGACTGAATGCAAAGGGAAAGGAAAAATGAATGACTGCAATCAGCAAGACGTCACTGTTGAGAACTTGCACAATATACACATATGGTCTGCAGAGCACTGGTGTAAGGCCGGGGTCAAACTAGCGAGTGTGATACAAGAAACTCACATCAATACCCGGCACTGCCGCCAGCACTTGGAACCGGGGCATGCGGCTGCATGTATTTCTATGCAGCCGCACACTCTGGTCCCAAGTGCCTGCGGCAGTGTCGAGTATTGATGCAAGAGACTCGCGCGAGTTTCTTGCATCACACTAGCAAGTGTGACCCCGGTCTTAAACTGATACTACCATTATATGGTCACTGTATGATGGTAATATCAGTCTTAGTACAGTGTTTTTGGTTAAAGTAGTTGTCAAGTTTGAAGTTAAAGTCTGCAGTGACTCAACATGACTGCAGACTTCTGAATCCTTGCAGAGGTTGCACACTGAGGATTCTCCGGTGCTGGCACTGGGAGTTGGTGATCATGTGCAATGGCGTAACTTGAACAGCATGGGCCCCAAAGCAAAAGATCTAATGGGGCCCCCAATTATTGCAAGTCTTTAATAGTACTGGTCTTTTTATATAGGCTAAAGGGACTTTTGGGGTCCCCTAGGCTCCAGGGCCCAGGTACGATTGCAACCCTCACATCTACTGTAGTTACGCCCCTGATCATGTTACCGCAAGTATGAGATTTGCATAAATGTGGTCACGTGCTAAACAGTGATGTGCGAGTATGCTCGTTACTCGAGATTTCTGAGCATGCTTGGGTGTTCTCCAAGTATTTGGGGCGTGCTCGGAGATTTACTTTGTGTCACCGCAGCTGCATGATTTGCGGCTGCTAGACAGCCTCAATACATGTGGGGATTCCCTAACAAACAGGCAATCCCCTCATGTATTCAGGCTGACTAGCAGCCGCAAATCATGCAGCTGCAGCGACACAAAATAAATCTCCGAGCATGCCCAAAATACTCGGAGAACACCCAAACATACTCAGAAGTCTCTCTCTCCCTCCGTGTCTCCAGCATTCTTACTCATACCCCCGTGTCTCCAGCATTCTTCCTCTCCCTCTCCCCCGCATCTCCAGCATTCTTCCTCATACCCCCCGTGTCTCCAGCATTCTTCCTCTCCCTCCCCCATGTCTCCAGCATTCTTTCTCCCCTCCATCTCCAGCATTCTTCCTCCCCCTCCGTGTCTCCAGCACTCTTCCTCCCCCTCCATGTCTCCAGCGTTCTTCCTCTCCCTCCCCGTGTCTCCAGCATTCTTCCTCCCCCTCCGTATCTCCAGCATTCTTCCTCCCCCTCCGTGTCTCCAGCATTCTTCCTCTCCCTCCCCCTCTCGAGTAACAAGCATACTCGCTCATCACTAGTGCTAACTAGACATGCACAGCCAGGGCTGCCACTAGAAATTTCGGGGCCCCATACTGGCAAATTTTTCGGGGCCCCCTTGAGACTCTGCCCAGGCTCCACCCCTCGAACTGTCCACAGTCCCACCGCTCTCTTGGAAAAACTCCACTTCTCATCTATCGCACATTAATAGTTCCCATCACCAGATCACACATATAGCCGGCAGCTTTTGGTTTGGCCCAAAGATTTTTTTAAACCGCCACCATAACACTGTAGACACTTTCGGCCGGGCCCTACTCTGCTGTAACCTATTTGTTAAAATATGCAATACAATTTAGGTATATTTTTATTTTTCAATTTTTAAAATGACCAATAATCTCACATACAAGGAACAAATACCGCTACACCATGTCCAGACCACATATTACAACCAAATAATATCACATACAAAGAACAAATACCACCGCACCATGACCAGACCACATATTACCACCACAGTGATTGAATAATAACACATACAAGGAACAAATACCGCTACACCATGACCAGACCACATATTACCACCACAAAGTGACCAAATAGCACATACAAGGGACAAATACCACTACACCATGACCAGACCACATATTACCACCACAAAGTGACCAAATAGCACATACAAAGAACAAATACTGCAACACCAGGTCCAGACCACATATTACCACCACATTGTGACTGAATACTATAATACTGATCAGTAATAAAAACAAAAAAAACTTGGTGATAGTAATAAGTGCCATTATACACAGGAGATCTGTACGTAGTATGCAGTGTCTGTGTACAGGTAATAGTGATCACTGGTTGTATTATACACAGGAGCTCTGCATATAATGTATAGGTAATACAGTGATCACTGGTGACATTATACACAGGACCTCTGTATATAGTATACAGTGTATAGTGTCAGTGTATAGGTAACACACTGACTCACCAGTGACGTCTCTAGGTGAAGTCCATCTTTCAACTTTCATCCAGCACAGACCGCCGTCACTTCTTCCAGCCAGGGCTAGTCTCTGCAGGAAATAACAGTTATCTCGAGCTCCGCTTGCAGAACACATTGCTTAATTTTTCCCAACTTCTACATTACACCACATGAAGAAAAAAAGGCGACATAGTATCACTCTACACAGTAACAGGTCCGCCCCCCCCCCCATTTAAAACAGTATCCTCAAAAAATAAAATAAATACGTCCCTGCAGTAATAATATCCCTTTAATTAGCTCCTATGGTAACAATATTCCCCATCCTGGCCCCCGTGTGTCTCATTTCTGGCTCCAGCCATGTGTTCTCACATCCTGCCCTCATGAGTATCCATTCTGCCCCATATGATCTCCCAATCCTGCCCCATGATCCTGCATGATCTGTCTCCAATCCTACCCCCAGTGTCTCCAATCATGCCCCCATGTCTTTCATCCTGCCCCGTATCTCCATTCTGCCCCCAGTGTCTCCAGCATTCTGCCCCCAGTGTCTCCAGCATTCTGCCCCCAGTGTCTCCAGCATTCTGCCCCCAGTGTCTCCAGCATTCTGCCCCCAGTGTCTCCAGCATTCTGCCCCCAGCGTCTCCAGCATTCTGGCCCCAGCGTCTCCAGCATTCTGGCCCCAGCGTCTCCAGCATTCTGGCCCCAGCGTCTCCAGCATTCTGGCCCCAGCGTCTCCAGCATTCTGGCCCCAGCGTCTCCAGCATTCTGGCCCCAGCGTCTCCAGCATTCTGCCCCCAGCGTCTCCAGCATTCTGCCCCCAGCGTCTCCAGGATTCTGCCCCCAGCGTCTCCAGCATTCTGCCCCCAGCGTCTCCAGCATTCTGCCCCCAGCGTCTCCAGCATTCTGCCCCCAGCGTCTCCAGCATTCTGCCCCCAGCGTCTCCAGCATTCTGCCCCCAGCGTCTCCAGCTGTCACGGGGAGACTAGGTAAGCTAAGGCTGGTTACCCGGGCCTCTGCGATATCCCTCAGACTAGGGAAAACCCTGTCTGTCCCTCTCCCAGAATTTACACTAATGGTGTGCTTGTCTGGGCCACCAGGCCTGGCCCTGACTCCTGTTTCAGCCCTATGCTGAAACAACCACCCGCCACCCAGTGAATAGACCACACACCAACCCCCACAGAAAGCACAGACAGGGAAAACTAAAAAACGCACCACGCCGCAGACACACAGGAAAACACAATAATGTGCCCAGGGCAAAACAAATACAAATATAGGAAGGAGAAATATAACAAAGGATAATACACCACCAGATACGATATTTCTACTCCAAGACCACCACTCCAGACCGGAATCACTAGGCACAAGCTATAATCGGCAACGCCCAAAGTCCAGCAATACTATTTAAAGGCCGTGGGCGTGACCCAGCCTCCAACCCGAGTACCAGCTAGATTAACCCTGGGCAACCTGGATAAAAATCTAGCCGGTGCCACTGAGCGTATAGTGGATGAATGTGGAATTACCACTGTCTGTTGGACGCCCTAGTGTGAATAGCGTCCAACATGACAGTACCCCGCCTTCTACGAGGGACCCCAGGGCCCTCACGACTTATAGGACCCGGCTTGTCCGGATGGCGGCGGTGAAACATACTGACCAGCCGGTCCGCATGTATGTCCGAGGCTGGTACCCAAGACCTCTCCTCCGGCCCATAACCCCGCCAGTGTACCAGGTACTGTAAAGTGTGGCGCACTACTCGAGAGTCAACCACCTTGGAGACTTCAAATTCCAAATTGCCGTCCACCAAGACTGGAGGTGGCATCGGCGCCGCATCCACGGAACCCACCACCTTTTTTAATAAAGATCTGTGGAACACGTTGTGTATCTTATATACCGTAGGGAGCTCCAATCAGTAGGCTACCGGGTTAATGATGGCGGCGACCCTAAATGGACCAATAAACCTTGGACCTAATTTCAGGGATGGTATTTTGAGTTTTATGTTTTTTGTGGACAACCACACCCAGTCACCCACACTCAGGTCCGGACCTGGCACACGTCTACTGTCAGCCACACATTTATACCTAGCACCCACGCTCAGCAAGCGCTGTTTCACTCTCCTCCAGACAGATGACAGTTGTGCTCCTAGCTGGTCCTCCTCCGGGACGCCAGCAGAGCCCCCCTGACGCAGAGTACAAAATTGAGGATGGTGCCCGTAAACACAAAAGAATGGGGACTCCCCAGACGATTCCTGACGGTGATTATTTATGGCAAACTCCGCCAAAGGAAGGAACGTCGACCACTCCTCCTGATTGTCAGAAACAAAGCAGCGTAAATACTGCTCCAAATTCTGGTTCATACGCTCGGTCTGACCATTTGACTGAGGATGAAACGCCGAAGAATGCGACAACTTGATCCCCAGCCGTGAGCAAAATGCTTTCCAAAACTTTGCCACAAACTGAGTACCCCTATCAGACACGATGTCAGATGGGACCCCGTGAAGTCTGACCACCTCCTGAAAAATACCTGAGCCAGTCTTCTCGTTAGGCAATGAAGGCAAGGACACAAAGTGCGACATCTTTGAGAACCGATCAACAACCACCAGGATGACCGTGTTCCCAGCTGAGGAGGGCAAGTCTGTAATAAAATCCATGGAGATCTCCATCCATGGCCTACTGGGTACCCCGAGAGGATGTAGTGTGCCAGCAGGAAGGGAGCTGGGCGTCTTAGCATTAGCGCACGTGGTGCATGCTGACACGTACGAGACCACGTCCTGTCGGATTTTGGGCCACCAAAACCGACGCGACACCAACTCCAAGGTACCCCTAACCGCTGGGTGGCCAGCCAGGACAGCATCATGATGCTCACCCAACACCTTTAGGCGAAGATGGAGCAGTACAAACGATTTGTTAATGGGAAGCTCTGGTGGTACCTCCTCCTGAGCCTCGGCAATCTCAGCCTCAACCTCGGTCGTGAGAGCCGAGACCACTACACCCTTTTGGAGGATGGGTACCGGATCTTCCCGAGGTTATCCCCCCAGAAAACACCTGGACAAAGCATCAGCCTTAGTGTTCTTAGACCCCGGTCGGTAAGTAACAAAAAAGTTGAATCGCGTGAAAAACAATGCCCAGCGAGCCTGCCTGGGGGACAGATGCTTGGCTGACTCTAAATAAAGCAGATTTTTATGATCAGTGATAACTGTAACCTGGTGGACCGACCCCTCCAAGAAGTGTCGCCATTCCTCAAAAGCCAACAACTCCCTGTTGCCGATATCGTAGTTACGTTCGGCGGGCGACAGCTTCTTGGAAAAGTAGGTGCATGGACGCAACTCGCCCAAGGATGAGCCTTGTGACAGCACCGCCCCCACTACAACCTCAGATGCATCGACTTCTACGGTAAATGGTTTCGATACATCCGGTTGCAGCAGAATGGGGGCCGAAGCAAAACTGTTCTTCAGGAATTCGAATGCGCGCCAGCAGCCTCAGACCAGGCGGAGAAATTGTTACCATTTTTCGTCATGTCAGTGAGCGGTTTATCAATGATAGAAAAATTTTTGATAAACTTTCTATAATAGTTAGAAAACCCAAGGAACCGCTGGAGCGCTTTTAGGTTATCAGGCCGTTCTCAACGCAGCACCGCTTGCACCTTAGCGGCGTCCATTTTAAACCCTGAAGCAGACACAATATAACCCAAGAAAGGCAACTCCTGAACCGGAAATACACATTTCTCAAGATTTGCATAGAGCTTATTCTCTCTGAGTAGCTGTAACACCTGCCTAACATGCTCTAAATGAGTATCACGGTCGCATGAATAAACGAGAATGTCATCTAGGTACACAATAACGAATTTCCCCAGGACGTGCGAGAACATATCATTTATGAAATGTTGAAATACAGCAGGCGCGTTTGTCAACCCAAATGGCATCACCAAATTTTCAAAATGACCCTCAGGAGTATTAAAAGCCGTCTCCCACTCATCCCCTTGACGGACTCTTATGAGGTTGTACGCCCCCCTGAGGTCAAGCTTGGAGTACCACTTAGCACCAGCCACCTGGTTGAACAAATCAGGTATCAGCGGCATAGGGTATGGATCACGAACTGTAATCTGGTTTAACTCCATGAAATCCAGACACGGGCGTAACCCGCCATCTTTCTTCTTAAAGAAAAAGAACCCCACTGCCACAGGCGAGGAGGAAGGCCTGATGTGACCTTTGCTCATACTCTCAGCAATGTAGTCTTTTAAAGCTTGCCTCTCAGGACCAGAAATGTTAAACATCCTTGCTTTCGGCAATTTGGCCCCTGGTTTTAACCTAATAGTACAGTCATAGGGTCGATGTGGTGGCAATTCTGAGCAACCCTTCTCAGAGAACACATCCTTGAAATCCAGCAGTGACTCAGGAATGCTAGGAGTCACAGCGGACACACGTGGCCAGGCAATTCTCCTGGCTGAATCCGCTCCACTGGATTATGTCCTGGGTTTTCCAGTCAATCACCGGGTTGTGCATAGATAACCATGGAAAACCCAGAACCATTTGTGCAGGAAGATTACTGAGCACCCTACATGTAACCTGCTCAAAATGTAGGACACCAATGTGGAGATTCCCCTCAGCCACAAACTCAGTAATCTCCCCCTGTGGGAGAGGAGCGGCATTGATGGTGACCACCCAGTAGGATGAGGCAGCTTTTCGATCCTGAACCCGGCTGTGCACGCAAACTCCTCATCAATTAGATTAGTGGCAGAACCACTATCCACCAAAACAGTGATTGGCAGCTCTCTGCCAGCGACCATAACTCTGGCAGGGAGCATACATTGAGAGACCACCATGGAAGATATGCATAAGCTCAGATTGGCCTCTTCCACACCCTCTGAGCTTAGTAGTTTTCTGCCGTTGCACTTTTCTTAGATAACAGAAGACAAGCATTTACATAATGCCCATTTTTACCACAGCAAAAACAGACTCCCTGCTTCCTGAGCGAGGGGGCTCGATGATGTGACACCCCTACGATTTGCATAGGCTCCGTGGGCTCACCTGCAGCAACCTCACGTGCACCTACGCCCTCCCCCATAGGCGGAGTCTCTTGCGCCCCCTGACGCAAACGGCGATCAATGCGGATAACAAGACTCATAGCAGACTCTAGAGAAGCAGGAGTCTCATACATCAGGAGGGCTTGTTTAACCCTTCTCGAAACCCCATGAACAAACTGACTCCGCAGTGAAGGGTCATTCCATTGTGTGTCCACCACCCAGCGGCGAAATTCAGAACAGTAATCATCCGCCATTCACTCCCCCTGGTGGAGAGCGCATATTTTAGATTCTGCTGGAGCCATTCTGTCAGGATCATCATAAATGAGCCCAAGAGCAGAAAAAAAACTCTCCACTGAGTTAAATGCAGCTGAATCAGATGGTAAAGAAAATGCCCATGCTTGAGGGTCCCCGTTCAGTAATGACAACACCAGGCCCACACGCTGAGCCTCATTACCTGAGGAGATCGGGCACATACGAAAATATAATTTGCAAGCTTCACGAAAAATAACAAATTTACTGCGTTCCCCAGCAAACCTCTCAGGTAAAGGGATCTTTGGCTCTGCAACTCTACCTGCAGTTTCAGCTTGCACATTAGATACTACTAGACCCTGTTGCTGAACCGCCCCCTTCAACTCAGTGACCTGTAAGGACAACGCCTCCAACTGGCGGGTTATGGAAGTCATGGGATCCATGGAATACAAAATTTTGGGGCCGATTATAATGTCACGGGGAGACTAGGTAAGCTAAGGCTGGTTACCCGGGCCCCTGCGATATCCCTCAGACTAGGGAAAACTCTGTCTGTCCCTCTCCCAGAATTTCCACTAATTGTGTGCTTGTCTGGGCCACCAGGCCTGGCCCTGACTCCTGTTTCAGCCCTATGCTGAAACAACCACCCGCCACCCAGTGAATAGACCACACACCAACCCCCACAGAAAGCACACACAGACAGGGAAAACTAAAAAACGCACCACGCCGCAGACACACAGGAAAACACAATAATGTGCCCAGGGCAAAACAAATACAAATATTGGAAGGAGAAATATAACAAAGGATAATACTCCACCAGATACGATATTTCTACTCCAAGACCACCACTCCAGACCGGAATCACTAGGCACAAGGCACAAGCTATAATTGGCGACGCCCAAAGTCCAGCAATACTATTTAAAGGCCGTGGGAGTGACCCAGCATCCAACCCGAGTACCAGCTAGATTAACCCTGGGCAACCTGGATAAAAATCTAGCGGCCGCCACTGAGCGTATAGTGGACGAATGTGGAATTACCGCTGTCTGTCGGACGCCCTAGTGTGAATAGCGTCCGACATGACACCAGCATTCTGCCCCCAGTGTCTCCAGCATTCTGCCCCCAGTGTCTCCATTCTTCCTCCCCCTCCGCGTCTCCAGCATTCTTCCTCCCCCCATGTCTCCAGCATTCTTCCTCATACCTTCTCGTGTCTCCAGCATTCTTCCTCTCCCCCCATGTCTCCAGCATTCTTCCTCCCCCGTGTATCCAGCATTCTTCCTCTCCCTCCGTGTCTCCAGCATTCTTCCTCATACCCCCTGTGTCTCCAGCATTCTTCCTCTCCCCCTCCTCCACGTCTCCAGCATTCTTCCTCATACCCCCCGTGTCTCCAGCATTCTTCCTCCCCCTCCGTGTCTTTAGCATTCTTCCTCCCCCTCCGTGTCTCCAGCATTCTTTCTCTCCCTCATGTCTTTCAGCATTCTTCCTCTCCCTCCCCGTGTCTCCAGCATTCTTCCTCCCCCCGTGTCTCCAGCATTCTTCCTCATACCCCCCCGTGTCTCCAGCATTCTTCCTTTCCCCCTCCCCCGTGTCTCCAGCATTCTTCCTCATATCCCCGTGTCTCCAGCATTCTTCCTCTCCCTCCCCCGTGTCTCCAGCATTCTTCCTCCCCCCGTGTCTCCAGCATTCCTCCTCCCCCTCCGTGTCTCCAGCATTCTTCCTCTCCCTCCCCCTCCGTGTCTCCAGCATTCTTACTCTCCCTCCCCCTCCCATGTCTCCAGCATTCTTCCTCCCCCTCCGTGTCTCCAGCATTCTTCCTCATACCCCGTGTCTCCAGCATTCTTCCTCTCCCCCGTGTCTCCAGCATTCTTCCTCTCCCCCGTGTCTCCAGCATTCTTCCTCTCCCCCGTGTCTCCAGCATTCTTCCTCTCCCCCGTGTCTCCAGCATTCTTCCTCCCCCTCCGTGTCTTTAGCATTCTTCCTCCCCCTCCGTGTCTCCAGCATTCTTCCTCTCCCTCTGTGTCTCCAGCATTCTTCCTCATACCCCCGTGTCTCCAGCATTCTTCCTCTCCCCCTCCCCCGCGTCTCCAGCATTCTTCCTCATACCCCCCGTGTCTCCAGCATTCTTCCTTTCCCTCCGTGTCTTTAGCATTCTTCCTCCCCCTCCGTGTCTCCAGCATTCTTCCTCTCCCTCCGTGTCTCCAGCATTCTTCCTCATACCCCCCGTGTCTCCAGCATTCTTCCTCTCCCTCCCCGTGTCTCCAGCATTCTTCCTCTCCCTCCCTGTGTCTCCAGAATTCTTCCTCCCCCGTGTCTCCAGCATTCTTCCTCATACCCCACCCCCCGTGTCTCCAGCATTCTTCCTTTCCCCCTCCCCCGTGTCTCCAGCATTCTTCCTCATATCCCCGTGTCTCCAGCATTCCTCCTCCCCCTCCGTGTCTCCAGCATTCTTCCTCTCCCTCCCCCTCCGTGTCTCCAGCATTCTTACTCTCCCTCCCCCTCCCATGTCTCCAGCATTCTTCCTCCCCCTGTGTCTCCAGCATTCTTCCTCATACCCCTGTGTCTCCAGCATTCTTCCTCATACTCCGTGTCTCCAGCATTCTTCCTCTCCCCCGTGTCTCCAGCATTCTTCCTCTCCCCCATGTCTCCAGCATTCTTCATCTCCCCCGTGTCTCCAGCATTCTTCCTCTCCCCCCGTGTCTCCAGCATTCTTCCTCTCCCCCCTCCGTGTCTCCAGCATTCTTCCTCTCCCTCTCCCCCGTGTCTCCAGCATTCTTCCTCTCCCCCCATGTCTCCAGCATTCTTCCTCATACCCCCCGTGTCTCCAGCATTCTTCCTCCCCCTCCGTGTCTCCAGCATTCTTCCTCTCCCTCCGTGTCTCCAGCATTCTTCCTCATACCCCCCGTGTCTCCAGCATTCTTCCTCTCCCCCTCCCCCATGTCTCCAGCATTCTTCCTCATACCCCCGTTTCTCCAGCATTCTTCCTCTCCCTCCCCCGTGTCTCCAGCATTCTTCCTCCCCCCGTGTCTCCAGCATTCTTCCTCCCCCCGTGTCTCCAGCATTCTTCCTTATACCCCCGGTGTCTCCAGCATTCTTCCTTTCCCCCTCCCCCGTGTCTCCAGCATTCTTCCTCATATCCCCGTGTCTCCAGCATTCTTCCTCTCCCCCGTGTCTCCAGCATTCTTCCTCTCCCTCCGTGTCTCCAGCATTCTTCCTCATACCCCCCGTGTCTCCAGCATTCTTCCTCTCCCTCCCCGTGTCTCCAGCATTCTTCCTCTCCCTCCCTGTGTCTCCAGAATTCTTCCTCCCCCGTGTCTCCAGCATTCTTCCTCATACCCCCCGTGTCTCCAGCATTCTTCCTCTCCCTCCCCGTGTCTCCAGCATTCTTCCTCTCCCTCCCTGTGTCTCCAGAATTCTCCCTCCCCCGTGTCTCCAGCATTCTTCCTCCCCCCGTGTCTCCAGCATTCCTCCTCCCCCTCCGTGTCTCCAGCATTCTTCCTCTCCCTCCCCCTCCATGTCTCCAGCATTCTTACTCTCCCTCCCCCTCCCATGTCTCCAGCATTCTTCCTCCCCCTCCGTGTCTCCAGCATTCTTCCTCATACCCCCGTGTCTCCAGCATTCTTCCTCATACCCCGTGTCTCCAGCATTCTTCCTCTCCCCCGTGTCTCCAGCATTCTTCCTCTCCCCCGTGTCTCCAGCATTCTTCCTCTCCCCCGTGTCTCCAGCATTCTTCCTCTCCCCCGTGTCTCCAGCATTCTTCCTCCCCCTCCGTGTCTTTAGCATTCTTCCTCCCCCTCCGTGTCTCCAGCATTCTTCCTCTCCCTCTGTGTCTCCAGCATTCTTCCTCATACCCCCGTGTCTCCAGCATTCTTCCTCTCCCCCTCCCCCGCGTCTCCAGCATTCTTCCTCATACCCCCCGTGTCTCCAGCATTCTTCCTTTCCCTCCGTGTCTTTAGCATTCTTCCTCCCCCTCCGTGTCTCCAGCATTCTTCCTCTCCCTCCGTGTCTCCAGCATTCTTCCTCATACCCCCCGTGTCTCCAGCATTCTTCCTCTCCCTCCCCGTGTCTCCAGCATTCTTCCTCTCCCTCCCTGTGTCTCCAGAATTCTTCCTCCCCCGTGTCTCCAGCATTCTTCCTCATACCCCCCCCCCCGTGTCTCCAGCATTCTTCCTTTCCCCCTCCCCCGTGTCTCCAGCATTCTTCCTCATATCCCCGTGTCTCCAGCATTCCTCCTCCCCCTCCGTGTCTCCAGCATTCTTCCTCTCCCTCCCCCTCTGTGTCTCCAGCATTCTTACTCTCCCTCCCCCTCCCATGTCTCCAGCATTCTTCCTCCCCCTGTGTCTCCAGCATTCTTCCTCATACCCCTGTGTCTCCAGCATTCTTCCTCATACTCCGTGTCTCCAGCATTCTTCCTCTCCCCCGTGTCTCCAGCATTCTTCCTCTCCCCCATGTCTCCAGCATTCTTCATCTCCCCCGTGTCTCCAGCATTCTTCCTCTCCCCCCGTGTCTCCAGCATTCTTCCTCTCCCCCCTCCGTGTCTCCAGCATTCTTCCTCTCCCTCTCCCCCGTGTCTCCAGCATTCTTCCTCTCCCCCCATGTCTCCAGCATTCTTCCTCATACCCCCCGTGTCTCCAGCATTCTTCCTCCCCCTCCGTGTCTCCAGCATTCTTCCTCTCCCTCCGTGTCTCCAGCATTCTTCCTCATACCCCCCGTGTCTCCAGCATTCTTCCTTTCCCCCTCCCCCATGTCTCCAGCATTCTTCCTCATACCTCCGTTTCTCCAGCATTCTTCCTCTCCCTCCCCCGTGTCTCCAGCATTCTTCCTCCCCCCGTGTCTCCAGCATTCTTCCTCCCCCCGTGTCTCCAGCATTCTTCCTTATACCCCCGGTGTCTCCAGCATTCTTCCTTTCCCCGTGTCTCCAGCATTCTTCCTCTCCCTCCGTGTCTCCAGCATTCTTCCTCATACCCCCCGTGTCTCCAGCATTCTTCCTTTCCCCCTCCCCCATGTCTCCAGCATTCTTCCTCATACCCCCGTTTCTCCAGCATTCTTCCTCTCCCTCCCCCGTGTCTCCAGCATTCTTCCTCCCCCCGTGTCTCCAGCATTCTTCCTCCCCCCGTGTCTCCAGCATTCTTCCTTATACCCCCGGTGTCTCCAGCATTCTTCCTTTCCCCCTCCCCCGTGTCTCCAGCATTCTTCCTCATATCCCCGTGTCTCCAGCATTCTTCCTCTCCCTCCCCATGTCTCCAGCATTCTTCCTCCCCCCGTGTCTCCAGCATTCTTCCTCATACCCCCCCCGTGTCTCCAGCATTCTTCCTTTCCCCCTCCCCCGTGTCTCCAGCATTCTTCCTCATATACCCGTGTCTCCAGCATTCTTCCTCTCCCTCCCCCGTGTCTCCAGCATTCTTCCTCCCCCCCGTGTCTCCAGCATTCTTCCTCCCCCCGTGTCTCCAGCATTCTTCCTCTTACCCCCCGTGTCTCCAGCATTCTTCCTTTCCCCCTCCCCCGTGTCTCCAGCATTCTTCCTCATATCCCCGTGTCTCCAGCATTCTTCCTCTCCCTCCCCCGTGTCTCCAGCATTCTTCCTCTCCCCCGTGTCTCCAGCATTCTTCCTCTCCCCCGTGTCTCCAGCATTCTTCCTCTCCCCCGTGTCTCCAGCATTCTTCCTCCCCCTCCGTGTCTTTAGCATTCTTCCTCCCCCTCCGTGTCTCCAGCATTCTTCCTCTCCCTCTGTGTCTCCAGCATTCTTCCTCATACCCCCGTGTCTCCAGCATTCTTCCTCTCCCCCTCCCCCGCGTCTCCAGCATTCTTCCTCATACCCCCCGTGTCTCCAGCATTCTTCCTTTCCCTCCGTGTCTTTAGCATTCTTCCTCCCCCTCCGTGTCTCCAGCATTCTTCCTCTCCCTCCGTGTCTCCAGCATTCTTCCTCATACCCCCCGTGTCTCCAGCATTCTTCCTCTCCCTCCCCGTGTCTCCAGCATTCTTCCTCTCCCTCCCTGTGTCTCCAGAATTCTTCCTCCCCCGTGTCTCCAGCATTCTTCCTCATACCCCCCCCCGTGTCTCCAGCATTCTTCCTCATATCCCCGTGTCTCCAGCATTCTTCCTCTCCCGCCGTGTCTCCAGCATTCTTCCTCATACCCCCCGTGTCTCCAGCATTCTTCCTCTCCCTCCCCGTGTCTCCAGCATTCTTCCTCTCCCTCCCTGTGTCTCCAGAATTCTTCCTCCCCGTGTCTCCAGCATTCTTCCTCATACCCCCCCGTGTCTCCAGCATTCTTCCTTTCCCCCTCCCCCGTGTCTCCAGCATTCTTCCTCATATCCCCGTGTCTCCAGCATTCCTCCTCCCCCTCCGTGTCTCCAGCATTCATCCTCTCCCTCCCCCTCCGTGTCTCCAGCATTCTTACTCTCCCTCCCCCTCCCATGTCTCCAGCATTCTTCCTCCCCCTGTGTCTCCAGCATTCTTCCTCATACCCCCGTGTCTCCAGCATTCTTCCTCATACTCCGTGTCTCCAGCATTCTTCCTCTCCCCCGTGTCTCCAGCATTCTTCCTCTCCCCCATGTCTCCAGCATTCTTCATCTCCCCCGTGTCTCCAGCATTCTTCCTCTCCCCCCGTGTCTCCAGCATTCTTCCTCTTCCCCCTCCGTGTCTCCAGCATTCTTCCTCTCCCTCTCCCCCGTGTCTCCAGCATTCTTCCTCTCCCCCCATGTCTCCAGCATTCTTCCTCATACCCCCCATGTCTCCAGCATTCTTCCTCCCCCTCCGTGTCTCCAGCATTCTTCCTCTCCCTCCGTGTCTCCAGCATTCTTCCTCATACCCCCCGTGTCTCCAGCATTCTTCCTTTCCCCCTCCCCCATGTCTCCAGCATTCTTCCTCATACCCCCGTTTCTCCAGCATTCTTCCTCTCCCTCCCCCGTGTCTCCAGCATTCTTCCTCCCCCCGTGTCTCCAGCATTCTTCCTCCCCCCGTGTCTCCAGCATTCTTCCTTATACCCCCGGTGTCTCCAGCATTCTTCCTTTCCCCCTCCCCCGTGTCTCCAGCATTCTTCCTCATATCCCCGTGTCTCCAGCATTCTTCCTCTCCCTCCCCATGTCTCCAGCATTCTTCCTCCCCCCGTGTCTCCAGCATTCTTCCTCATACCCCCCCCCCGTGTCTCCAGCATTCTTCCTTTCCCCCACCCCCGTGTCTCCAGCATTCTTCCTCATATCCCCGTGTCTCCAGCATTCTTCCTCTCCCTCCCCCGTGTCTCCAGCATTCTTCCTCCCCCCCGTGTCTCCAGCATTCTTCCTCCCCCCGTGTCTCCAGCATTCTTCCTCTTACCCCCCGTGTCTCCAGCATTCTTCCTTTCCCCCTCCCCCGTGTCTCCAGCATTCTTCCTCATATCCCCGTGTCTCCAGCATTCTTCCTCTCCCTCCCCCGTGTCTCCAGCATTCTTCCTCTCCCCCGTGTCTCCAGCATTCTTCCTCTCCCCCGTGTCTCCAGCATTCTTCCTCTCCCCCGTGTCTCCAGCATTCTTCCTCCCCCTCCGTGTCTTTAGCATTCTTCCTCCCCCTCCGTGTCTCCAGCATTCTTCCTCTCCCTCTGTGTCTCCAGCATTCTTCCTCATACCCCCGTGTCTCCAGCATTCTTCCTCTCCCCCTCCCCCGCGTCTCCAGCATTCTTCCTCATACCCCCCGTGTCTCCAGCATTCTTCCTTTCCCTCCGTGTCTTTAGCATTCTTCCTCCCCCTCCGTGTCTCCAGCATTCTTCCTCTCCCTCCGTGTCTCCAGCATTCTTCCTCATACCCCCCGTGTCTCCAGCATTCTTCCTCTCCCTCCCCGTGTCTCCAGCATTCTTCCTTTCCCTCCCTGTGTCTCCAGAATTCTTCCTCCCCCGTGTCTCCAGCATTCTTCCTCATACCCCCCCGTGTCTCCAGCATTCTTCCTTTCCCCCTCCCCCGTGTCTCCAGCATTCTTCCTCATATCCCCATGTCTCCAGCATTCCTCCTCCCCCTCCGTGTCTCCAGCATTCTTCCTCTCCCTCCCCCTCCGTGTCTCCAGCATTCTTACTCTCCCTCCCCCTCCCATGTCTCCAGCATTCTTCCTCCCCCTGTGTCTCCAGCATTCTTCCTCATACCCCCGTGTCTCCAGCATTCTTCCTCATACTCCATGTCTCCAGCATTCTTCCTCTCCCCCGTGTCTCCAGCATTCTTCCTCTCCCCCGTGTCTCCAGCATTCTTCATCTCCCCCGTGTCTCCAGCATTCTTCCTCTCCCCCCGTGTCTCCAGCATTCTTCCTCTCCCCCCTCCGTGTCTCCAGCATTCTTCCTCTCCCTCTCCCCCGTGTCTCCAGCATTCTTCCTCTCCCCCCATGTCTCCAGCATTCTTCCTCATACCCCCCGTGTCTCCAGCATTCTTCCTCCCCCTCCGTGTCTCCAGCATTCTTCCTCTCCCTCCGTGTCTCCAGCATTCTTCCTCATACCCCCCGTGTCTCCAGCATTCTTCCTTTCCCCCTCCCCCATGTCTCCAGCATTCTTCCTCATACCCCCGTTTCTCCAGCATTCTTCCTCATACCCCCCCCCGTGTCTCCAGCATTCTTCCTCCCCCCGTGTCTCCAGCATTCTTCCTCCCCCCGTGTCTCCAGCATTCTTCCTTATACCCCCGGTGTCTCCAGCATTCTTCCTTTCCCCCTCCCCCGTGTCTCCAGCATTCTTCCTCATATCCCCGTGTCTCCAGCATTCTTCCTCTCCCTCCCCATGTCTCCAGCATTCTTCCTCCCCCCGTGTCCCCAGCATTCTTCCTCATACCCCCCCGTGTCTCCAGCATTCTTCCTTTCCCCCTCCCCCGTGTCTCCAGCATTCTTCTTCATATCCCCGTGTCTCCAGCATTCTTCCTCTCCCTCCCCCGTGTCCCCAGCATTCTTCCTCCCCCCCGTGTCTCCAGCATTCTTCCTCCCCCCGTGTCTCCAGCATTCTTCCTCTTACCCCCATGTCTCCAGCATTCTTCCTCATACCCCCGTGTCTCCAGCAATCTTCCTCATACCCCGTGTCTCCAGCATTCTTCCTCTCCCCCGTGTCTCCAGCATTCTTCCTCTCCCCCGTGTCTCCAGCATTCTTCCTCCCCCCGTGTCTCCAGCATTCTTCCTCTTACCCCCCGTGTCTCCAGCATTCTTCCTTTCCCCCTCCCCCGTGTCTCCAACATTCTTCCTCATATCCCCGTGTCTCCAGCATTCTTCCTCTCCCTCCCCCGTGTCTCCAGCATTCTTCCTCTCCCCCGTGTCTCCAGCATTCTTCCTCTCCCCCGTGTCTCCAGCATTCTTCCTCTCCCCCGTGTCTCCAGCATTCTTCCTCCCCCTCCGTGTCTTTAGCATTCTTCCTCCCCCTCCGTGTCTCCAGCATTCTTCCTCTCCCTCTGTGTCTCCAGCATTCTTCCTCATACCCCCGTGTCTCCAGCATTCTTCCTCTCCCCCTCCCCCGCGTCTCCAGCATTCTTCCTCATACCCCCCGTGTCTCCAGCATTCTTCCTTTCCCTCCGTGTCTTTAGCATTCTTCCTCCCCCTCCGTGTCTCCAGCATTCTTCCTCTCCCTCCGTGTCTCCAGCATTCTTCCTCATACCCCCCGTGTCTCCAGCATTCTTCCTCTCCCTCCCCGTGTCTCCAGCATTCTTCCTCTCCCTCCCTGTGTCTCCAGAATTCTTCCTCCCCCGTGTCTCCAGCATTCTTCCTCATACCCCCCCGTGTCTCCAGCATTCTTCCTTTCCCCCTCCCCCGTGTCTCCAGCATTCTTCCTCATATCCCCGTGTCTCCAGCATTCCTCCTCCCCCTCCGTGTCTCCAGCATTCTTCCTCTCCCTCCCCCTCCCCCTCCGTGTCTCCAGCATTCTTACTCTCCCTCCCCCTCCCATGTCTCCAGCATTCTTCCTCTCCCTGTGTCTCCAGCATTCTTCCTCATACCCCCGTGTCTCCAGCATTCTTCCTCATACTCCGTGTCTCCAGCATTCTTCCTCTCCCCCGTGTCTCCAGCATTCTTCCTCTCCCCCATGTCTCCAGCATTCTTCATCTCCCCATGTCTCCAGCATTCTTCCTCTCCCCCCGTGTCTCCAGCATTCTTCCTCTCCCCCCTCCGTGTCTCCAGCATTCTTCCTCTCCCTCTCCCCCGTGTCTCCAGCATTCTTCCTCTCCCCCCATGTCTCCAGCATTCTTCCTCATACCCCCCGTGTCTCCAGCATTCTTCCTCCCCCTCCGTGTCTCCAGCATTCTTCCTCTCCCTCCGTGTCTCCAGCATTCTTCCTCATACCCCCCGTGTCTCCAGCATTCTTCCTTTCCCCCTCCCCCATGTCTCCAGCATTCTTCCTCATACCCTTGTTTCTCCAGCATTCTTCCTCATACCCCCCCCGTGTCTCCAGCATTCTTCCTCATATCCCCGTGTCTCCAGCATTCTTCCTCTCCCTTCCCATGTCTCCAGCATTCTTCCTCCCCCCGTGTCTCCAGCATTCTTCCTCATACCCCCCCGTGTCTCCAGCATTCTTCCTTTCCCCCTCCCCCGTGTCTCCAGCATTCTTCCTCATATCCCCGTGTCTCCAGCATTCTTCCTCTCCCTCCCCCGTGTCTCCAGCATTCTTCCTCCCCCCGTGTCTCCAGCATTCTTCCTCCCCCCGTGTCTCCAGCATTCTTCCTCTTACCCCCATGTCTCCAGCATTCTTCCTCATACCCCCGTGTCTCCAGCATTCTTCCTCATACCCCGTGTCTCCAGCATTCTTCCTCTCCCCCGTGTCTCCAGCATTCTTCCTCTCCCCCGTGTCTCCAGCATTCTTCCTCTCCCCCCATGTCTCCAGCATTCTTCCTCTCCCCTCTCTGTGTCTCCAGCATTCTTCCTCTCCCTCTCCCCCATGTTTCCAGCATTCTTCCTCTCCCCCCGTGTCTCCAGCATTCTTCCTCATACCCCCGTGTCTCCAGCATTCTTCCTCCGCCTCCGTGTCTTTAGCATTCTTCCTCCCCCTCCGTGTCTCCAGCATTCTTCCTCTCCCTCCGTGTCTCCAGCATTCTTCCTCATACCCCCGTGTCTCCAGCATTCTTCCTCTCCCCCTCCCCCGTGTCTCCATCATTCTTCCTCATACCCCCCATGTCTCCAGCATTCTTCCTCCCCCTCCGTGTCTTTAGCATTCTTCCTCCCCCTCCGTGTCTCCAGCATTCTTCCTCTCCCTCCGTGTCTCCAGCATTCTTCCTCATACCCCCCATGTTTCCAGCATTCTTCCTTTCCCCCTCCCCCGTGTCTCCAGCATTCTTCCTCTCCCTCCCCGTGTCTCCAGCATTCTTCCTCTCCCTCCCCGTGTCTCCAGCATTCTTCCTCTCCCTCCCCGTGTCTCCAGCATTCTTCCTCTCCCTCCCCGTGTCTCCAGCATTCTTCCTCCCCCCGTGTCTCCAGCATTCTTCCTCATACCCCCCATGTCTCCAGCATTCTTCCTTTCCCCCTCCCCCGTGTCTCCAGCATTCTTCCTCATATCCCCGTGTCTCCAGCATTCTTCCTCTCCCTCCCCCGTGTCTCCAGCATTCCTCCTCCCCCTCCATGTCTCCAGCATTCTTCTTCTCCCTCCCCCTCCGTGTCTCCAGCATTCTTACTCTCCCTCCCCCTCCCATGTCTCCAGCATTCTTCCTCTCCCCCGTGTCTCCAGCATTCTTCCTCTCCCCCCGTGTTTCCAGCATTCTTCCTCTCCCCCCTCCGTGTCTCCAGCATTCTTCCTCTCCCTTTCCCCCGTGTCTCCAGCATTCTTCCTCTCACCCCATGTCTCCAGCATTCTTCCTCATACCCCCGTGTCTCCAGCATTCTTCCTCCCCCTTCGTGTCTTTAGCATTCTTCCTCTCCCTCCGTGTCTCCAGCATTCTTCCTCATACCCCCCGTGTCTCCAGCATTCTTCCTTTCCCCCTCCCCCATGTCTCCAGCATTCTTCCTCATACCCCCGTGTCTCCAGCATTCTTCCTCTCCCTCCCCCGTGTCTCCAGCATTCTTCCTCCCCCCGTGTCTCCAGCATTCTTCCTCCCCCCGTGTCTCCAGCATTCTTCCTTATACCCCCCGTGTCTCCAGCATTCTTCCTTTCCCCCTCTCCCGTGTCTCCAGCATTCTTCCTCATACCCCCGTGTCTCCAGCATTCTTCCTCTCCCTCCCCCGTGTCTCCAGCATTCTTCCTTTTCCCCCGTGTCTCCAGCATTCTTCCTCTCCCTCCCCCATGTCTCCAGCATTCTTCCACCCCCCCGTGTCTCCAGCATTCTTCCTCTCCCCCCATGTCTCCAGCATTCTTCCTTTTCCGCCCGTGTCTCCAGCATTCTTCCTCTCCCCCCGTGTCTCCAGCATTCTTCCTCTCCCCCCGTGTCTCCAGCATTCTTCCTCTCCCCCGTGTCTCGAGCATTCTTCTTCTCCCCCGTGTCTCCAGCATTCTTCCTCATGCCCCCCGTGTCTCCAGCATTCTTCCTCATTCCCCCGTGTCTCCAGCATTCTTCCTCATACCCCCCCGTGTCTCCAGCATTCTTCCTCTCCCCCGTGTCTCCAGCATTCTTCCTCTCCCCCGTGTCTCCAGCATTCTTCCTCTCCCCCCGTGTCTCCAGCATTCTTCCTCATACCCCCTTGTCGCCAGCATTCTTCCTCTCCCCCCGTGTCTTCAACATTCTTCCTCTCCCCCCGTGTCTCCAGCATTCTTCCTCTCCCCCCCCCCCCCTCCATGTCTCCAGCTGTCCCGGGGCCCCCTGGATCGCCGCGTTCAAAAAAAAAAAACACGAGGTGTTTTTACCTGGCCGGGCTCCTGTGGCAGGCAAAGCTCCCGAGTCCAAGCAGATGAAGCGTGCACTAGCCGGCAGCTGACAATGACGTCAGATGCCAGCGAAGGGCGCGCTGCGGCTGAAGTCAGCTGCCAGCCTCAAATTGGCTGGCGGCTGTTAACTATTGACGCGCGGGCCCACACCCGCACGTCAATAACGTTAAACTGCTGCAGCGCCTGTAGGGGGGCCCGGTGAGCAGATGAGACCGGGCCCGATGCAGGACCCCTTTGCCCACCGGGCCCCATACGCCAGACAGGGCAGTAATGCCCTGATGGCGGCCCTGTGCACGGCCATACTCCATACAAATAAAATTAGCAAAGCCGAGTACAATTACTCAGAATGTGACCAGAGGTGTGGAAATCGCTTAATTGCTGTCACATAATGGCCGCTCCCAATGCCAACACTAGAGAATCCTCACAGTGTGCGCTATGAGGATTCAGAAGTCTGAAGTTACATAGACTTTACCCTCAACCCTTTTAATGATCAGTATGGTGGTATTATGAATATTATATGCTTTTAATTTTGGTTATGGTTTGTTAGTAATTGTAATATTGCAATATTATTTTGATATTATAATTATTTAATCTTTTATATAGCAATATTATTGGTATTATTAGAAATATTGGTCTTGTAGTAAATCTGAATTTCCTCCAGGCAGGGTAATATTATCCCCATCTGGTGCTCGAGGGTGAGGACACCATGGGCCTGTGTGATATCAAATGCCAGCACTGAATTTCAGTCCCAGTTTGTCCCTCGCTATGGGAGATTGATGCACTGCCTGTAGATCGGAACAGCTCATTTACATATTAAGAAAAACCTAGATTTATCTGCAATAACTCATCGTATTACAGATATAAAGGTATTAATGTATTAATGTTTCCATAACCTTCATTACTATATAGATGATTAAGGAGAGTTGAACCTGCTAACAAATTCCTTTTTAAAGAAGACTTT
The DNA here is from genome assembly GCF_051348905.1 of Ranitomeya variabilis. Lineage (NCBI taxonomy): Eukaryota > Metazoa > Chordata > Amphibia > Anura > Dendrobatidae > Ranitomeya > Ranitomeya variabilis. The sequence goes on from NC_135234.1 coordinate 517,455,677, forward strand.
TCACTAAATTTTTAATGTTGAACTAGACACATGATATAAATAGTGGCTGCAGAAGAGAATAAAATGTTTTTATTTTGCCTCTGCATTGTAGAGATCTTATCAAAGTATTTAATAGCTAAAGAGTTCATTTTACTTAAGTCCAAGTATGTGTTAGCAGATGGCCTTCACTGGCATCCTGTACTTCTTCCCTTTTGAGTTTTGCTACCTGGTTATGATTGGTTAGGAGTAGGGTTGAGCGAAACGGATCGGACAAATTCAAAAATCGCCAACTTTCGGCAAAGTCGGGTTTCATGAAACCCGACCCGATCCCAGTATGGGATCGGCCATGCGGTCGTCGATCTTCGCGCCAAAGTCGTGTTTCGTATGACGCGTTCAGCGCCATTTCTCAGCCAATGAAGGAGGACGCAGAGTGTGGGCAGCGTGATGACATACAGTTAGGTCCATATATATTTGGACAGAGACAACATTTTTCTAATTTTGGTTATAGACTTTACCACAATGAATTTTAAACAAAACAATTCAGATGTAGTTGAAGTTCAGACTTTCAGCTTTCATTTGAGGGTATCCACATTAAAATTGGATGAAGGGTTTAGGAGTTTCAGATCCTTAACACGTACTACCCTGTTTTTAAAGGGACCAAAAGTAATTGGACAGAATCAATAATTTTAAATAAAATGTTCATTTCTAGTACTTGGTTGAAAACCCTTTGTTGGAAATGACTGCCTGAAGTCTTGAACTCATGGGCATCACCAGACGCTGTGTTTCCTCCTTTTTGATGCTCTGCCAGGCCTTCACTGCGGTGGTCTTCAGTTGTTGTTTGTTTGTGGGCCTTTCTGTCTGAAGTTTAGTCTTAACAAGTGAAATGCATGCTCAATTGGGTTGAGATCAGGTGACTGACTTGGCCATTCAAGAATATTCCACTTCTTTGCTTTAAAAAACTCCTGGGTTGCTTTGGCTTTATGTTTTGGGTCATTGTCCATCTGTAGTATGAAACGACGACCAATCAGTTTGGCTGCATTTGGCTGGATCTGAGCACACAGTATGTCTCTGAATACCTTAGAATTAATTTGGCTGCTTCTGTCCTGTGTCACATCATCAATAAACACTAGTGACCCAGTGTCTCTGGCAGCCATGCATGCCCAAGCCATCACACTGCCTCCGCCGTGTTTTACAGATGATGTGGTATGCTTTGGATCATGAGCTGTACCACACCTTCACCATACTTTTCTCTTTCCATCATTCTGGTAGAGGTTGATCTTGGTTTAATCTGTCCAAAGAATGTTCTTCCAGAACTGTGTTGGCTTTTTTAGATGTTTTTTAGCAAAGTCCAGTCTAGCCTTTATATTCTTGATGCTTTTGAGTGGCTTGCACCGTGCAGTGAACCCTCTGTATTTACTTTCATGCAGTCTTGTCTTTATGGTAGATTTGGTTATTGATACGCCGACCTCCTGGAGAGTGTTGGTCACTTGGTTGGCTGTTGTGAAGGGGTTTCTCTTCACCATGGAGATTATTCTGCGATCATCCACCACTGTTGTCTTCCGTGGGCACCCAGGTCTTTTTGCATTGATGAGTTCACCAGTGCTTTCTTTCTTTCTCAGGATGTACCAAACTGTAGATTTTGCCACTCCTAATATTGTAGCAATTCCTCAGATGGGATTTTTCTGTTTTCGCAGCTTAAGTATGGCTTGTTTCACCTGCATGGAGAGCTCCTTTGACCGCATGTTTACTTCACAGCAAAACCTTCCAAATGCAAGTACCACACCTCAAATCAACTCCAGGCCTTTTATCTGCTTAATTGAGAATGACATAACGAAGGGATTGCCCACACCTGTCCATGAAATAGCCTTGGAGTCAATTGTCCAATTACTTTTGGTCCCTTTAAAAACAGGGTGGCCCATGTTAAGGAACTGAAACTCCTAAACCCTTCATTCAATTTTAATGTGGATACCCTCAAATGAAAGGTGAAAGTCTGAACTTCAACTGCATCTGAATTGTTTTGTTTAAAATTCATTGTGGTAATGTCTATAACCAAAATGAGAAAAATGTTGTCTCTGTCCAAATATATATGGACCTAACTGTAGGTCTCGGTCCCCACCATCTTAGAGAAGGGCATGACAGTGATTGGCTTGCTTTCTGCGGCGTCACAGGGGGTATAAAGGGGCGTGCACGCCGACCGCCATCTTACTTCTGCCGATCTTAGCATAGGGAGAGGTTGCTGCAGCTTCGTCAGAAGAAAGGCTATAGTTAGGGAGGGAAGATTAACCCCCAAACCGCTTGTGCTGTAGCGATTTCCACTGTCCAACACCACCTTTTTTTTGCAGGGACAGTGGAAGCTATATCTTTGTGCATCAGCTCTGTAGCTTATTAGGCTGCCTTATAAGGCTCCCTGATAGCTGCATTGCTGTTTGCATGCTGCTGTGCAAACCAACTGCTTTTTTAAAAGCAAAAATCCTGTTGCTCCTTTCTGCAGTTATCTTGTTTATTTGTCCACACTTTTGTGTGCAGCAGTCCTTTTTGTTGCTGCCATACTTGTCCTGAGAACATTGTAGGGAGATTGAAATTATACTACAGTCCTTGGATTTTTTTCAGATATCTTCCAGCCACTTTCTGCCTCTTACATTGTGTTGTGTTACACACTGTGCCTGAGTTGTGGTGCTGTCTCCCCCCCAAAAAAGGGAGATTCAAAGTGTCACAAAGTGGATAAACCTCAGTCCTCTTAGTTTGTGGTGTATCAGCCAGCCACTTGCTGCCACTCACATTGCGTTGTAAAATACACAGGGCCTGAGTTTGGGTTCAGTCTCCCCCCCAAAAAAAAGTGAGATTGAAATTCTCACAAAGTGGATATACCTCAGTCCTCTTAGTTTGTGGTGTATCAGCCAGCCACTTGCTGCCACTCACATTGCGTTGTAAAATACACGGGGCCTGAGTTAGGGTTTAGTCTCCCCCCAAAAAAAGTGAGATTGAAATTCTCACAAAGTGGATATACCTCAATCCTCTTAGTTTGTGGTGTATCAGCCAGCCACTTGCTGCCACTCACATTGCATTGTAAAATACACTGGGCCTGAGTTTGGGTTCTGTGTCCAAAAAAAAAAAAGTGAGATTGAAATTCTCACAAAGTGGATATAACTCAGTCCTCTTAGTTTGTGGTGTATCAGCCAGCCACTTGCTGCCACTTACATTGCGTTGTACACTGGGCCTGAGTTGTGGTGCAGTCTCCCCCCCAAAAAAGGGAGAATTAAATTCTCAACAAGTTTATATACACCTTCTACCTTGTTTTACAGTACCATATAACGGTTGTTATTTTGGTTACGTTTTCCCAAAAATGAGGAAGTCTAGTGGAAGAGACCGTGGGCGGTCGTTGCCAGCTGGTACTGATAGTGGTGGTGGTGGTGGTGGTGGAGCATCTGGTGGTAGTGGGAAAAGCAAAATAGCAGCTAAGGCTGGAAGAGTTGAGCCAGCATCATCGTCTGCCTACACAAGGCCTCGAAGGCTCCCTTATCTGGGAGTAGGAACACAAGTTTTAAAGCCGGAGCAGCAGGAAAAAGTTTTGCCTCCTCTTCAGAAAGTTCCAAATTTAAAAGCAGCGAGTCGTCAGTGGATGCTCCCAGTCAGGAACAAGTTGCTTCCTTGTGTCCTTCACCCAAACCAAAAGTGAAGGATGCGTCAGGCGACACAACAGGTTACTCCATGGAGCTCTTTACACATACTGTGCCTGGGTTAGAAAGGGAAATTGTTAACAGCCCATTACAAGATGAATCGGACATGGAGTGCACAGATACATAGCCACAGCTAGATTATCATGCTGTTCCATTGACTCAGATCACTACATTGCCCTCGCAGTGTACTGAGCCAGAATCTGACCCTGATGAGACTATGGTGCCCCGTCCCGAACGCTATAGCACCTTACACGGTGACACAGAGAAAGGTGCACATGATATTGAAGAGGAGGTGATAGATGACCCAGTTGTTGACACGGATTGGCAGCCATTTGGGGAAAAGGGTGCAGCTGACAGTAGCTCAGAAGCGGAGGAGGATGATCCGCAGCAGCCATCAACATCACAACAGCTTTCATCTGGCAGGCCCATCTCAAGCCAAAAAAGTTTGTCAACCAAAAAAACAGTTTTAGGACAGCGTGGCCATCCGGTGAAAGTAGCACAGCGTGCAATGCCTGAAAAGGTATTACATAGTAGGAAGAGTGGAGTGTGGCAATTTTTTAACCAAGATCCGAATGATCAGTGCAAAGTTATCTGTAAGAAATGCTCAAAGACCTTTAGCAGAGGGAAGAATCCCCTAAATTTAAATACAACGTTCATACGTAGACATTTAACCAGCATGCACTTGCAAGCCTGGACTAACTACCAAACGTCCTGTACCGTTGGTGCACCTGCTCAGAATGAAGGTAGTCAGCAACGCTACATTGCTTCCCTCACTGTAAGCCCACCAGTTAGGACACCACCAGCAGCAAATGTGAAGGTATCGTCGTAAGGCCAAAGCAGTCAGGGAATCACAAGGTTTTTGGTAGGAAACACTGTATGTAAGTCAACATCAAGAATACCATCACCAACCCTCTCTCAATCGGCCATGTCCACCACCACTGCTAGTTCCACCATATGCCCCTCTCCAGTCCAGCTCACCCTACAAGAGACTCTCGTTAGGAAAAGAAACTACTCATCCTCTCATCCGCGTACACAGGGTTTGAACGCCCATATTGCTAGACTAATCTCGTTAGAGATGATGCCCTACCGGTTGGTTGAAAGCAAAGCTTTCAAAGCCCTGATGGCCTACGCAGTACCACGCTATGACCTACCCAGTCGATACTTCTTTGCGAGAAAAGCCATCCCAGCCCTCCACCAGCATGTCAAAGACCGCATTGTCCATGCACTGAGGCAATCAGTCAGTAGAAAGGTGCACCTCACAACAGATGCATGGACCAGTAGGCATGGCCAGGGACGTTACGTGTCCATCACGGCACACAAGGTTAATGTGGTGGATGCAGGGTACACAGGGGACAGCCATAGTCGGACAGTTCTGCCTAGCCCACGGTCTAGGAAACAGTTGGCTGTAGGCGTTCGCCCCTACTCCTACTCCTCCTCCTCCTCCAGAAGCGAGAGCTCGTCCACAGAGCGCAGTCGCACGACCACTCCATCCGCAGCTGCCAGTGTTGCACACGAGGTGTCCCATTATGGGACAGCTAGTGGTAAGCGTCAGCAGGCTGTGTTGGAAATGAAGTGTTTGGGCGACAACAGACTCACCGCGGAAGTTCTGGCCGAGTACTTGCAGCAAAAAACTCAGTCATGGCTGGGCAGTGTACATCTTGAGGCTGGCAAGGTAGTCAGTGATAACTGAAGGAATTTTATGGCTGCCATAGCCCTTTCAGAACTGAAACACATACCTTGCCTGGCTCACACCTTGAACCTGGTGGTGCAGTGCTTCCTGAAAAATTATCCGGGGTTACCAGCCCTGCTCCTGAAGGTGCGAAGACTTAGCTCGCACATCCGCCGGTCACCCGTACACTCCAGCCGTATGCTGAACCATCAGCGATCGCTGAGGCTTCCCCAGCACTGCCTAATAATCGACGTTGCAACAAGGTGGAACTCCACACTGCACATGCTTGAGAGGCTGTGCGAACAGAGGCGTGCTGTAATGTATTTGTGGGAGGATACACATACACGTGCCGGCAGTTGGATGGCAGACATGGAGTTGTCAGGTGTGCAGTGGTCGAAGCTACAAGACCTCTGTCAAGTCCTTCAGTTTTTTGAGGAATGCACACAGCTGGTAAGTGCAGACGACGCAATCATAAGCATGAGCATCCCACTAATGCGTCTGCTGATGCAAAGTTTGACGCACATTAAGGAGCAGGCATCTGCAGCCGAGGAGGAGGGAAGCCTTGATGACAGTCAGCCATTGCCTGCTCAGGGAACTCTCCTGGACGAGGTGGTGGATGAAGAGTAGGAGGAGGAGGATGATGGGGATGAATATTTATGGGAGGAGGATGCTTCTCAGGGGGCAATAGAAACAGGTGGCGTTGCAAGATCAGGTACAGGGTTTTTGCGGGACACAAGTGATGTTGATTTGCAAGAAAGTGCTCCTCAACCCAGCACAAGCAGTGAATTGACACCTGGAACATTGGCCCACATGCCTGAGTATGCCTTACGTTTCCTAAAAAGGGACCCCCACATTATCAAAATGATGACGATTACTGGTTGGCCTGCCTCCTGGATCGATTATATAAAGGAAAATTACAAAATATCATGCCACATGAGAACCTTGAGCAAATATTGGCTACCAAACAAGCAACTCTTGTAGACCGTTTGGTTCAGGCATTCCCAGCACACAGCGACGGTGATGGTTCTCACACGAAATGTAGGGGGCAACATGGCAAAGGTGTTAAAGGTGCACAAATCAGAAGTGGCGTTGGACAGAGGGGTTTTATGACTAGGTGGTGGAGTGATTTCGCAATGACCGCAGACACGACAGGTACTGCTGCATCGATTCAAAGTGACAGGAGACTGCATTTGTCCAGTATGGTTACGAACTATTTTTCCTCCCTTATCGATGTTCTCCCTCACAGGTCATTCCCCTTTGATTACTGGGCACCTAAAATAGACACCTGGCCTGAATTGGCAGAATATGCATTACAGGAGCTCGCTTGCCCTGCTGCTAGTGTGCTATCAGAAAGAGTCTTCAGTGCTGCTGGTTCAATACTGACCGAAAAAAGGACTCGTCTGGCTACCCAAAATGTTGATGATCTAACCTTCATTAAAATGAACCAATCATGGATTTCAAATTATTTTGCCCCACCTTCCCCTGCTGACACGTAGCATGCCTCGAAAATGTCTTTCTTTTGGCCTCCTCCGACTGACTGACCCAATTCCTCCATTTGCAGCTGCTGAATGTCCACCATAGGCCATTTTTTTACCTCCCTAAATGGGCTGACTCCCCCCACAGGGCCGTGGTCACCACCTAGCGCAAGCACCCGTGTGAGTGCCGTTTGCCTGGACAGGTGGGTGTGCCCACTCTTGGGCGACGGCACTGGCACAGGGTCCCTCATAGTACAATGAAGTGTCTCTGACGGTGGTGGTGCACAACCAACGTCAGACACACCGTCGTAATATGAGGGGCCCTGTGCCAGTACCGCCACCCACGAGAGAGTGTTCCCCCCCAGGTCGAACAGGGCTCTACCACTTGCCAAACTTACCTCTTCCTGCTCCACCACTGTGTAGTCTGTGCTGTTAAATCCTTCAATGGCACTGCCAATACAATTTTTTTGAAATGATAGATGATAGCAAAAATATACAGAGGCCCTGGCCTCCATTTAGACCAGTTAATACTTTGCGCCAACTACCACTGTCTGCTACTCAGCAGAGGAGCCCACCCCTGTAGCTAGCTATGCCACCTGTTTATTTATGAACATTTTTTGGGCAGACATTTACCTCACTTTATTATTTTGGCCTACTAACTGTGTCAGCCATTCCTTACAGTTGTCCTCCACTGAACAAAGCTATGCCGCCTGTGTACTCCTGTAACCAATTTTGAACTGCATGTAGCCTACTTTTTTATTTTAGGCCTACGAAGTCTGTCTGCGCCACTCCTTACAGTTGTCCTCCACTGAACAAAGCTATGCCGCCTGTGTACTCCTGTAACCAATTGTGAACTGCATGTAGCCTACTTTTTTATTTTAGGCCTACCAAGTCTGTCTGCGCCACTCCTTACAGTTGTCCTCCACTGAACAAAGCTATGCCGCCTGTGTACTCCTCTAGCCAATTTTGAACTGCATGTAGCCTACTTTTTTATTTTAGGCCTACTAAGTCTGTCTGCGCCACTCCTTACAGTTGTCCTCCACTGAACAAAGCTGAGCCGTCAGTTTACTCCTGTTTCGAATACTAAACTGCACTTGGCCAACTTGTTTGGTTGGGCCTACTAACGGTGTCTGCCGCTGCTTGTTGTTCTCCTCCACTGAACAAAGCTGAGCCAACACTTTACTCCTGTTTCGAATATTAAACTGCATTTGGCCTACTTGTTTGGTTGGGCCTACTAACTGTGTCTGCCGCTCCTTGCTTTTCTCCTCCACTGAAAAAAGCTGAGCTGCCACTTTACTCCTGTTTCGAATATTAAACTGCATTTGGCCTACTTGTTTGTTTGGGCCTACTAACGGTGTCTGCCGATGCTTGTTGTTCTCCACTGAACAAAGCTCTGCCGCCACGTTACTCCTGTTTCAAATATTAAACTGCATTTAGCCTATTTGTTTGGTTGGGCCTACTAACGGTGTCTGCCGCTGCTTGTTGTTCTCCTCCACTGAACAAAGCTGAGCCGCCACTTTTTACTCCTGTTTCGAATATTAAACTGCATTTGGCCTACTTGTTTGGTTGGGCCTACTAACTGTGTCTGCCGCCCCTTGCTATTCTCCTCCACTGAACAAAGCTGAGCTGCCAGTTTACTCCTGTTTCGAATATTAAACTGCATTTGCCCAACTTGTTTGGTTGGGCCTACTAACGGTGTCTGCCGCTCCTTGCTTTTCTCCTCCACTGAACAAAGCTGAGCCACCAGTTTACTCCCGTTTCAAATATTAAACTGCATTTGGCCTACTTGTTTGGTTGGGTCTACTAACTGTGTCTGCCCCTCATTACAGCTGTCCTCCACTGCACAAAGCTATGCTGCCTGTGTACTCCAGTTACCAATTTTGAACTGCATTTAGCCAACTTTATTATTTTAGGCCTACTAATTCTGTCTGCGCCACTCATTACAGCTGTCCTGTTGTGAATTTGGTTTTTGGGCTCCCCCGGTGGTCACTGGTGGTACTGGACTTGTGTGCTTCACTTTCTCTGTTCACCTGTTTCCATCAGGATATGGGAGTATCCTATTTAGCCTTGCTGCTCAGTTATTCTAGTGCCGGCCATCAATGTAACCAGAGCCTTTCTGTTGCATGTTCCTGCTTCTAGACTACTATCAGCTAAGTTGGACTCTTAGTCCTAAGTTTGTTTTGCATTTTTGTTCCAGTTCACAGTTATGTTATTTTTCTGTAGCTGGAAGCTCTTGTGGGCCGAAATTGCCACTCCGGTGTCATGAGTTGACACATGAGTCTTAAAGTAATTTCGGGATGGTATTTTAATAGGGTTTTCAGCTGACCGTGAAGTTCCCTATTGTATCTTCTTGCTATCTAGTAAGCGGACCTCGCTTTGCTGAACCTACCTTCATACTACGTATGTCTTTTCCTCTGAACTCACCGTCAATATATGTGGGGGGTTTCTGTCTCCTTTTTGGGGGAATTTCCCTAGAGGTAAGCCAGGTCTGTCTTTTCCTCTATTAGGGTTAGTTAGTCCTCCGGCTGGCGCTGGGCGTCTAGGGATAAAACGTAGGTACGTCACCCGGCCACTGTTAGTTGTGTGATAGGTTTAGCTCATGGTCAGCTCGAGATTCCATCACCCAAGAGCTGTTCTGTTATTTATGTTCTCTGACTTTCCCTTGCCATTGGGAACCATGACAGTATGGCCGGCCAAGGGTTAAAACCGTTGGCAGAAGAAAGGAGAGAAAAAGAAGTCTGCAGATTTTTTTTTTTTTTTTTTCTTCTGAGCTTGCTTTTTAGTTGACTCAGTTGCATTTCTGCTCTAATTGCAGCCTTTGTCTCTCTCTCTCCTTCTAATCCTTGAATGGCTCTGATCTCACCTGATTAAAATGGATCCTCAGAGTGTGGCTACAGGTTTGAATAATCTTGCTATGAAGGTTCAAAATTTACAGGATTTTGTTATTCATGCTCCTATATCTGAACCTAGAATTCCTATACCAGAATTTTTCTCCGGGGATAGATCTCGTTTCCTGAATTTCAAAAATAATTGTAAATTATTTCTTTCCCTGAGATCTCGCTCCGCTGGAGATCCCGCACAGCAGGTTAAGATAGTAATTTCCTTGCTGCGGGGTGACCCTCAAAACTGGGCATTTGCATTGGCACCCGGGGATCCTGCGTTGCTCAATGTGGATGCGTTTTTTCTAGCTTTGGGGTTGCTTTATGAGGAACCTAACTTAGAGATTCAGGCTGAAAAAGCCTTGATGGCCCTATCTCAAGGGCAAGATGAAGCTGAAATATACTGCCAAAAATTTCGTAAATGGTCTGTGCTTACTCAGTGGAATGAGTGCGCCCTGGCGGCGAATTTCAGAGAGGGTCTCTCTGATGCCATTAAAGATGTTATGGTGGGGTTCCCTGCACCTACAGGTCTGAATGAGTCCATGACCATGGCTATTCAGATTGATCGGCGTTTGCGGGAGCGCAAACCTGTGCACCATTTGGCGGTGTCTTCTGAGAAGGCTCCAGAAAATATGCAATGTGATAGAATTCTGTCCAGAAGCGAACGGCAGAATTTTAGGCGAAAAAATGGGTTGTGCTTCTATTGTGGTGATTCAACTCATGTTATATCAGCATGCTCTAAACGTACAAAAAAGGTTGATAAGTCTATTTCAATTTGCACTTTACAGTCTAAGTTTATTCTGTCTGTGACCTTGATTTGTTCATTATCGTCAATTACCGCGGATGCCTATGTCGACTCTGGCGCCGCTTTGAGTCTAATGGATTGGTCCTTTGCCAGGCGCTGTGGGTTTGATCTAGAGCCTCTGGAAGTTCCTATACCTCTGAAGGGTATTGACTCTACACCATTGGCTAGTAATAAACCACAATACTGGACACAAGTGACTATGCGTATGAATCCAGACCATCAGGAGATGATTCGCTTCCTTGTGTTGTACAATCTACATGACGTTTTGGTGCTCGGATTACCATGGTTACAATCTCATAACCCAGTCCTTGACTGGAAAGCAATGTCTGTGTTAAGCTGGGGATGTCAGGGGGCTCATGGGGACGTACCTTTGGTTTCCATTTCGTCATCTATTCCCTCTGAGATTCCGGAATTTTTATCTGATTATCGTGATGTTTTTGAGGAGCCTAAGTTTGGTTCACTACCTCCTCACAGAAATTGCGATTGTGCCATAGATCTGATTCCGGGCAGTAAATTTCCAAAGGGTCGTTTATTTAATCTATCTGTGCCTGAACATGCTGCTATGCGAGAATATATTAAGGAGTCCCTGGAAAAGGGACATATTCGTCCTTCTTCATCTCCCTTAGGAGCCGGTTTTTTCTTTGTATCTAAAAAAGATGGCTCTTTGAGGCCGTGTATTGATTATCGACTCTTGAATAAAATTACAGTCAAATATCAGTATCCTCTGCCACTGCTTACTGATTTGTTTGCTCGAATAAAAGGGGCTAAGTGGTTCTCTAAGATTGATCTCCGTGGGGCGTATAATTTGGTGCGAATTAAGCAGGGGGATGAGTGGAAAACCGCATTTAATACGCCCGAGGGCCATTTTGAGTATTTAGTAATGCCTTTTGGTCTTTCAAATGCCCCTTCAGTCTTTCAGTCCTTTATGCATGACATTTTCCGTGAATATTTGGATAAATTTATGATCGTGTATCTGGATGATATTTTGATTTTTTCGGATGACTGGGATTCTCATGTCCAACAGGTCAGGAGGGTTTTTCAGGTTTTGCGGGCTAATTCCTTGTGTGTGAAGGGTTCTAAGTGTATTTTTGGGGTTCAAAAGATTTCTTTTTTGGGGTACATTTTTTCCCCCTCTTCCATTGAGATGGATCCTGTCAAGGTTCGGGCTATTTGTGATTGGACGCAACCTTCTTCTCTTAAGAGCCTTCAGAAATTTTTGAGCTTTGCTAATTTTTATCGTCGATTTATAACTGGTTTTTCTGATGTTGCTAAACCTTTGACTGATTTGACCAAAAAGGGTGCTGATGTTGCTGATTGGTCCCCTGCTGCTGTGGAGGCCTTTCGGGAGCTTAAGCGCCGCTTTTCTTCCGCCCCTGTGTTGCGTCAGCCTGATGTTACTCTTCCTTTTCAGGTTGAGGTCGATGCTTCCGAGATCGGAGCTGGGGCGGTCTTGTCGCAGAAAAGTTCCGACTGCTCCGTGATGAGACCTTGTGCGTTCTTTTCTCGAAAATTTTCGCCCGCCGAGCGAAATTATGATATTGGTAATCGGGAGCTTTTGGCTATGAAGTGGGCTTTTGAGGAGTGGCGTCATTGGCTTGAGGGGGCCAGACATCAGGTGGTGGTATTGACCGATCACAAGAATTTGATTTATCTTGAGTCTGCCAGGCGCTTGAATCCTAGACAGGCGCGCTGGTCGTTGTTTTTCTCTCGGTTTAATTTTGTGGTCTCATACTTACCGGGTTCTAAAAATGTGAAGGCGGATGCCCTTTCTAGGAGTTTTGAGCCTGATTCCCCTGGTGATTCTGAACCTACAGGTATCCTTAAGGATGGGGTGATATTATCTGCTGTTTCCCCAGACCTGCGACGGGCTTTGCAGGAGTTTCAGGCGGATAGACCTGATCGTTGCCCGCCTGGTAGACTGTTTGTTCCTGATGATTGGACCAGTAGAGTCATCTCGGAGGTTCATTCTTCTGTGTTGGCAGGTCATCCCGGGATCTTTGGTACCAGGGATTTGGTGGCTAGGTCCTTCTGGTGGCCTTCCCTGTCTCGAGATGTACGAGTTTTTGTGCAGTCTTGTGATGTTTGTGCTCGGGCCAAACCTTGTTGTTCTCGGGCTAGCGGATTGTTGTTATCTTTGCCTATTACGAAGAGGCCTTGGACTCACATCTCTATGGATTTTATTTCTGATCTCCCTGTTTCTCAGAAAATGTCTGTCATCTGGGTGGTGTGTGACCGTTTTTCAAAGATGGTTCATTTGGTGCCCTTGCCTAAGTTGCCTTCCTCATCCGAGTTGGTTCCTCTGTTTTTTCAAAATGTGGTTCGCTTGCATGGTATTCCGGAGAATATCGTTTCTGACAGGGGGACCCAGTTCGTGTCTAGATTTTGGCGGGCGTTCTGTGCTAGGATGGGCATTGATTTGTCTTTTTCGTCTGCGTTCCATCCTCAGACTAATGGCCAGACTGAGCGAACTAATCAGACCTTGGAGACTTATTTGAGGTGTTTTGTGTCTGCAGATCAGGATGACTGGGTTGCCTTTTTGCCGTTGGCGGAGTTTGCCCTCAATAATCGGGCTAGTTCTGCCACTTTGGTTTCTCCTTTTTTTTGCAATTCGGGGTTTCATCCTCGTTTTTCTTCCGGTCAGGTGGAGTCTTCGGATTGTCCTGGAGTGGATACTGTGGTGGATAGGTTGCATCGGATTTGGGGACAGGTGGTGGACAATTTGGAGTTGTCCCAGGAAAAGACTCGGCATTTTGCTAACCGCCGTCGTCGTGTTGGTCCTCGTCTTCGTGTTGGGGACTTGGTGTGGTTGTCTTCTCGTTTTGTCCCTATGAGGGTTTCTTCTCCTAAGTTTAAGCCTCGGTTCATCGGCCCGTATAAGATTTTGGAGATTCTTAACCCCGTGTCCTTTCGATTGGACCTCCCAGCATCTTTTTCTATCCATAATGTCTTCCATCGGTCATTATTGCGCAGGTATGAGGTACCGGTTGTGCCTTCCGTTGAGCCTCCCGCTCCGGTGTTGGTTGAGAGGGAATTGGAGTACGTTGTGGAGAAGATCTTGGACTCCCGTGTTTCCAGACGGAAACTTCAGTATCTGGTCAAGTGGAAGGGCTACGGTCAGGAGGATAATTCTTGGGTGACAGCCTCTGATGTTCATGCCTCTGATTTGGTCCGTGCCTTTCATAGGGCTCATCCGGATCGCCCTGGTGGTTCTTGTGAGGGTTCGGTGCCCCCTCTTTGAGGGGGGGTACTGTTGTGAATTTGGTTTTTGGGCTCCCCCGGTGGTCACTGGTGGTACTGGACTTGTGTGCTTCACTTTCTCTGTTCACCTGTTTCCATCAGGATATGGGAGTATCCTATTTAGCCTTGCTGCTCAGTTATTCTAGTGCCGGCCATCAATGTAACCAGAGCCTTTCTGTTGCATGTTCCTGCTTCTAGACTACTATCAGCTAAGTTGGACTCTTAGTCCTAAGTTTGTTTTGCATTTTTGTTCCAGTTCACAGTTATGTTATTTTTCTGTAGCTGGAAGCTCTTGTGGGCCGAAATTGCCACTCCGGTGTCATGAGTTGACACATGAGTCTTAAAGTAATTTCGGGATGGTATTTTAATAGGGTTTTCAGCTGACCGTGAAGTTCCCTATTGTATCTTCTTGCTATCTACTAAGCGGACCTCGCTTTGCTGAACCTACCTTCATACTACGTATGTCTTTTCCTCTGAACTCACCGTCAATATATGTGGGGGGCTTCTGTCTCCTTTTTGGGGGAATTTCCCTAGAGGTAAGCCAGGTCTGTCTTTTCCTCTATTAGGGTTAGTTAGTCCTCCGGCTGGCGCTGGGCGTCTAGGGATAAAACGTAGGTACGTCACCCGGCCACTGTTAGTTGTGTGATAGGTTTAGCTCATGGTCAGCTCGAGATTCCATCACCCAAGAGCTGTTCTGTTATTTATGTTCTCTGACTTTCCCTTGCCATTGGAAACCATGACACTGTCCTCCATTTAACAAAGCTATGCCGCCTGTTTACTCCTGTCACCAGTTTTGAACTGCATTTAGCCTACTTTTTTATTTTAGGCCTACTACCTGTGTCTGTCTGCGCCACTCAATACAGCTGTCCTCCACTGAACAAAGCTATGTCGCCTGTGTACTCCAGTTACCAATTTTGAACTGCATTTAGCCTACTTTTTTATTTTAGGCCTACTAAGTCTGTCTGCGCCACTCCTTACAATTGTCCTCCACTGAACAAAGCTATGCCGCCAGTTCACTCCTATTACCAGTTTTGAACTGCATTTAGCATACTTACTTTTTTGGGCCTACTAATTGTCAGCCTCTCATTACAGTTGTCCTCCGCTGAACAAAGCTATGCCGCCTGTGTACTCCTGTTACCGATTTTGAACTGCATGTAGCCTACTTTTTTATTTTAGGCCTACTAAGTCTGTCTGCCCCACTCCTTACAATTGTCCTCCGCTGAACAAAGCTATGCCACCAGTTCACTCCTGTTACCAGTTTTGAACTGCATTTAGCCTACTTACTTTTTTGGGCCTACTAATTGTCAGCCTCTCACCACAGTTATCCTCCGCTGAACAAAGCTATGCCGCCTGTGTACTCCTGTTACCGATTTTGAACTGCATTTAGCCTACTTTTTTATTTTAGGCCTACTAAGTCTGTCTGCGCCACTCCTTACAGTTGTCCTCCGCTGAACAAAGCTATGCCGCCAGTTTACTCCTGTTACCTATTTTGAACTGCATTTAGCCTACTTACTTTATTGGGCCTACTTACTGCCAGCCTCTCATTACAGTTGTCCTCCGCTGAACAAAGCTATGCCGCCAGTTTTGTCCTGTTACCGATTTTGAACTGCATTTAGCCTACTTTTTTATTTTAGGCCTACTAAGTCTGTCTGCGCCACTCCTTACAGTTGTCCTCCGCTGAACAAAGCTATGCCGCCAGTTTAGTCCAGTTACCGATTTTGAACTGCATTTAGCCTACTTTTTTATTTTAGGCCTACTAAGTCTGTCTACGCCACTCCTTACAGTTGTCCTCCGCTGAACAAAGCTATGCCGCCAGTTTACTCCTGTTACCTATTTTGAACTGCATTTAGCCTACTTACTTTATTGGGCCTACTAACTGCCAGCCTCTCATTACAGTTGTCCTCTGCTGAACAAAGCTATGCCGCCTGTTTAGTCCTGTTACCAGTTTTGAACTGCATTTAGCCTACTTTATTATTTGGGCATATATCTGTGTTTCTTCGTCATCCTGCCCATTGCCCAGCCACTGCTAGATGACTCTGCTGGTGAATTGACCCAGACCACTACATTCCCCTTGCACTACACAGCCAGAATCTGACCCTGCTGAAAGTCAGGTTCCCTTTCCCACATACTATACCACCTTACACGGGGACAAAGAGGAAGGTGCAGATGAAAGTGCAGGTTCCTTCATCAGGTGGGGGGGCATACTCGTTGGCAACGTCACTGGCACAGGGCCCCTCATAGTACGCAAAAGTGTCTCTGCCGGTGGGAGGTGCCCCCGCCGTCATACACACCGCCGTACTTTGAGGGGCCCTGTGCCAGTGCCAATGCGAACGAGTGGGCCCCCCCTTCTTGCTCAGGATCACAGCACTTGCAAAGTTTAAATGCTTACCTCTCCCTGCTCCACCGCCGTGAAGAATTCCGCGTTTCCTGGGCCAACAAAAAACTTGAGCCAGCCCTACCCCCCCACAACTTTAGCCAAATGACCCCCAGTTTTCAATGCCTAACTATTATTATAAAGTAAATTAAAATTGACAAGCTTCAGTAATAAGAATTGATGTTTTTGGCATTAACATGGGCACTGTAGGTGTTTTCCTGTCCTCCACTCTGCCGACTTTGATTCCCCATTGACTTGCATTGGGTTTCGTGTTTCAGTCGGCCCCCGACTTTTCGCAATAATCGGCCGATTTCACCCGACCCGACTTTTGAGAAAGTCGGGTTTCGCGAAACCCGACTCGATCCTAAAAAAGTAAAAGTCGCTCTACTCTAGTTAGGAGTATGACCAATCAAATGAAGGCAGCAACATTCGAGGGAAACATGACCCCCCCACCATAGCTTAGGATAGGTTACGCCTGTGTGAGGCATATAATGACAGGCAACCTGATACCACTGGAGAGCAATTACAAGTTTCTGTGAGCACATCAGACACCTTTTGAAGGTGTCATCTCCTGGCAAAAATCAATATGGGAGAAGGGGAAAAAGGATTTTCACAGTGTTCACCAGAGTATCACAGGACCACGGGTGCCAGGTTCAATGTGGCTGGAGTCCACTTGTAAATGCAGGCAATAAAGGAAAAACCAGCACCAGGTGATTTCCATAAAAATTAAAGTTTTGTCTTCTATTTAATCCATTGTTTGTAAAAAGTTAAAAACATACATGTCATAGAATGTCACGGGGCAAACATCTTCCGCATGCCTGACTCGTTTCGGCCTTTGTCCTTACTCATAGACCTCTATGCCTATGAGTAAGGACATAAAGTCCGAAACTGGTCAGGCATGCTGGAGATGTTCGCCCCGTGACATTTTATGACACGTACAGTACAGACCAAAAGTTTGGACACACCTTCTCATTTAATGATTTTTCTTTATTTTCATAACTATGAAAATTGTAAATTCACACTGAAGGCATCAAAACTATGAAATAACACATGTGGAATTATATACTTAACAAAAAAGTGTGAAACAACTGAAAATATGTCTTATATTCTAGGTTCTTCAAAGTAGCTACCTTTTGCTTTGATGACTGCTTTGCACACTCTTTGCCTTCAATTTTGAATAAATCCCCAACAGTGTCACAAGAAAAGCACCCCCACACCATCACACCTCCTCCTCCATGCTGCACGGTGGGAACCAGGCATGTAGAGTCCATCCGTTCACCTTTTCTGCATCACACAAAGACACGGTGGTTGGAACCAAAGATCTCAAATTTGGACTCATCAGACGAAAGCACAGATTTCCACTGGTCTAATGTCTATTCCTTGTGTTCTTTAGCCCAAACAAGTCTCTTCTGCTTGTTGCCTGTCCTTAGCAATGGTTTCCTACAAGCTATTTTACCATGAAGGCCTGCTGCACAAAGTCTCCTCTTAACAGTTGTTGTAGAGATGTGTCTGCTGCTAGAACTCTGTGTGGAATTGACCTGGTCTCTAATCTGAACTGCTGTTAACCTGCGATTTCTGAGGCTGGTGACTCGGAAAAACTTATCCTCAGAAGCAGAGGTGACTCTTGGTCTTCCTTTCCTGGGTGGTTCTCATGTGAGCCATTTTCTTTTTTGTTGCGCTTCATGGTTTTTGCCACTGCACTTGGGGAGACTTTCAAAGTTTTCCCAATTTTTCAGACTTACTGACCTTCATTTCTTAAAGTAATGATGGCCACTCGTTTTTCTTTACTTAGCTGCTTTTTTCTTGCCATAATACAAATTCTAACAGTCTATTCAGTAGGGCTATCTGCTGTGTATCCACCAGACTTCTGCACAACACAACTGATGGTCCCAACCCCATTTATAAGGCAAGAAATCCCACTTATTAAACCTGACAGGGCACACCTGTGAAGTGAAAACCATTTCCGGTGACTACCTCTTGAAGCTCATCAAGAGAATGCCAAGAGTGTGCAAAGCAGTCATCAAAGCAAAAGGTGGCTACTTTGAAGAACCTAGAATATAAGACATAATTTCAGTTGTTTCACATTTTTTTGTTAAGTATATAATTCCACATGTGTAAATTCACAGTTTTGATGCCTTCAGTGTGAATTAACAATTTTCATAGTCATGAAAATACAGAAAAATCTTTAAATGAGAAGGTGTGTCCAAACTTTTGGTCTGTACTGTATGTTTTTAACTTTTTACAAACAATGGATTAAATAAAAGACAAAAACTTTAATTTTTATGGAAATCACCTGGTGCTTTCATCTCATGGCAGTCTGTGTGGGGGAGAGGCAGCACACCTGAGTTTAGCTGTGTCACATTTTGAACTCTTCTATGGGCTCTTCATTCTTAGTGCTGTCACCTCTGCTATACTGCCCCTCCTCCGACCCCATATGTAAAGGCATGAGAGCTGAAGGGTGGCAGTAATCACACTTATGTTGGTATGCATATTTTGAGTTCTTTAGTGAGATCAGACAATTTTAGCACAACAGACATAAGAGTGATTACTGACCTCTTTGAGCTCTCATATACCAGCAGGAGTGGGGGAAAGAGCATAGTGCATCACATGTGACCCTGCTAATAGAGGAGAGCTGATGGAAGGGTTCGTAATGTGACACAACAAAATGAAGCTGTACTGCCTCTCCTCAACATGGTTAGCCAGGAGATGACCACTCAAATGTGTCATTAATCACTTTTGCTCACAGCAACTTGTAATGGCTCTGCAGTGATATTGAGACCGTCTCATTACAGCTTCCAAAGGAGTAACCTGTTCTAAGCTATGTTGGGGGTGTCCTGTTCTTTTTCTTGCTTGTTGTTGCCTACTTATGATTGGTCAATGTCATACAGTGAGAAAAAGTACATGCCTCCAGTGAAAACTGATGCTGACTTGGACTTAACGAAAATAACTCATTAGCTACCAAATAATTTGATTGCTAATATCTCGGCAAGAGAGAGGCGAAGTTAAAATAAACACAAAATAAAAAAATGTTATTCCACTCTGCAGCCAAAATTACAACGTGTCCAATATTTAAAGATGAAAAATTTAATAAAAGATCCCTTTAATAGCAAGTCCAAGGTAATAAAAACTAATGTGACTGGTTATTATGGACAGTTGTGACACTTTGTTACAATAGTTATGACAAATATTTTGGTGAAAAAATAAAAATGAATATTCGTTCATTCGACATTTCATGACAGTGTGGTCTAGAAACCAAAGATGGGAGTGGTACTTACAAGGTGAATTTGTGACAGTTTTACTATTTTTCAGAATATAAAAAGGGAAACCACACAAAAAGATGTAAAAAAGAGGACTTTAGTGCCCTGTGGCGTGGCAACGTTTCGGATAAAACGAATCCTTTCTCCTTGGCTTGAGAATGGATTTGTTTTATCTGAAACGTTGCCACGCCACAGGGCATTAAAGTCCTCTTTTTTACATCTTTTTGTGCTGTTTTCCTTTTTGTTTACTGTCTGAAAGGCCATAGGAATGCTGGTCAGGCAAGAGTGCACGCTTTAATGTATTTTTTTCTGGTGCTGTCTCTCTTTTTCTACCTATTTTTCAGTATAGAATACTAGCTATTGAACCCGTTCTATGCTCCATAGCATAATATGCCCCGCATGCTGCTTCATAAAAGTTGATGGCCCCATAAGATGCTCCATAGCATAATATGCCCTGTATGCTGCTCCATAAAGGTTGATGGCTAGTGTTGAGCATTCCGATACCGCAAGTATCGGGTATCGGCCGATATTTGCTGTATCGGAATTCCGATACCGAGTTCCGATATTTTTGTGATATCGGAAATCGGAATCGGAAGTTCCCAGTGTATGGTTCCCAGGGTCTGGAGGAGAGGAGACTCTCCTTCAGGCCCTGGGATCCATATTCATGTAAAAAATAAAGAATACAAATAAAAAATATGGATATACTCACCCCTCCGGCGGACCCTGGACCTTAGCGATGTAACCGGCAGCCTCCGTTCCTAAGAATGCAGTGAGTGTAGGACCTGCGATGATGTCGCGGCTTGTGATTGGTCGCGTGAGCGGTCACGCGACCAATCGCAAGCCGCGACGTCATCAAAGGTCCTTCACTCTAGATTCTTTGGAACGGAGGCAGACGCTTGGACCGGTGAGAGCCAGGGGCCGTCCGAGGGGTGAGTATATCAATATTTTTTATTTTTATTCTTTATTTTATACATGAATATGGATCCCAGGGCCTGAAGGAGTTTCCTCTCCTTCAGACCCTGGGAACCATTCCGATATTTTGTGTCCCATTGATATGCATTGGTATCGGGTATCGGTATCGGCGATATCCGATATTTTTTGGGTATCGGCCGATCCATTCCGATACCGATACCTTTGCATATCGGAAGGTATCGCTCAACACTATTGATGGCCCCATAAGACTACTTTCACACTAGCCTCGGGCACTGCACGTCGCAATGCGTCGTGGAGAAAAAAACGCATCCTGCAAATTTGCCCGCAGGATGTGGTTTTTCTCCATAGACTTTTATTAGCGACACATTGCGACGCAGTGCCACACGTCGCAACCGTCGTGCGACGGTTGCGTTGTTTTTTGGCGGACCGCCGCCACAAAAAGTTACATGTAACTTTTTTTGTGCGTCGAGTCAGCCATTTTCGACCGCGCATGCGCGGCCGAAACTCCACCCCCTCCTCCCCGGACCTTGCAATGGGGCAGCGGAAGCATCCTAAGACTGCTTCCGCTGCCCACGTCTGGCATTTTTTTCACAGTATGCGTCTGTACGTCGGGCCGACGCAGCGCGACGGCCCCGTACTGACGCTAGTGTGAAAGCAGCCTAAGATGCTCCATAGAATAATATGCCCCGTATGCTGCTCCATAAAGGTTGATGGCCCCATAAGATGCTCCATAGCATACTATGCCCCGTATGCTGCTGCTGCGATTAAAAAAAAATGACATACTCACCTCTCATCGCTGGGCGCCAAGTGATGGGGGCCTGAGCAGGAGGGGACACTGGCATGCTATGGGGGTCAGGTGCCGATGTCACCGCTGGCTCAGGCCCCCGACACTTGCGATATTCACCTGTCCCTGTTCCACCGCCATGCTGTGTCTTCCGGGTCTCTGGCTGTGACTGTTCAGGCAGAGGGCACGCACTAATCACGTCATCACGCCCTCTGACCTGAACATCACAGCCAGAGGACGCAGAAGACACAGCATGGCGGTGGAACGGGGACAGGTGAATATAGCATGGCTCACCCTCCCCCATTATACTCGCCCTCCTGGCATGTCCCTGCTTCTCTGTCCTCCCGGGCCACCAGCTCCTTCCAGTGCTGAGTGGTCACAAGGTACCACTCATTAAAGTAATGAATATGTGAGCCACGCCTATGGGCGTGGTGTCGCGTCCATATTCATTACTTTAATGACTGGTGCTACTTGACCGCTCAGCACAGGAGAGAAGAGCTGCCAGCGCCAGGATGACGGAGATGCAGCGACGGAGGGTGAGTATGATGACAGGAAGATCTGTGGGCGCCGGAGAGATCGCGGTATGCGTTCAGTGCTTACGCATACCATGATCTCCTGGGCTGCGTCACTCTGTGGGGTCCAGACTGCGCTTGCGCAATCTAGAAAGGCTTCGGACAGAGTGACACTCCCAGCATTATATTATAGATTGCCAGCACTACCAGCAACACTTGGCCCTGTGAGATCCCATAAGGGTGTTAAGGAAGACAATAATGGTTACACTTCTCACTTCATCAACGTAATCGCGTTGTTGCTTCCAATGGAGCCTTCTTTAAGCCTGTGAAAATGGTGAAGGATAAACTCCTACACTTAGGCTATGTGCACATGTTGCGGAATCGCTTGTGGAAATTTCTGCGCTGATTCTACCTCTCTTGGCAGAAAATGAAGTTGAAATTCTGGCGGTTTTGATGTTGATTTTCATGCTTTTTTTATGCAGATTTGTATGCGTTTTTGTAAGCTAAAGAAAGAAATATTATTTAAAAAAAAAAATTGTGATGTCATTTCCTTGTTCAACCTCTTCTTTTTCATTCTCCATTGAAGACCATAATATCATTACATACCATGTTCAAATATGTTTACACACAAAACAAATATAAGTGAATATATATATATATATATATATACACTGTATGTATATATATATATATATATATATATATACACACACAAACACTGTGTGCAGAATTATTAGGCAAGTTGTATTTTAGATTATTATTTTTACTATTGATCAACAACTATGCTCTCAATCAACCCAAAAGACTCATAAATATCAAAGCTTAATATTTTTGGAAGTTGGAGTGTTTTTTTTTTAGATTTGTGTATCTTAGGAGGATATCTGTTTGTGCAGGTAACTATTACTGTGCAGAATTATTAGGCAACTTAATAAAAACCAAATATATTCCCATCTCACTTGTTTATTTTCACAAGGTAAACCAATATCACTGCACAAAATTTAGAAATAAACATTTCTGACATGCAAAAACAAAATCCAAAAAAATTATTGACCAATATAGCCACCTTTTTTTTATGATGACACTCAACAGCCGTCCATCCATAGATTCTGTCAGTTGCTTGATCTGTTTACGGTCAACATTGCGTGCAGCAGCCACCACAGCCTCCCAGACACTGTTCCGAGAGGTGTACTGTTTTCCCTCCCTGTAGATCTCACATTTTATGAGGGACCACAGGTTCTCTATGGGGTTCAGATCAGGTGAACAAGGGGGCCATGTCATTATTTTTTCTTCTTTGAGACCTTTACTGGTCAGCCACGCAGTGGAGTAGTTGGAGGCATGTGATGGAGCATTGTCCTGCATGAAAATCATGTTTTTCTTGAACGATACCGACTTCTTCCTGTACCACTGTTTGAAGAAGTTGTCTTCCATAAACTGGCAGTAGGTCTGGGAGTTGAGCTTCAGTCCATCCTCAACCCGAAAAGGTCCCACAAGTTCATATTTGATGATACCAGCCTATACCAGTACCCCACCTCCACCTTGCTGGCGTCTGAGTCTGAGTGGAGCTCTCTGCCCTTTACTGATCCAGCCTCTGGCCCATCAAGGTTCACTCTCATTTCATCAGTCCATAAAACCTTTGAAAAGTCAGTTTAAAGATAAAACGTCAAGACTTGGCCAAAAAATATCTTATGTTTCTTGTTCAAAGGTGGTCATTTTTTCAGCCTTCCTTACCTTGGCCATGTCCCTTTGTGCTTTTTGTTACTCCAGTAACGTTGCAGCTCTGAAATATGGCAAAACTGGTGGCAAATGGCATCTTGGCAGCTTCACGCTTGATTTTCCTTAATTCATGGGCAGTTATTTTGTGCCTTTTTTACACAAACACGCTTCTTGCGACCCTGTTGGCCATTTGCCATGAAACGCTTGATTGTTCGGTGATCACGCTTCAAAAGTTTAGCAATTTCAAGACTGCTGCATCCCTCTGTAAGGCATCTCACAATTTTGGACTATTCAGAGCCTGTCAAATCTCTCTTCTGACCCATTTTGCCAAAGGAAAAGAAGTTGCCTAATAATTAAGCACACCTTATATAGGGTTTTGATGTCATTAGACAACACCTCTCCTCATTACAGAGATGCACATCACCTGATTTACTTAATTGGTAGTTGGCTCTCAAGCCTGAACAGCTTGGAGTAGGACAACATGTATAAAAAGTATCATGGGATCAAAATACAACTTGCCTAATAATTCTGCACACAGTGTATAATTAACGTGTGTGTGTGATACCAAGCCCAATGTTTAGTAATGAACAGGTGTCAGCCAGATACCCTCATTAATAAAATGGTACATAAAGAGTTAAATAAAAGACACACACACACACACACACACACACACACACAAAAAAAATCTATGTGAAACGCAATATCTTTATTTAAAAAAAAATTAAAAAAAATTGCGATGCTGGATTGCCGTTACAGACAGATGGAAGTTACAGACAAACAGACGGAAGTGGACCTTAGACAATTATTTTTATATATATATATATATATATATATATATATATATATATATATATATATATATATATTTGCAATGTATTTGCTTTTTCTATCTGCTGTCATTCTCCTGCTGTGAGAGCTTTTATCTTTTAGGGTATGTGCACACGTTGCGGATTTGGCTGCGGATCTGCAGTTTTCCATGCGGTGTACAGTACCATGTTAACCTATGGAAAACCAAATTTGCAGTGCACATGCTGCGGAAAATTCCCCGCAGAAACGCAGAGGTTTATTTTCCGCAGCATGACAATTCTTTGTGCGGAATCCACAGCATTTTACACCTATTCCATTATAGGAATCCGCAGGTGTAAAAACGCAGGAGAAATCTGCACAAAATCTGAACAAAGTCCGCAGGGAATCCGCAGGAAAAATGCAGGTCATTTTACCTGCGGATTCTGCAGAATCCGTGCAGAAAAATCCGCAATGGAATCTGCAACGTGTGCACATACCCTTATAGTGTAGAGCTGGTTTCCATGCGCCAGACCCTGACTGAGTGAGCAGTGGTTACATTCCTGGAGAGATGTTAACTCCTAACATCACAGCCACCTCACTCCAGTTTATTCATTTCTATACAGGAGTTAGCTGCTTACCTGGGGGGGGGATGCAAAGGGTGTGGTTTCCCCAGGCCCCGTGCTCTGAGGGGTCCACCTGGAGCTACATTACTTTTAACTGTATCGGTGAGTAGCTTTCAGAGCTGGTGTCCTACTCTTGTCTCTCTGCTCTTGCTGTAGAAGGAAGAGCCAGCCCTGCTACAAGCCAGGAGATGACAGAACCAATAAAGCTCCTCACAAAAATAGATGATCCCTACATGAACAGATACTAATTCACCAATAGAGAAAATTAAGGCGTAGAATCACAAATATTAAAATAAAAAATATATTTTATTACAATCATTAAAACAACTCTTAACAAAAATGATACTCAATGGGATTCAGTATATTGGGGTACAATAACAACAAAGCTGGAAACAGGTATCACCCTCTGACAAAGAAATACCCAGGCATGGAAACAGTTAGGTCAACAATAGTATCTATAATAGATGTTGAACCACCCATCTATCAGGCTAAATACCTAATAACTGTGCTAATGCAGAAAGAGGTTTAGATAGAAAAATCCACAAGAAATGAGCAAATAACCGCTATGCTAAGCCTCCTATCTAAATTTATAGTGAGATTGTCACAAAATGTAATAAGTTCCTTATGCCCAAATGTACAACATGCTCATAATAGTAGTGCAGTGCTCAGTTCTAACAATCCTTAATCATAGCAGTCAACAGGACCGCAATTATTGACCCATTAGTTACCTGCAGTCATGTTGAATCAGGAAAGGATAACCTGTTTGAACACACCTCGACGCGCGTTTCACTGCCTCTGCAGTTTCGTTAGGAGGTAGAGTAATGTTGCCGTCAGTATCTTTAAATAGTGGTGTACTAATTATTCATTAGCCAGGCATGTGTGGTGGCGCACGATGTGACCTTCTAGCTCGTCTACCCAGGGACTCATGGATCTTGCTACTGAGGTGGCCCCTATATTTGTCTTCATAATGGCTGCTGATGACTCCCAGGCTTTCTAAAGGAGGTCTTCCGATCTTTTGTCCATCGGATCTTTTAGACCAGATGAGTCCTCGAAAGGAATGGCTGTTTTCCTTGAGACTTTAGCCACTGGAATGTCGATCTTCGTTTCGGACTCCATACTTTAGTTTCTTTCGGATCGAAGGGAAGACGGTACTTGAAATCTCTCAGGACTACTTACTTTTTTCCACGTCTTCCCATTCTTCCAGTATCATTGCCGTTATATGGTTGTTAACTGGAAACACCCTGTTCCTGCGAGTTCTCAGACCACTGAACATCTCGTCTTGAACTGACAGTGGTTCCGTGGAATCCTCTACCTTCATGGTACTCCTAACCGCTTTTAGAAGTACTTCAGTGTT
Organism: Ranitomeya variabilis; assembly: GCF_051348905.1. Classification (NCBI taxonomy): domain Eukaryota; kingdom Metazoa; phylum Chordata; class Amphibia; order Anura; family Dendrobatidae; genus Ranitomeya; species Ranitomeya variabilis. Next base: position 517,481,734 of record NC_135234.1, read on the forward strand.
TTCAGACGAGAATAGGTATCTTTTCCGTTCCTCCGGAAACAATACTGAAGAATTTTCGACTTCACCAGACTCCGGGTCAGAATACCCTGATACTTTTCCTTCCTCCGAACTCAGGTCCACATTCCATCTGGGCCTTTTTTGATAAGGGTATTGGGGTGGCACTAACGCTGAGACAGCCTGAGCTTCATCCCTAATCATGGTCTTTATATTAGTTACTAATGAAGTCTGTTCGTCTTTAAGCAGTTTAGCAATACATGTTTCACATAGCTTCTTGTTATGACCCTCTGGGAGTCTGGCGGTATATAACGGACATTTGCTAGCCTTCTTTTTAGTGGTTGTAGCAGACTGTTTAGGGATGTCCTTGTCCTAAAATATAATGTAGAAAGAAGGCCCTATAGCTATTGGATCTAAAGTCCTGCTAAATAACCCCCCACCACGTTTACTCACATGGTCCGTGGGCAGCTCTAAGGACTGGATGTCAGGACGGCTAGCACCTTCCATCTTACTAAGTCAGGTGTGCTGTCAGTTGTCCGTCATTAAGTAGTCAGTCTTACCCAACTTCAAGACATCTGATTCGTCCTCCTTCCTTCGGTGTTGCAGGTCCTCTGCCGAACTGCGCATGCGCTGTCTGGAACGCACGCTGACGAGCATGGGAACGTCTGCGTTCAGCGCCATGATGTCCTTTGGAGCCCCAGACACTCCCCCAGGCTCTGCTGACGCGCCCCGGCCATCCGGAGCACCGGAAACTGTCCTCGTCTGCAAAACCCGGGAACCTGGCCACAACCACGGAAGTAGTCACCGGCTCGCCATTCCCCGATGACGCGGCGCGCTGGAAGTTCAGGAGACACTGCCGGTAACCCTCCGGGATGTCACGTGAGGCCACTCCCCCAGATCCGTTGCCGGCGATTTCCAGCTGGGCATTCGACCTGAGGAGTCGGCAGCCGGAACACCGCCGCAGCAGCCGCTGCCCAGAGCCCTTTGTGAAAGGATGAGGCAGCTAACGGAAGCCCACAGCTCAACCTAAATCGCCTGAGGGACCTCCATCGGTTTCAGCAATATTATGGAGTCCCCGTCCACCAGGACTCCTTCAGCCCAGAGCCCCCTAAGGCCGCTCTCGGGCACGTACTGCTCGACTGGACCCTGATACCTTCCAGCATTGGGTAACTTCTGATCTTCTACAGAACTCCTCTCCTGCGTCTGTCCCTGATAGGGGCAGGAAAACCACTGAAGGGTGGTGGTGGGGAGGGGCTATTTAATCTCTTCTGTGTTCCTGTCCCTATCAAGGATAAGGACAACCTCCTGGTGGTGCTGTCAGGAGGGAAGTCCTGGAAAAACCGGATTACTTACCGGTAAGTCTACTTTCACACTAGCGTCGTTACGGGGCCGTCGCAAACAATTGGCACGACGGACGTTGTGCTAAATTTAGCACAATGTGGGCAGCGGATGCAGTCTTATGACGCATCCGCTGCCTAGTGTGATGAGCAGGGAGGAGGGGGCAGAGTTCCGGTTGCGCATGTGCGGTCGGTAAAAGCAGAACCGACGGACAAAAAAAAGTTACATTGAACTTTTTTTGTGCATCGCAGCCGCCAAAACACAACGATGTGTCTCCATACGTCGCAATGCATCGCTAATGCAAGTCTATGGAGAAAAAACGCATCCTGCGGGCAACTTTGCAGGATGCGTTTTTTCTCCAAAACAATGCATTGCGACGTACCTCACACGACGCTAGTGTGAAAGTAGCCTAATGCTCTTTTATAGAGCCCATGACAGCACCCACTTAGAGAGCGGATCCGCCCCTAGGAACAGGAAACCTACAGAGAGATAAAAGGGGCGGTCCCCCCTCGCTCCTCAGTTGTATTACAGAGAATGGGAGGAACCGCCACCAGATTTTAGTCAATAAGCTCAAGTTATATACACATATTTACAATGTTATTATATACAGTCTACCATTAACTCCTCACCACCAAAGAACCACGTGTTACTATAAAAAAAGGAGGGATGTGAGTGGGTGCTGTCGTGGGCTCTATAAAAGAGCATTACCGGTAAGTAATCCATTTTTTTCTATTCGCCACGACAGCACCCACTGAAAGATTTACAGAGACAATCACTTGGGTGGGACCACCGTGTCAAGAGCTGATACTCCAAAGATTAAATCAGATGAAGATGACAGGTCCAGCCTATGGTGCCTATAAAAGGTAGAAGGCGAAGACCAAGTTGTAGCCTTACATATAAGATCTATTGGCACGTCCGCGTTTTCCATCCAGGAAGCCGACATAGCCCTTGTAGAGTGTGCTCCCACATTTTCTGGTGGATCTCTTCCTTTAGCCTTGTATGCCAATAATATGGCATCTCTAATCCAGCGGGATAACGTATTCTTCGTGACCCTAGAACCCTACTTATTTCCCTGGAATGACACAAAGAGAGCCCTGCTCTGCCTCCAGGCCTTAGTCCTATCTAAGTAGACCAAAAACAGTCCTCTTTACATCCAGGGTATGAAGTTTTTCATCCTCTGGTGTCGAGTGGTTTTCATGAAAGGTAGGAAAAAAGATTTATTGAGATCCATGAAATTTAGTAGCGACTGGGAAGATGGAATAGTCTTAAAGACGGACCCGTCCTATCAGGCCTTATTGATCTATCGACAAAGCTTGGAGGTCACTCACTCTCCTAGCAGTTACCAAATCTATTAATACCGTTTTTAACAAGATATATTTTATTGAGGCAATTTGGAGAGGCTCGAACGGGCTTTCTGTTAACGCATCCAGTACTAAATTTAAATCCCATGGTGGGAATTGTGGTATATGGACAGGGTTTGAACGTTGACACGCTGATACAAAACGAGATACCCATCTATTACCTGCAATGTCATGATTATAAAGAGCTCCTAGAGCTGAAATTTGAACTTTAAGCGTATTTACTGAAAGGCCTAATTCACATCCCTTTTGTAGGAACTCTAATATGGGAAATATAGGTATATCTGTAGCCATATCTGCTGTAAGAAACTTTAGAATTTTTTCCAGACTTTAGTGTATATTTTCGTAGTGGATGGTTTTCTACTTTTTAAGAGGGCATTTACTAAACCCTCTGAGAATCCTCTGAGTTTTAATAATTGCCTCTCAAATTCTAAGCCGTCAAGTTCATGCCTGTGACTTAAGGGTGGAAGAAGGGGCCCAGTGAAAGTAGTTCTCTGATCTCCGGAAGAATCTATGGATCGGAAATTGACATTGCTTTTAGTCATGAGAACCATGGTCTTTTGGGCCAAAATGGAGCTATTAACAGTACTCTTGCCCCTTCCTCTCATCTTCCTGATGACTATAGGAAGATTCCATGGGCGAAAGGCATAAGCCAGGTTGAATGTCCTTGGAATCTGCAGGGCGTCGAATACATCCGGATTGTCCTGCTTGCACAACGAGGCGAATCTTTTGACCTGTCTGTTGTGTCTTGTTTCGAACAAGTCTATCTGAGGTACTCCCCATTGGGTAGTTATCATCCTGAAGACCTGCCTGCTGAGTATCCATTCTCCTTGATGAAGGGTGTGCCGACTGAGAAAATCCGCTCAAAAATTGTCTATACCTCGGATATGTACAGCTGACAGAGATAAAAGATGTTCCTCGGCTAGATTCATGATGCTTGTTGTAATGGTCATGAGGGCGTTTGACCGCGTACCTCCTTGATGGTTTAGGTAAGCCACCGAGGTAGTGTTGTCGGAATGAATCCTTGTATGAGAGCCTTGTAGCTGCAGAAGAAAGTTAAGTATGGCATAATATATTGCCCTTAATTCCTTTACATTAGAAGAGTCAGTAGCCTCCGCTCTAGACCATCGACCTTGAACTACTTCATCTCTAAAGTGTGCACCCCAGCCCCAAGGACTAGCATCCGTGGTAACTATGTTTGAAGGTACTACCACTCAAGGAACTCCGCCCGAGAGATTAACCGGGTTTATCCACCATCTAAGTGAGTGAACTTCATCTGATGGGAGGAATAGTGTGTGTTCTAAATTCCCTGCAGTCTGCTATCTTCCTGTAGTACAAAGTTTTGTAATGTCCTAGTATGTAGTTGTGCCCACCGTACCGTAGGAATACATGAGGTTAATGAACCCAACAAGGACATGGTATTTCTTAAGGACATACTATGCCTGTTAACTGCTAGATTTACTTTATTAATTATGGATGATTTTTTTGCATCAGGAAGCAGACATCTCTGGCTTACTGAATCTAGAAGAAGTCCAAGGAACATTTGGCAGGTCACAGGCCGAAGTCTGGATTTTTCCCAGTTGATAATCCAGCCAAGGGATTGCAAAGAAGAAACTATATCCCCTATTCTCTGTTCACATTAAAGGGGGAAATTCCCTACTACCAGGAGGTCATCTAAGTATGGAATAATTAGGGTGTCTTTAACCCGTAAATATGACATTGCCTCTAATAATAGTTTGGTAAAGATTCGGGGGGCCATAGACAACCTGAAGGGCATTGCTCTAAATTGTAGATGACAAACCTGACCTCCCATTGTAACCGCCACTCGAAGGAACTGTTGATGTGAATTGTGTATAGGAAGATGGTAATACGCATCCTTAAGAGCCAAAATCGCCATATAACAGCCGTAAAACAAATTTTTAATGACTGAACGTATAGACTCCATCTTAAAGGTTTTAGATCTTAGAAAGGTATTTAACTTCCTTAGATTAATTATGGTTCTAAATGAACTATCAGGCTTAGGAATTAGAAATAAAGGAGAGTAAAACCCTTTTTCTATTTGCGATGCGGGGACCTCTACGAAAACCTGTTTAGACAAAAGACTCCTAATCTCTACCTCTAACGCTTCCTGTTGTTCCCGAGATTTTAAGGAAGTCAATAGGAAGGATTCTGGAGGTCTCCGGATAAAGTCCAGAGTTAGGCAGGATGTTACGATGTCAATGGCCCAAGAATTAGTAGTTATCTTTCTCCATTGGTGAATGTAGCAATCTACCTCCTACTGGCAAGGAAGAACTATCAGCTGGTTTGAAGGGCCGTCTGTTAAACAGGTTGCCCTTCGGCCTGAAATCCTTATTGTTCAAGCGGTCTTTGTAGTCTTTTCTCCTGCCAAGTACCAGCTTCCTGAAAGCTCTTCTGTAGGAGGGAATAAATGGATTAGGAAACCCTTTTTTCCCCCTCTCACCCGCTTTAGTCAGGATATTGTCTAGAACTGTCCCAAAGAGGTACTCACCCTGACAGGGTATCGCACAAAGCTTAGATCTGGATTGGGCATCACCCTTCCAATTTTTTAACCATAACGCTCTATGAGCTGTATTGGTTAAATTTGCTGTTCTGGCTGCTAAACGGAGTCTATGGAGGAGTCTGACAAAAAAGCCGCAGCACCTTTAATCAAGGGAATAGTTGAATGTAAATTGTCTCTAGACATACCACCCTTTATATTCTTGTCCAGCTGATCAAGCCAAACAAGCATGTTTCTTCCTGTGCACGTGGCCGAGATTGTGGGCTTGAATGCAGCTATGCAAACCTCCCAGGACCTTTTTAAAAGTGCAACTGATTTTTGCTCCATTGGATCAGGATAGGGTACCAGCATCCTCCACCGGTAAGGAGGAGCGACGAAAAGTAGAAGCCACAGCGGCGTCCACTTTAGCCGAAGAGGCTAGATCCTCATCATCAAATGGTAGCGCCTTTTGGAAGCTACGGGCACGAACCCCTTCTGCCCGTTTGTTCCACTCTTTTTTAGGCCGGTTTCACACGTCAGTGGCTCCGGTACGTGAGGTGACAGTTTCCTCACTTACCGGAGACACGGAGACACTGACACACGTAGACCCATTAAAATCAATGCATCTGTGCAGATGTCATTGATTTTTTGCGGACCGTGTCTCCGTGTGCCAAACACGGAGACATGTCAGTGTTCGTGGGAGCGCACGTATTACACGGACCCATTAAAGTCAATGGGTCCGTGTAAAACACAGACCGCATACGGACGTTCTCCGTGTGCAGTCCCTGTGCCGTGCAGGAGACAGCGCTACAGTAAGCGCTGTCCCCCCCACATGGTGCTGAAGCCGCGATTCATATCTTCTGTGCAGCAGCGTTTGCGGCATAGTTTGCGGGGGGGGCGCACAGGGGGTGGGAGGGCGGCGGACAGATAGATCTTTCTTTTAAACACTATTATTCACATCTTCTATGCAGCAAACGCTGCTGCAGAGAAGATATGAATCGCGGATTCAGCACCAGATGCTGGTACGTGTGGTACCCAGCACGGTGCGTGTGGTACCCAGTGGGCACACGGGTGCCGCAAGTGTGCCACACTGATGTACACCAGAAACGTAGGGGCACACGGACACAGATGTTTCCGGTACCGGAATTATCTGGACGTGTGGGACAGTGTTATGATGACCTGGTGGTTAGGAGCACTAGGAATGACCTGATGAGCAAACTAGTAATACAGGACAAGCTCTGGGAAGTGGGAGCTCTGCTGACCGCAACCCCTAATCCTATCACAACAACTAGAAATAGCCGTGGAGCGTACCTGACTCTGCCTAGACGCCTCTTCACAGCCTAAGAGCTAACTACCCCTAAAGAAAGAAAATAAGGCCTAACTTGCCTCAGAGAAATTCCCCAAAGAAATAGGCAGCCCCCCACACGTATTGACTGTGAGTTAAGATGGAAGTCACAAACACAGGAATGAAATAAGTCTGGCCTCCTTTGCTGAAACCTAACTAAACAGACTTGAGGATAGAAAAGGTATCTTTGTGGTCAGCATAAAAAAACTACCAAAAACCACGCAGAGTGTGCAAAAGAGACCCCACACCGACTCACGGCGTGGAGGTGCCACTCTGCATCCCAGAGCTTCCAGCTAGCAAGGCAGAATCATGATAGCAAGCTGGACAAGAAAACAGTGGTAAACAAATAAGCTAGCAGGGACTTAGCTTTTGCTGGAGTAGACAGGTCATCTGAAAGATCCAAGAGCAAACTGAACCAGTACTAGGACATTGACAGCTGGCATCAAGTAACGATCTAAGTGGAGTTAAATAGAGCAGCCAGCCTAGGACTAAACGAGGTCAGCTGAGGACAGAACCTCAGAACCAGCAGCTCCACTCACAGCCACCAGAGGGAGTCCATGGACAGAACTCACCGAAGTACCATTCATAACCACCGGAGGGAGTTCGAGAACAGAATTCACAACAGGACAGCCCTTAACAAGATCTTTTATCGTTTGAGAAAAGGTAGTGTTTTTCCAGTAATCCAGAGAGACCCGCGAATATAACCTCCTGCGGGGTCTGGGGATCCTTGGATTCTGATAGACCCATTGTGTCGCTCAGATTTGATTAGGTTATTGATGCCTTCCGTTGGAAAGTAAACATACTCCTCTTCCTCTGAAGATACGGATGCCTGTGAAACCTCTGAATTTATCTCCCCACTCTCAGAAGATGTATCTGCTCTGGGTGAGGGTAATTTTTTGCTGGACCTTCTCTCCAATTTAGTAGTTGGTGTATTAAAGGACTGTAGCTCCTCCCGGATAATTAAGCCAATGTCCTCCATTCTAACTGACCCCTCTTCCTGTAAAGTACTACTTATTCCAAAAGGCCAGTTTTGTATAAGTATCTGGCAGGGGTTCAGAACATAACGCACATTGCTTATGACATACAAAACAAAAAACAAAAAAAAATAGGCGACCATCAGCTCAACGAATTTTTAGCAAACTCACTCTTATGAATAACCTTGAAAGAAGAACCGGCTGTAGGGATGTTTGTTTAGACTGGGGTGTGGACAGAGTTGATCTGTCCTTTTTCATTTTGTCAGTGGAATCACTCATTTTAGAGTGTCCACTACCTTTCTTGCTATTGTCGCACACTGGTAACATTAGCTCCTCCAGTGGGCGCGCGGTATTGTCACTAGGGGATGACATATTGGCGCACATATAACCTCCTTCCTTAGGCCATCTGCCAACCATACACACCCCTTTTTCTTTTTACTGGTGATCTGAGAGGTCCATGCCATCACCGCCGCTCTGCACCCTGTAGAATAGCGGTCGTCAGCTACATCACCGCATTCCCCATGGCGGTCCTGGAAGTATACCTATCCACTTCTGGGGGCGCTCGGAACACTGTGCATGCGCGTGAACCAGCGCCAACTCTCCGTGCCGCATGGCAGCGGTTCTTACCAGACTCCTCCAGGAAGGAGACTACAGGCAGCGCAGTAACGGCAAGGTATGTCCCAGAAACAGTGTCCCAGCAGGGAGACTGTTCGGAAATATGGATCTCGGCTGACATGTAACAGAGGAGGGGGAAGCCAGCGGGAACATTCTCCCGACCCTGTCACCTGCACTGGAGCCCCTGCCGCTCCACCAGAAACCACACAGGCGGCAATCCAGGCAGGTATTCCTCTTCACAAAATCTTCAGAGAATCGTCTCTGTAGGTTCTAGGAAAAACTAGTTTTTGCATCACTATATTTTGAGCTATAATTTTTTCATATTTTGGCCCACAGTCATGTTATGGCTTGTTTTATGACTTTTATAGGTACCATTTTTGGGCACATGACTATCGCTTTCTATTGATTGTTTGGAGACAGAATGAACAAAATCCAGCAATTCAGGTTTTTTTTTTTTATACCGTTCCACATATGGTAAAATTGGTAAGACCACTTAATTCTTTGGCTCCGTACGATTACAGCGATACCTCATTTATATATCTTTTATGTTTCGCCGCTTTTACACAATCTTTTATAGAAAAAAAAAAAAAGTTTGCATCGCTTTCTGAGGGCTATAACTTTTCTGCTGATGGAGCTGTATATGGCATGCCAGCTCACAAGCCACCTTCCTTGCAGGAAATGGAAGAACCGCGAGGGGGGGGGATTTGGGAGACCATCAGGACAAAGCGATCGCATTGTGTTGTCCTGATGGAAGAGGGCAGGAAGCCCCTCCCTGCGCGATGCTCCTATGTCGCAGACACTGACAGCAGCATCAGAGAGGTTTAACGCCTTCGATCGGTGCTGGCACCAATTGTGGGGTGTCAGTTGTCACAGAGCCGACACCCGCACATGATCTTCGCGGCGCGCCGTACTACTGTTTGCGGGAACACATCTCCCGCAGAGCAGTACAGCACGTCAGGAAAGGGTTAGTGGGGTTTTCACTTCTATCCTGGGACAAAGAATGAAGAATTAAAAAAAGTCAGCTAGTAGAGAATCCACAGGCCTTCCAGGATTTTAATTTTGCTTTTTGAGGAGGGAAAAAGAAAACTGGAAATAAAGTTTAATTATTTACACCAACACCCCCAATCCTGAGGTATTCCAGTAGGTCAATGGAGAGAAGCCAAAATATCATACAACTCATGGACAAGTGTGGCAAAAAAAACAAAAAAAAACAAAAAAACAAGGGTATGTCGTTGCAAGGTAAGGCATCACTAAGTACCACCATCGATAATCCACCTTAAAAAGTGTAGTACAACTTTCTCAAGTAGTTGCTTTGGTACAGCATCCATTTGGAAGTGCAGCAAGAAGTCCCATATAAAAAAATAAAAGGAAACATGTAAAGAAAAAAAAAAATCTTTATTAGCATTGTTAAGGCAATGCAAACATTTCTTAAGTGTACAACCCCAACCAGGCATTAAGTTGTTGTGCATTTACATATCTATACTGTACACATGTGCAGAAAAATATCATCCAATCTCATTTCAAACCAAGACAAAACATCACATCCATTTTCCATTCTTTGATTTTTTTTTTATTTTTTTAGAAAATTAATTGCTCTGAAAAAGCAGAGCCTCCTGAACAGCAAACCAGATTTAAAAGAATTGAAATAGTGCATTGTTAATGCCTTGCATGGCCCTTACTGTGGTCTCTAGCAGGCAGAGAAAATTATGATTACTGAAACAAACAAACAAAAAAAAAAATAATACACACTACAAATGTTACCTTTAGATAGATGCAAGTCATTCAGCTTTAATCACAACTGCAGGATGATCTGCAATACTTAGTAAAAGTAGTAATTAAGTTTCCCTTTGTGTATAAAGAAGTACTAGTTGCAGAAGTAGTGCAGTCACTTATTTTTGTTTGCGCTGTTTAAAAAAACCTTTTGCTTCTCCTATTCTGATAATGAATAATTTCCCATGGAAAAACAAAATTGAGACTCAATTTCTGGAAATGATACTCAGTGCATAGTCAGTATATGCTTTTTAAATGGTAGTTCACATTAAAACAGCAAAATATCTTATGAAGCAATTTGCATGAAATCTGTCCCACACAATGGAATCTCCCCAATCAGAACAGTTGGCTCACTGCAATTCTGTACTGAGCTAGTGGTAAATTTACAGAAGACACTTCAATTATATCGTTTGATATCCAGCATGGCTTCTCTTTCTGCCGATGAGATAGGCAATCAGCACAATTAGAACAAGTCCAGCCAGCGCGGCTCCAACGATAATGGGCACCAACATGCCATTCTGATCCTCTGCACACTCCACCGCTGCAATACCAAACAGAAAGGTCATTAGTCAAGTACTGCTGCAATTAATCATGGTTAAGTAATCGTCCATAGTAGTTACTGAGGACATGTTTATACCACATCAGGCCGTGACAAGTCGTCTACAAGCTAGTTATCTGCAACTGTTTAACCACATCTTAGGAGGAAAGCTGGATGGGTCATTAAAATGGCAACATTGAGCCAATTCTGGAACAGGGATGGCAATATTTGGAGTATAGTTTAGGAATAAAAGGATAGAAGGTGGCCTCATATGTACGGTACACTCTGGTTCCACTGCCCCACATCAAACACCTGCTTCATCCTGGCTCACTGTGGGCCACAGCCATCATGACGCATGACACCTGAGGTACTGTGACATATTGCAATGAAATAAGGTCTTCTGAAAAAAATTGTTGCAAGTGAAAACATGCCGAAGGTAAGATGTGGAGATCGGGTCAATGCATCCCATGAATAAGTGTTGAAACGCGTCAGAGTTCTAAGGTTTCAGTTTTATGTGTATATGTTCTTTTAACTAAAACATTTTGTTTTCTCACACGGCTGTAATGCAGCACCCACCAGATCTGTGGATGTTCCATCTACAACATGGTGAGCTCCCAAACCTCGCTCCCTCTTATTACTCACCAGATTGACCGCTATTTTTAAGCAAGACAAAATATTTGTGTGCACAGAGATCACAAGGGGAGCTCAAAAACATATAGGGACAATTTCCCACTCAATATAACCAAGAAGAAAACAGCTTCATACCAATTGCATTACATACGCATCCTTTGGGGAACTTCAAAAATCAAGAAGGGATATACAATACATAATGGTTTCTTACCAGGTCCAAATTTGTCCCCCTCTACATCAAATGGCTGAACTTGAAGGTTGTAGGTGTAAATGGACAAATTGGATGTGATCTGCAGAGTCTGCTTCTCGTTACATTTGTAGGATTTGTGAGTTGTAGTCTTCAGGAAGGAGACGTTGCCGCTATCTATACTGAAGTTGGACTCTACAGAAACAGATACACATTATACAAACACCAAGAACCTGGACAATTTCCTAAAACAGACCAACTATTGCCAGAAAAATCACCTCTCGCATCCGCAACCGTTGTGTTCACATGGACATGGCCAAGGTAAAATTTGCCTTCTGTGGTGTTCTGAAACAAAAAAAATAAAATAAAAAAAAAATAAAATCAAAGCCGACAAACAGGACAAGATTTACAATTATGAACGGTCACTATGTGCTAATAGCTCTGGAGCGTTTCAATGGATCCTATGGAGATTGTGTTTCTCCTGACATTGTACTGCATTTTATATTTACATAAAATATGACTTAGTTTGAAAATTGCAATATTTTCCATGATTTTCACTAATGAATTTTTATGCCCTTAAATCAGATGTCACAAAATAAACATTTCCCACATGTCTACTTTACATCAGCACAATTTTTTTAAAACTATTTTTTGTTAGGAAGTTAAGGGTTAAAAGTCTACCAGCAATTTCTCATTTTTCCAACAAAATTACTTAATTTTTTGGGGGACATCACATCACATTTGAAGTGACTTTGAGGGGCCTATATGACAGAAAATAAAGAAGTGACACCATTCTAAAAGCTGCACCGCTCAAAAGCACATTAAAGAAGTTTATTAACCCTTCAGGTCTATCACATGAGCCAATGGAATGTGGAAAATTTTTTTTGTCATTTTAAACTTTTACTCACTAAAATTTTACTTTATCGACCCAAATTGTCTTCAGAGAGGAGGAGGAGAAGGACTAGAACTCTAGTGCCACCTATTGGACTTTTAGGATTGCTACTTCCAATAGGTGGCACTAGAGTTCTAGTCCTTTTCCCTCTCTGGGAAATATGCAAATTGTTTCTTCAGAGGAGCATATCGGCTTTAAGTCTGCTCATCACGGCATGCTTAACATGTCACTCTACAAGGATAAACAATACTTCACTTTATAGACCTCAATTTTTTTTATTCATTTTGCAATGGTACAAGGGGAAAAAAAAATAAAAATTGTTGTGCAATTTCTTTTCAGTACATAGATACCCCATATATGGGGGGGGAAACTTCTGTTTGGGCGCACAAAGGATGGAATGATTTTTTGGAATGCAGATTTTGATGGAATGTTTTGGTGTCAGGTTACATTTGGACAGCCCCCGATGTGCCTAAACAGAACAGTGGATCGCCCCCCCCCCCCTCCCCCCCAAGATACCCCATTTTGGAAGCTAGACTCCCATCCCCCTCTCAGAACTTTTAGATGTGTGGTGAGCACCTTGAACCAAGGTGATTCACAGAAGTTAATAACGTTGAGCCATGAAGGGGAGGAAAAAAGCAATAAAAAAAAAAAATTCCACAAGTTTAGCCTCCTTTTTTTTTTTTTTAAATTTTCACAAGGTTAATGGGGTAAAATGGACCCCAAAATTTGTTGTACAATTTCTTTTGAGTACAACTATACTCCATATGCGGCCAAAAACTACTTTTGAGACACAGTGCAAAGCTCAGAAGGTAAGAAAGCCCCATGTTGGAGCTCTGATTTTGGTGGACTGGTTTGAGTGTGCCATGTCACGTTGGCAGAAACCCCCCATAAGTGACCCCATTTTACAAACTACACATCTCAAATGAATTCACCTAGGGGTGCAGTGATTATATTGACACCATGGCTGTGTCACAGAATTTTATACCATTGGGCAGTGAAGAAAAGTAATTTACATTTTTACCATTCAAATTGTTTTAGCAACGGATTTTACATTTTCAGACTGGGAAATTGGTAAAAGGCACAAAAATGTGTCCCACAATTTCTGCTAAATGTGGAAATACCCAGTGTGTGTACAGTACTGCTTAGCCATATGGAGACACTCGAGAGGGACAGAACGCCATTTGCCTCCTGGAACGCAGATTTTGCTAGAATAGTTTGCGGTCTCCATATACAGAGTGCCTAAGTGCTAGAAGAGAAGACCCTGCCCCCTCAAGTGACCTCATTTTGGAAATTATACACATTTTGGAACTTGCCTACATGTGTAGTGACGATTTTGACTCCATGGGTGTTCTCCCAAAAACAAGCAGCAGGGGATGTTGCCAAGTGAAAATTGAAAACTGCCATTGTGGTTCCCGTATGTTGTCCTCAACTCATGCTTCTGGAGACACTCACCTGTACATCAGGCGGGCTCTCATCGCTACAGAAATGCCAAACATGTGGATGCCAAATGTGGTTTAGGCACAGTGGGGCTCAGAAGGGAGGGGGCATTTGGAAAAGCAGAATTTCTTTTGTGGACGTGGAGCCATTTGGCTTTTCCAAAGCCTTTGTACTACCAGTAACATGGAAGCCCCCTATATTTTCGTTTGCAGACGAAGCTGAGGGAGGGCTTGCTTTTTTTGTGAATAGATTTGAATCTTTTGTAGGGAACATTTTGGACCACATTTATCCAGGGTTCTACGCTGAGCACTTCCTCTGGGGTTTACATCTAACTTGCCTAGTGACGCGAATCAGATGAAACCCCCGAAGGATCTATTCACTATTGGGGAAACAGAGTTACTCCGGACTCCGCGTGGCCTCTGTTCAGCAATGTCCTTTTCAGAGGTGAACAAAAATAAGTTTATCACAGACAAGCTCCTTTATTAAAATGCCCATCTACAACCAAAGCAGCAAATTTGCCCTGTTGCACGTGTCACATGTGGACTTTGCCCTCAGCATAGTGACCTCTGCAGAAAATCTACAGCAAACTGTCAGCGAGCCTTCCAATCTACAGACTTTCCCAGCTGCATGTGAATGGGGCGGCTTTGTGCGACTTTTGTTGCATGGGGTTTACCAGAATGTGCAATAGGTATGAATACAGCCTTATACTTACCAGTACAAAGTTGAACGAGATGTTGGCTTGAACAGAGGAAAGAATCAGGGTTGCAGAATTATTAGAGCAGTTTCCACTAGGAATGACTTTCTGTGGATCAATATTGAACTCATAAAAAGTAGTCTAGAGGAGAAGAAAAGAAAAAAAAAAAATAGTAAATACTAAAAAGGCGAGTCACTTACAGATAGTGAATGAAGTAGTGAGCCACTGTAGAAAAGAATCAGGCTATGTGCACACGTCCAGAATTGCCGTGGAAATTTCCGCGACAATTCCACAACTGTGCCGCGGGTAAAATGCATGCGGTTTCCCGCTAAACACTAGCGTTTTACAAGCGATCTGTAGCATCGCTTGGAAAACTGATTGACAGGTCGGTCACACTTGTCAAGCATAGTGTTTGACAAGTGTGACCAACTTTTTACAATTGATGCTGCCTATGTAGCATCAATAGTAAATAGATATGTTGTTAATAAAAAAATAAAAAAATTGTGATATTCTCACCTTCCAGCGGCCCAGTCAGCCTTGCTGACCCTCGTGATACTCCCGTTCCCAGTAATGCCTCACAGCGATGACCCCAGATGACGTAGCGGTCTCGTGTGATGCTACGTCATCTGGGGTCATTGCCACGAGGCATTACTGGGAACGGGAGCATCTCGAGGAGCAGGAAGGCTGCCGGAAGGTGAAAATATCACTTTTTTTTTTTTTTTACTGGTATATGGTTCCCAAGGCCTGGAGAAGAGTCTCTCCTCCTCCACCCTGGGTACCAACTGCACATGATCCGCATACTTCCCGCATGGTGGGCATAGCCACATGCGGAAAGTAAGCTGATCAATTAATTCTTATGTGTGCGGAATCCCCGCGATTCACATCGCGAAGCACATGAGCCTAGGAGAAGGGCTGTGATATGAGAAATCAATCCTCTGCAGACTATGCATGCATGCAATGGCAGAATGAGGGTAGAGAAAAACACCAAGGTTACTTACGGGTAGCCGGTTTTTCCGGAGCCCATGACGGCACACCTGAGAGAGGGGATCCGCCCAGTCAGGACAGGAACCCTACTGAAAATAAAAGGGCGGTACCTCTCCCTCGCTTCAGTTGGTTTTCAGAGCATGAGAGGCCCCCCTGGTTAGTATACATGGCAATCCAACACCACATTATATTAACTAAACACACCCAAAACAATAGTGCACACCGAAAGGGTGAAAAAAAAGGGGGGGAATATACGGGTGCCGTCATGGGCTCCGGAAAAACCGGCTACCCGTAAGTAACCTTGGTGTTTTCCCTTCCCCCATGACGGCACACCTGAGAGAATTTTGTAGAATGAAACCTTAGGGAGGGACCACCGCTTGGAGCACCCTTCTACCAAAGGTTAGGTCAGCAGAGGAGGAAAGGTCTAGCCGGTAGTGTTTGAAAAAAGTTGAGGGTGAGGACCAGGTAGCGGCCTTGCAAATTTGGTCAATTGATACCTCAGCTTTCTCTGCCCAGGAGGTAGCCACGGCTCTGGTGGAGTGAGCCTTGATGCCGTCAGGAACCGGAGTGCCACTTGCAGAATAGGATAAACTAATGGCCTCCCTGATCCATCTAGCAATGGTACTTTTAGCTACCCCGCACCCTCTTTTGCTACCCTGAAAGGCTACGAATAGGGTTTGGTCTTTCCTCCACTGATTAGTCACAGACATGTATTGTAACATAGATCTTCTCACATCTAACATGTGGAACCTTTGTTCCCCTGGATTTTTAGGATTACTACAGAAAGATGGTAAAGTAATCTCCTGACTCCTATGGAACTTTTGAACCACCTTGGGGAGATAAGCCGGGTCTGGTCTTAGAACAATCCTGTCATCAAAAACCTGAGTATAAGGAGGGCATATTGACAGGGCCTGTAAATCACTTACCCTACGTGCCGATGTTAAGGCTACTAGTAAAACTGTTTTAAGGGTAAGTAACTTAGGTGATAACTCCTGCAAAGGCTCAAAGGGCTGTTTAGTCAGGGCTTCTAAGACCAAATTTAGATCCCAAGGAGGGATTTTTGGGATAATAACTGGCCGAGATCTACTACAAGATTTTATGAATCGTGAGACCCATTTATTTGAGGCAAGATTACAATTATATAGGGCCCCCAAGGCAGAAACCTGAACTTTAAGGGTGCTGGTTGCTAACCCAAGATGTAATCCTGCTTGCAGAAACTCTAGGATAGGACCTATTGGAGCCACCTCCCCCAATGGTTCCCCCAGGAAGTCGAGAAATTTTTTCCATGTCCTACCATAGATTCTAGAGGTTATGGGTTTTCTGCTTTTCAACAGGGTGGAGACTAACCCTGGAGAGAATCCTTTGCGACTTAGTAACGCCCTCTCAAATTCCAGGCTGCGAGATGGAAGCCCTTCACCTGAGAGTGGGTCACTGGGCCCTGGGTTAGCAGGTCCGGAACCTCTGGCAGGATCCATGGGTCTGTTACCGACATCTGCCTTAGAAGGGAGAACCAAGGTCTCCTTGGCCAAAAAGGAGCTATGAAGATGATATTCGCCTGATCCTCTCTGATCTTCCGGATCACAGCTGGAATCATCACTATCGGGGGGAATGCGTAGGCCAGAGAAAACTTCCAAGGTATCAGTAGGGCATCTACTGCGAAGGGATGTTCTCTCGGATTCAAGGAGCAGAACCTCCTGACTTTTCTGTTGTGGGAGTTGGCGAACAAGTCTATCTCTGGTGTGCCCCAGGCTTGGACTATTTGTTGAAATATCTGGGGGTTTAATGACCATTCCCCCTGCCTTAAGCCTCTGCGACTCAGGAAGTCCGCTTGAGTGTTTTCTGTGCCTTTGATGTGCAATGCCGACAGAGATGACAGGTGTTGTTCTGCTAGTTGAAAGAGTATGTTTGATGCCTGCATGAGGCCTTTGGACCTCGTTCCCCCCTGATGATTGACATACGCCACCACTGCTCGATTGTCCGTCAGGATTCGAGTATGGCGACCCCGGAGTAAAGGAAGAAAATGTCTTAGGGATTTCTCCACTGCCCACAGCTCTTTTTCGTTTGATCCATAGTTCTTTTCTCGTATGGACCAGGTCCCTTGTACAGAGTGAGACCTCAGGTGAGCCCCCCAACCTGTACCGCTTGCGTCGGTCGTGATAATGTCTATGACCGGATTTTGCCACCGGACCCCCATTGTCAGGTGGTTTCTCACAGTCCACCAAACTAGGGAATCCCTTACGCCCAGGGAGAGACATAGATTTCCATCTAAATGCCCTTTTAGCAGTCTTTGGGCTGAGAGAACTTCCCACTGTAGTTGTCTTAGGTGGAATTGTGCCCATTCTACTGCCGGAATACACGATGTTAACGAGCCTAGAAGGGACATTGCCTTTCTCAGAGTCATTGTCGGCTGGCGTATTGCTGTACCGGTCAGATTTATTATTTTGTCTACCTTGTTTTCTGGAAGAAGGCAGAGCTGACGTTCGGAGTCCAGTATTAACCCCAGGAAGGACTGTAATTTTACTGGCAGCAGTCTGGACTTGGGGATATTTATTATCCAACCCAGCTCCCTTAGAGTTGATGTTACCACTGATACTTGATGAGTGCAGTGGGACTCTGATCTTCCTATTACCAGGAAATCGTCCAGATATGGGACAATGACTACATCCCGGGACCGGAGGTATGACATTACTTCCACCATCACCTTGGTGAACACCCTGGGAGCTGTAGACAGACCGAACGGAAGGGCTGTGTATTGATAATGTTTCATCTGGTTCTGGACATAGAGAGCTACTCTCAAGTATTTCTGATATTCCGGATGCATTGGTATATGATAATACGCATCTTTCAAGTCTATTACTGCCATGAAGCAGTGTTGGAAAAGGAGTTTTATGGTTGTATTTATAGACTCCATCTTGAAAGAGTAGTTCTCTATGGATTGGTTGAGTTTTTTTAAGTTTATAATAGTTCTCCAAGAACCATCCGGTTTTTGGATTAAGAAGAGGGGGGAGTAAAACCCGTCTCCCTCCTCCTGAACCGGAACCTCCAGAAGAACCTTTTTGTGGATAAGTCCCAGGACTTCGGCTTCTAGGGCAGATTGTTCCTGCTGGGACTTTCTTCGGGGAGTTATAATAAAGTTTCGTCTGGGTGGACAGGTGAATTTTATTTTGAGGCCGTCTCTGATTATATTTATGACCCAGGTACTGGGGGAGATGTTTACCCAGGCCGGAAAGAAGAGGGAGAGTCTTCCTCCCACTTCTGGCGTAACGTCATTGGGGGGATTTCTTTGCCGATGTAGAGGGCCCTTTGAACATGTAGCCTGAGCCTCTCTTATCCCTAAAGTCCCAGTTTTTTTCTTTCTCCTGGGGGGCGACCTCTATTAAATCTTCTCCTCCGAAAAAAGGGTTTTTTGGACTCTTTAGGGATATTGGGAAAGCCTTTCTTTTTATCTCCTGCATGTTCCAGGATTTCTTCAAGTTTTTTCCCAAAGAGGAGTTGGCCATCACATGGGATGGAGCACAGCTTGTGTTTAGATGGTAAATCCCCCGGACAACCTTTGAGCCAGAGGGCTCTTCTTGCCGCATTAGACAAGCTCGCTGCTCTGGCCGTTAGTCTTGCGGAATCCGCAGAAGAGTCTGCTAAAAAGGCTGCTGCCCCTTGCACCAAGGATATATTGGCAAGGATGTCGGATCTGGGTACCTTGTCCCTTAGCTGATCCTCTATCTGCTGTAGCCAGACCATCAGAGCGCGGGCCGTACAAGTTCCAGCGATTGCTGGCTTCAGGCCCCCCGCTGAGGCTTCCCAGATATGTCTGAGAAAACCATCTGCTTTTTTGTCAAGCGGGTCTTTAAGAACACCCGAGTCTTCTAATGGAAGGGATGATTTTTTTAAGCATTTGGCTACCGCTCCGTCAATTTTGGGGATCTTTTCCCAAGGTTCAGAGTCTTTATTTTCAAAGGGATATCTCCTTTTGGATGAAGAGGGCAAAGAACCCATTTTTTCAGGTCTTTTCCACTCTTTCTCAATTAATGCTTTTATTTTTGCATTAACTGGAAACGTGCGTTTCCTCCTCTCTTCTAAGCCACCAAACATGACATCCTCTAGTGACCTAGGTGTCTTCTCCTCTTTAAGGCCCATTGCAGACCTAACTGCTTTGACTAATTTGTCCACGTCCTCCGTGGGAAGGCACGGACGACCTCCTGAATCACTGTCCGAGGAGGAATCTGAAGAGTGGACCGAGGCTGGGGAAGTAGAGGGAGATCGGGATGTTTTATGACTCCCTTGTCTCTGAGAGGTATCCGACTCTGTAGACGCCCTACGGCTTCCCCCTCTTGGTTCGCTAAGGGCCAATTTTAAGGAGTCTTTTATTTCAGCCTGTATTATGGCTTTAAGGCTAGTGGTGAAATTAGGGGTTTCTTCTTGAATAGTCTTATTTATGCAGTCAGCACAGAGATCCTTCCGATACTGCACTGCGAGCGGGTTTTTACAAAGGGCACACTCTCGGTTCTTTGTTTTACCGGTAGCTTTCCTGGACCCCTAGTGATCAAAACAGAAAAATGGACCCTGTTACCATAAGGGATACATTCACGTAGATCACTCACCACCGCCGACAATCAAGGGTACCGATTTTTGAGGCTGGACAGATGCACGTGAAGCGTCCCTCCTGGACGTTGACGAATCTTGCCGGACGGAACGACCACTGTTTTTACCACTTGAGCGGCTGCTCCTGGTATGTTGGTGGCTCGGCAAGGCATCTGGTGAGAGCTCCGGCTGCTGCTGCTGTGAAGAAGACTGCTGCAGCTGCTCTTGTTGTCCTACCTCCATGGCGAAGTTTTTGGACATGAGCGCGTCTTCTGTGGTCCAGCACCCTTTTATGGGGCGACCACTGCACTCCCCGCCTCTCCGGTGCCCAATAGTGATCCCTCCCCCTCTCTGCCATGCCGCCGGAGTCTTCATTCACCGGCCGGCGTTTTCTTCATGGGCGCCGCCATCTTGGATCCGGCGCCTGCCTCCGACGTCACACGGGCACGCCCATTCACAGCGGGCCTGACGTGCGACGTCAGAAGAGCGACCCGGAAGCGGCCGCCGCGCCGGCAGAGAGGGGTGGGCGGCGTGGCAGCCATGGAAGGAACCCGGTCCTCCAACCATGCTGCACAACGCCCGCACGGACGCAGTGACCCGGGGGGACCTGCGGACGGCGCCTCCAGGACCCGAACCTCCGACGCACAGGCGCTGCCTGTTCTTCCACGCCGGGACGGGACCTGGGTAAGTCGAACCGCCGTGTTCAGCACAAGGGTCCCTGTCAGGACAGGAAACCCAACTGAAGCGAGGGAGAGGTACCGCCCTTTTATTTTCAGTAGGGTTCCTGTCCTGACTGGGCGGATCCCCTCTCTCAGGTGTGCCGTCATGGGGGAAGGGAAAACAATTCTTTGTGCTCAGTGAGCCAATATAAAGATTGACATGAGAAGAAATCATTCCTTCTCACAAGGTATGCATGCTTATCATACAGCTGAGCTTCTGTCAGTTGAGACACAGGGCTGCGTAGCAGTGTTTCATCTGACTGCAACACACCCCGACACGACTTGGAAGGGCTGCAATTTGAATTGTGTGATCACATTCTTGGTGAATGCCTTTAACCCCTTTCTGACCTCGGACGGGATAGTACGTCCGAGGTCAAATACCCCGCTTTGATGCAGGGCTCCGGCAGTGAGCCCGCATCAAAGCCGGGACATGTCAGCTGTTTTGAACCGCTGACATGTGCCCGCAATAGCAGCAGGTGAAATAGTGATTCACCTGCCGCTATTAACTAGTTAAATGCAGCTGTCAACGGCATTTATCTACCGCTTCCGGCCGGAAATGAGCACATCGCCGACCCCCGTCACATGATCGGGGGTCAGCGATGCTTCTGCATAACCATAGAGGTCCTTGAGACCTCTATGGTTACTGATCCCGGCTAGCTGTGAGCGCCACCCTGTGGTCAGCGCTCATAGCACACCTGCAATTCAGCTACATAGCAGCGATCTGATGATTGCAGCTATGTAGCAGAGGCGATCGAGTTGTGCCAGCTTTTAGCCTCCTATGGAGGCTATTGAAGCATGTCAAAAGTTAAAAAAGTTTAAAAAAATAAAAAATCAAACCTACACATATTTGGTGCCGCCGCGTTCAGAATCGCCCGATCAAAAAAAGGATTAACCTGATCGCTAAACGGCGTAGAGAGAAAAAAAATTAGAAACGCCAGAATTATGTTTTTTTGTTGCCGCGACATTGCATTAAAATACAGTAACGGGAGATCAAAAGAACGTATCTGCACCAAAATGGTGTCATTAAAAACGCCAGCTCGGTACGCAAAAAAATAAGCCCTGACCCGACCCCAGATCATGAAAAATGGAGACGCTACGGGTATCGGAAAATGGCGCAATTTTTTTTTTTTTTTTTTTTAGCAAAGTTTGGAAATTTTTTTCACCACTTAGATAAAACGTAACCTAGACATGTTTGGTGTCTCTGAACTCATAATGACCTGGAGAATCATAATGGCAGGTCAGTGTTAGCATTTGGTGAACTAGTAAAAAAGCCAATCAAAAAACAAGTGTGGGATTGCACTTTTTTTGCAATTTCACCGCACTTGGGATTGACGGGGGGGAGGGAAGTTTATGGCTCTGGGAAGGAGGGGAGCGAAAAATGAACATGGAAAAATGAAAATTCCCAAGGTCATGAAGGGGTTAAGAACCAACTCCAGTGGCTATCTATTCTTGAGCTGGACCTCACTATGATGTCTACATGCTTTAATAGTAATATGGACAAGGCTTGTTTTTCTAAGACAATCCATTTAAAGTATTTATGCCTAGAGAATCTGTCAAGGGCACTTGAGTAATATAGGTTTCATAACTCCCACAGAAATTAATGCGAGTTATAACCAGGGCTGTGGAGTAGGATGGGAGGGAAATTGAGGAGTCGGTGGGGTGGCTTACCAACTCCACAGCCCTGCGTATTACAGTGAAGCTCAGCAGGGTGGAAAACTGGAAAGTTTCCTTAACAGTGTTTTATGGTAACCTGTGTCAGGGGGCCGACAAAGGAACAGTTCTGAGTTATCCCATTAAGTCATTAGCAGGGGTCCCTCATCTAGACTCCACAGACATCCATGGCAAAGATGCATTCAGTAGAGGGGGTTGGCCTTATATGCTCAAGCACAGCTTTAAATTTAAGAATTTGACACTTCATCAAGCAAAGTACTTTATAGAAGGGAGGCAAACAAATGTAAGCCCTTATAGCTGGGCTTCAGGAGACATTTTTCCTATATGCAGCAATACTGTGGTTTTAAAAAAAAAAAAAAAAAGTCAAAAGCACAAACCTTGGTATCCTTTTTCACGTAGGTGATATTTAGGCGCAACCCCATCTTCGCCATCAAACAATACCCAGCCTTTCCAGTAATATTAATATTATAATGCCCAATCTCTGGTTTTGTGTTGTTCGGCGGTGCACTAGTGGGTGCAGTAGTGGGGGCAGACGTAGGAGTAACATCTTCTTTGCAAATAGTAGCTTGGGGGAAAAATAAATAAATAAATATATATTCATGAAGCCACTAAAGTTTAAGAGACAAGATTCGGAATTATCACTACAAGTCAAAGTTCTGGAACCAATTGCCAAAAGTAAGAGTTACATCCTGGGTGCCCTTCATTTCATGGATCTGGACCACCAAGCAGAGCACAGGACAGCTCCCATTATTATGTGCCAATGTTAGTACTCACTTTCTGTGACTGAAGAACGAGCTTCTGTACAGGATGCAAGGGATGGACAGGTATTTTACAAATCATAGCCAATTATAAGGTTGTTTGCCAATTATGAGTTTTTGAACCTGCATATTTTTGCAGTGTCAGAAATG
Source organism: Ranitomeya variabilis (assembly GCF_051348905.1). Lineage (NCBI taxonomy): Eukaryota > Metazoa > Chordata > Amphibia > Anura > Dendrobatidae > Ranitomeya > Ranitomeya variabilis. The sequence continues at coordinate 517,504,863 of NC_135234.1, forward strand.
AGGCGCCTTACAGTCCCAAAGTTTTGGAAACTAGAACCATCAAAAGGAATTCATCTAGGGCCATGTGGAGCCTTAGGTTTTACAGAGCTTTTTAAAACATGGATGTGAAAATGAAAATTTACAAAAAAAAATTCCACACTAAAATGTTGGTTTTAGCCCCAAAGTTGTAATTTTCATAATGGATGAACAGGAGATAACAGACCCCATAAATTGTTACGCCATTTCTCCTGAAAAGCAACTATACCCGCATATGTGGTGAAACTCCTTTGTGGGCACATGGCAGGGCCTGGAAAGGGAAGCGCACTATTTGATTTTTGGAGAATAAATTTGTCTGGAATAGATTGTGCATGCCATGTCACATTTGCAGAGCACCTGAGGTGCCTGAACAGCAGTATTTGGCTTTTAGAGAACAGATTTTGCTAGAATAGTTTGTGGGCGACATTTGCGGAGCCCCAAAAGGTGCCAGAACTGCAGAAACACCCCCCATTATAGAAACTGCACATCTATTAATCTATGGCTGCAGTCACTATCGTTACATTCTGGAGAATTGGAAATATGCCAGTTTAGTGTCCATACAGTGTGCTCAGCTTCTGCTTCCGGAGACATTGCTTTGATGTGGATCACGCCTCATGCGATTCAAATGGAGCCATCCACCATAGGGAGGCAGATGGAGAACTTGGGTCAGTTTGGCATCTGATCCGGTTGTTTCCATCTCTGTGCTAATAGATGCCTAAAATGATGGGACACCGCCGTAAACCAGACAGTCCAAAGTGACGCCATCTGCCTTGTAAATGAGTGGTTCCATCAGGGGTTGTGTCTAAATTGCATTTTTGGGGGGCGACTTACAAGGAAACCCTGATGTTAGCGCTCAGCAGAGAGAGCAGGATAATTGTGACCTGAGCCTTATTCCAATTATTGAGAGGCAGAATGAACAATAGACAGGAGCACAAGACTTATTTTTGCACGGTTCACCAAGTGGTAAAAGTAAAGACTTTATTACTCAGGTTGGTGCGATTACAGCGATACCAGATTTATAACTTTTTATGTTTTGCGGTCAAAGAAAAAAAAAAAAAAAAAGTTTATCGCCATATTCTGGGAGCTGGAACTTTTTTTTTGCGCGATGAATTGCAGATTTTTGGGGTACCATTTTCAGGCACATGACATTTTTTATTGCCTTTTAAAATCAGATTGTTGATTGTTCAGATGCAGAATGAAGAAGAAACAGTAATTCAGTTATTGTTTTCCTATGGATAGTGGGGCTATATAAGTGTCTGTATGTGCATAAAAAAAAAAACAAACAAACAAACAAAAAACCACACCCCCTCTAAGTACACAATTGTAAGGTCAGAACCATTTGTTCATGTCTCCCATACCATTGGTGCTGTAATTGTTGCCAGTTAGGTACGCTTGCAGCTTCACATGATGAAATGATGCATTGACATTGTCCATTACGACAAGGTGCGGATTGGAGCACTGGTAGAAATTGTTGGTTTTTGCAGATATTTCCGCTTTGTTTGAGGACACTTTCTTGGTACCTGGAATGTACAGAACACACAAGTGTTAATTATTAATACATTTCTAGATTCTTATCTGCTGGTGACCAATCAATCCTCACTCACCATTTTCAGATGATTCTGGAAATAAAACTGGATCGGAAAGATTGTAACTAAATGTAAGGTTATCAACTTGGTATCCTGCGTCAGACTTATTAAACTGTATGCTGAGAGAGTGGCCGAGACCAAAAGCAACGACCAATAGAGGTAGCGTGCCATTCTTGCCACATGAACTTGCCTGGTCAGTCAGTGCATTGTCGGGTAATGGAAACTCCGCTTTACCCTAAAGAAGGAAAAAAAAAAAAAAAAAAAAAAAAAAAAAAAAAAAAAGGTTAAAAATGAAAGGCATAAGTATTAACCAATATCAACTTCATTCCTTTGTTTCTAAATTGAATCTGCAGTCCATTCTTTCTGCTCAATCAGTAACACGCTTCATTACTTGTAGGCTCCTCCATCCCATCAGAATGAGCTCATGAAAAATAAAAAATCAGGGGCGAGTTTCACTTTGCCAACATTTTTTTGCTACTCTTGGTATGTGCACACACTGCGGATTTTGCTGCGGATCCGCAGCGGTTTTGGCGCTGCGGATTCGCAGCTGTTTTACATGCATTGTACAGTACCATGTAAACCTATGGAAAACAATCTGCAGTGCACATGCTGCGGAAAAAAACGTGCGGAAACATAGAGTTGTTTATTCCGCAGCATGTTCATTCTTTGTGTGGATTCCGCAGCGGTTTACACCTGCTCCTCAATAGGAATCCTCAGGTGTAAATCTGCATGCGAAAACCGCACAAAAAACACGGTAAATCCGCAGTGCAGTTTACCTGCGGATTTACCAAAATCTGTCTGGAAAAATCTGCAGTACGTTCCGCAACGTGTGCACGTAGCCTCATTGTGCCACCAACTATGTCATTAACAGCGCAGTGACAAATTTAGAATGAACCTGTTTCATTAACACTGCCAATTACTGTGGGTGCAAAAGGGGGAAAAAAAAAACAAAAAAAAAAAACTTACTGGTGTGAAAAGGCAATGGCTGACCTGATTCAAAAGGAAAGATTTGATAATTAGCATTTATGAGTGCAGCCAGTGCTGGTTATACGCCCAGTCTGATATTAGGCAGGGAAACCTTCAGGTCTTAGACCCATTTAACAATGTATACAATTTGTGCTGTTTGGGGACAGATCTGATTTAACCAGTTCATAGCTGGGTCAATGCCCCCGCCCCCTTCCCTTCCTGACAAGGAACATTTTTTTGTTTAATCATACATACGCTTTTAAAGGGAACCTGTCACCCCCAAAAATCGATGGTGAGGTAAGTATAAAGTATGCCTGCGCCGGAGCATGAAGACCAGAAGAGGACGTCATCTGATGAAGATAGGAGGCGCTGAGACACCCATCCGACCGGACCGCAGCGGGACCCCCCTGGGTGAGTATAATCTAACCTCTTTTTCTCTTTTTTCAGGATACATCGGGGCTTATCTACAGCATTACAGAATGCTGTAGATAAGCCCCTGATGCTGGTGGGCTTAGCTCACCATCGATTTTGGGGGTGACAGGTTCCCTTTAATGGCTTATTGAATAATTGAACGGGGGGAGGGGGGGTTGCCTCTTGCGACAGATCTTAATTTGCAGGTCAATTTTATTTTATTTGCTGAAGCTGTAGAGACGTACAGATTTTTATTCTTGTATTTATCACCCTTTTACAGTTCACAGTGACTGCAGCTGATGTCTTCATGTAGGATTTATGGTCTGTAGACATCACTTATAACGTTAATGATTATCCAACGTGTCAGATTTAAAAATAATAATTGTCAGGTTAAAAAAAAATGCTGTGCTAATGGTGCGGAAAAATTCAGCATGGAAAACGCAGCAGATTAAAAGGAGCATGTCACTTCTTTGTGTGAACCTGCAGCGTTTCTGCACCCATTCCATCATAGAAATCCGCAACAAAAACGCACAATTTTGACCTGCGTTTTCTGCCAAGAGATGCAGAATCCACACCGAAAATTCCACAGACAAATCCGCAGTGTGTGCACATACCCTTAGCATCACATATGGAAGACATGAAGCGCAGATCTAAAGGAGCGAGATCTGTGGACTTTACCTGTTTTTCTCCACGCTTAAAATCAACAGCAAAGTTAACGGACAGGTCAGCCAATATACAGCTGGTTTTAGTGCTGTCATCCTTCACATCAAAGTGTACACAGCTGCCAAACTGGAAAATGCCTAAGAAAGAAAAAACAAGAATCACATGAAATAGTAAATGGAAATCCTACATGTCACAAGTACTTGGTGATGAAACCGCTCCTATATAACGCAGCACGAGTCTGTTATATGGTAGGAAAACATGTATGAAGAGGCGGCAGCACGGCACACCACATGCCAAGGCTCGTGCCACATAGCATAACACTAAAAATAATACAATCCAGGAAAGACTGGGCGCAATTTAGCCTTCATCTCACTGTACAGGCACTAATCATTAATTTGAAGGGTCTTCAATGGAATGAGACCAGAAAAAAAAATAAAATTTAAAAAGTGCACTTATCCTTTTAGACAACGTTCACACACAAACCCAGAAGTGGTGACATGTTTCTATTACGCTTTTCCGCTCACTGGTTTTGTAACCACAAATATTAATCATGTGATCGTGGCCTACAGCGAATTCGTTGGCAGATTTTTGCTATGAAATCTAAGAGCACCATAGTTTGGAGGCAGAGCACCCGATGGCAGCAATGTGTCACTTGAAGCACCCCTCCAGCTGTTTTTTTTTTTTTTTAAACCACCACCACTGGAGTGGAGCTTTATTTAAATATAAGTCCCTTTTCTGATACTCACCTGCTGGTCTATGGTGAAAAGTGACCTGTCTGCTGCCCCAGTGTGCCATAGCGCTGCGCAGGTCACTTTTCAATACAAGTCCACTCAGAAGCTGTCCTCAAAAGATGGCGTCAAAAAAACAGTGATGACACTGGAGGCCAAGTATATGACGGGAGAGCAGGGCTTACATTTAGAGCACCAGTACTAGCAAAAAAAAAAAATACTGGAGTGGTGCTTTAAATAGGTGTTACCCAGGACAATTTTAAATTACAGGCCGAAGAAAAAAAAATAAAATCATCAGGTAGTTATTAAGTTCTGTCTGTTCTTAGCACAGAGCTGTCGCACCCCGCTCCTGCCAGCAATTCAGCTGTTTCTGCCAACATCACATCAACAAAGCAGCGGCTTCTCATTTGCTGTGCTCTGACAGCAGGACTGCCAACATCATGCCGATGATCAGTGAGCCGGCTGCCAACCAGCACGAAGTTGGCTGTGACGGCTGGCAATAGGGCAGTCCGGAATAAGAGCTGCTCCATTGACATGGAACAGTTGAATCACCGGCAGGAGCAGTCAGTGATCAATCAGACAGCACCAGATAGGACAGGTAGTTGCCTCTGTTAGCATCTACCCGCAAAACAAATATATGTATATATTTTTTTTTACTATGGGCCTAACTGATAGTCCTGGACAAGCCCTTTAATAGGATGTCTTTTGCAATTTCAGTACAATCAGCGATTTATCACTACAGACAAGCTAATATGTGTCTCCTAGTCCAATCACACCCCCACCACCGGTTGGCAGCTTTACGTACATTGTATAGTGACAGAGCTGATAATCAGGAGTTTGGGTGAGGTTATATAGCTCAGCAGCAAAGAAAACTGATGTAGTCATAACTGCTGGACCTATCAATACATTGCCAGAATCAGGACCTTGCTCCCTGCATCATGCTGCTGTCAGATTACATAGGGAAAATCCGTTGACATTCCTCCCTTAAAAGTGATCAACGGCTCATATTTAGGCTTGGCCAACAATATACGATTAGTGGGCTTCCGGGACTCGAACCCCCACCAATCAGCTGACTGAAGGGGCCACAGTGTACAGTACTATACATTTTGTAGTGCCTGTGGCCAGTACTGCAGCTCCATCCTTTGCCAAGACAAGCCACTACAAGACGTAACGGGCCCACCAGTGGCTAGCGGGACATTGGGGGAGGCAGGACTAAAGGGCATCTCAAGAAGGATAAGATTATCTTTAGTGTTTCCATGTACCGATGTCATCACTGAAGATTCCCAGCCAGGTCCTGACAACCCATCTCACAACATAACACCAATAGATCAGAGGGGCATACCTGGATTCCCCACACCTCACAAGAGGCATTACACGAAGAAAAGCAGCTACAGTTCTGCGGTATCCTTCATTACATGGACAATAATGGGATCCATGTTATCCAAGTGTTACTACAGGCACCACAATGACCCACTGGCCACTTCCCCAGCACAGGTGCCCATTGGGTCAGGGAGTTGTCCTGTCCCTTCCAGTGTAGGGCTCAGCACTGCCTTGTGTTAGTGAAGAGTTGCTATGGAGATGATGGATGCCATGTAGTGCCCGGCTGAGGGAAGGATTACTTGCCAGGGCGCGTCTGTTCTCTCTCACCACATAATGAGAAGCCTCCAGGTAAACCGGTTTTAGGAAACGAGGAAGAGAAGTTCTGAACATTATACAATGGGTCATGTCTGCCGCAGCGAGGAGGGGGATGCCACAGGGCAAGGAGGACAAGCCCGGTACCAGATGGCCACACATCTACCTGCACAGACTGGGACCAGGGGCCATAGACACTTCTACTTATGACAGCAGTGGATAAACCCCACAGTACCAGCGCTTACTCCAGATCTTGGCTGCTTTTATACCATATAGAGCAAAAGATTATCCAGCAGATTCTTGATTAAAATATTTAATAAGAGTTTTATCCCATGTTGTAAAAAATGGCACTCACTATAAATAAGAAGATGATGTAGAAAACCAAGAGTTTCAGATTTAATATAAAAAACTGCAGCCTGAAATCACATCCTAATTGGATTTTCACGTCCCAGTTTCTACGATACGGAATTAGAGTTTTTGAAGTTTTTAATCAAAAGTCAGCAGGAAAATCTTTCTTATGCAGTCTTTGGCCACAAGGGGCAGGAGTGGCATTTCCATGCAGAGAATCATTGAAAGGCGAGTCTTCAGCATCTGCTTTTTGTATCATGCGCAGTATGGACCCAGGGAAGTATCTGATCCCTGCGGTAATCTGCTTTATGGCACATCTGACCTAAACAGTGAATTGTTGCCTAAAATGCCACAATGATAAAAAGGAGTTCACATTTAAAGGGAACCTGTCAGCAGGATTGTGCACAGTAACCTACAGACAGCATCAGGTTGGTGCCGTTATACTGATTACAATGATACCTGGGTGATGAAATCCATCTTGTGGTTGTTGTATAATCTTTATTTTCAGTTTTGTGTTAATGAGATTCTCGTGCCCTAAGGTGGGGCTGGAGAGGTTGGGGGATGTGGTGCTCTGATTATAGATTCATAATACAGACTGCTGACAGGTTACTGATCCCTCACTGACCTGGCCCCAGTATATATAATGAATATCTGCACATAGTGAAGAAAAAAAAAAAAAAACCTTCTGCGGGCAGCTGTCAGCAATCTCCTAGAGCTGCGATTGCGCATGCGTGGGCGGCACCATCTTGGTTGAGGACTTTTTCTTCTTCTCCAGCAAGATGGTGCCATCGGCACAACAGCAGCTATCAGATCTTTATACTAACCGGCAGCTGCTACTGCAGAGGCGTGGCGGGCACCATTTTCAAAATGACTTTTACCTCGCTCAAGTAATCTGCAAAAAGGAATAAGTGCAAAGTACACATGTGATTATGCAGCAGCGCAGGAGCCACAGCCGGCACCTGCCTGCTGAAGGGTTTTTTTAATTCAGTATGTGTTTGTATTCATTATGCATACTAGGGGGCGAGTCAGTGAGGGATCAGTGACGTGTCAGCAGTCTGCATTATGAATATCTAATCAGAGCACCACATACCCCAACCTCTCCAATCCCACCTTAGGGTGCGAGAATCTCATTAACACAAAACGGAAAATAAAGATTAACCCTTTTCTGCCATTGGGCGGAATAGTACGTCCGATGGCAGATCCCCGGCTTTGATGCGGGCTCCAGCGGTGAGCCTGCATCAAAGCCGGGACATGTCAGCTGTTTTGTACAGCGATCCCCCGTCACGTGATTGGGGGTCATCTGTGCATTGGCATAACAGCCAGTGGTCTCCTGAAGACCTCTATGGTTGTTGATGCCAGATTGCTGTGAGCGCCACCCTGTGGTTAGCGCACATAGCAATGCAATAATTCTGCTATATAGGAGCGATCTGAGCATCGCCTCTATGTAGCAGAGCCGATCAGGCTATGCCAGCTTCTAGCCTCCCTTGGAGGATATTGAAGCATGGCAAAAGTAAAAAAAAATAAAAATAAATATATAAAAGTTTAAAGCACCCCCCTTTCGCCCCATTCAACATTTAAATAAATAAAAAAAAAAATCAAAGATACACATACACTGTTCCAAGTTATTATGCAAATTGGATTCAAGTGTCAAAACAATTTAATTGTTTTGTTTTTTAAATAAACTCATGGATGGCATTGTCTCAGGGATCAATGGATCACTGAAATCAATCTTAAACACGTGAGTTTTCCAGGTGATTCTAATTAAAGGAAAACTACTTAAAAATGAGTCTTGTTTACTGATGAGTGTCGAGCAACCCTGGATGGTCCAGATGGATGGAGTAGTGGATGGTTGGTGGATGGCCACCATGTCCCAACAAGGCTGCAACGTCAGCAAGGAGGTGGAGGAGTCATGTTTTGGGCCAGAATCATAGGGAAACAGCTGGCAGGGCCCTTTAAGGTGTGAAAATGACCTCTGCAAAGTATATAGAGTTTCTGACTGACAACTTTCTTCTATGGTCTAAAAAGCAGAAACGTGCCTTCAGGAGCAAAATCATCTTCATGCATGACAATGCCCCATCTCATGCTGCAAAGAAAACCTCTGAGTCATTGGCTGCTATGGGCATGAAAGGAGATAAACTCATGGTGTGGTCACCATCTTCACCTGACCTCAACCCTATAGAGAACCTTTGGAGTATCATCAAGCAAAAGATCTATGAGGGTGGGAGGCAGTTCACATCAAAACAGCAGCTCGGGGAGGCTGTTCTGACTTCATGCAAAGAAATACAAGCAGAAACTCTCCAAAAACTCACAAGTTCAATGGATGCAAGAATTGTGAAGGTGATAAAAAAGGAGTCCTATGTTAACAAGTAACTTGGCCTGTTAGGATGTTTTGGAGATAAATAGCTTTTTTGTTCAGTGAATGTGACCTCCTAATGCTGCAAATTCCACAAATGAGCATTTTCAGTTCTTTAAAACATATCAAATGTCTTGAAATTCTACTGTGCCTAATTTGGAACAGAGCATTTTGAGGTTTTATTCATTTTGGAGATTATACTGTTATCATTGGGAGGTTTCTTCAATAAAATTCCATGTATAATCTAACGGGTGATGACTTTTATTAGACTGACTGTCATTTGGACCGACCATTTAGGAAAATCCGAGAAAAATACCATTTGCATAATAATTTGGAACATAGTGTATTTGGTATCGCCGCATTCAGAATCGAATCACCTGACAAGCCTACAACCTGCAGTAACCACCGATCGACCAAACCGCTGCATGACCAGCTCTACCCTCACCTACTGTATTCTCACCCATCCCTTGTAGATTGTGAGCCTTCGCGGGCAGGGTCCTCTCTCCTTCTGTACCAGTTATGACTTGTATTGTTCAAGATTATTGTACTTGTTTTTATTATGTATACCCCTCCTCACTTGTAAAGCGCCATGGAATAAATGGCGCTATAACAATAAATAAATAATAATAATAATAATCAATAAAAAAAAACAAAAAACCTGATCGCTAAATGGTTTAGCTAGAAAAAAAAATCCAAATGCCAGAATTACGATTTTTTTGGTCGCTGCGACATTGTATTAAAATGCAATAACGGGCGATCAAAAGAACGTATCTGCACCGAAATGGTGTCATTAAAAACGCCAGCTCGGCACGGAAAAAAAATAAGCCATCACCCAACCCCGATCTTGAAAAATGGAGACGCTACGGGTATCAGAAAATGGCGCAATTTTTTTTTTTTTTTTTTAGCAAAGTTTGGAATTTTTTTTTCAGCACTTACATAAAAAAGAACCAAGAAATGTTTGGTGTCTATGTACTCGTAATGACCTGGATAATCATAATGGCAGGTCAGTTTTAGCATACCTAGCAAATAAGCCAAACAAAACGAGTGTGGGATTGCACTTTTTTTGCAATTTCACCGCACTTGGAATTATTTTCCCGCTTTCTAGTACACGTCATGGTAAAACCAATGATGACATTCAAAAGTACAACACATCCCACAAAAAATAAGCCCTCACATGGCCATATTGACTGAAAAATAAATAAAGTTGTGGCTCTGGAAAGGGGAGCGAAAAACAAAAACGCAAAACCGAAAAAAGCTTGGGGTTTAAAGGGGTCAAACAACGACCACAAGACGGATTTCATCAACCAAGGTATCATTTTAATCAGTATAATAGCACCGACCTGACACTGCAGGTTACTGTGCGCAATCCTGCTGACAGGTCCCCCCCCCAAAAAAAAGGACTGTCAAACCAAGTACAGGAACTCAGTGCACCCTTGGTGTAGCCAAACATTCAACTACACCTTCCCACCTACCTATTCCCCTCCACCATCCCCACCCTTCTCTGGCCCTATAAAGCCAGAGTGTCAATCAAAATAGAGGGGGGGTGGAGATAGGGGGAAAACAAGTAGGTGGGAAGATGTAGTCAATTGACTGAGCACTGGATGAGTGCACTGAACGCCTTCACTTGATTTGAACACTCATTCTGTGCCAACCGAGCGCCATTGAACTCCCAAGGACCACCTATGGGGGGGGGGGGGTCTGCAGTAAAACTGGTCATCAGTCATGCTCTACCCCTGTTCCTCCTGATATGGCCCTCCCCAGACTACACTACACCCACCCCCTCAGCACTGCTGCACGAGCCGCGGATTTAGGGGCTGGTGCACAACATTTTTGGCAGTTTTCTGGAGTAAAACAGATTGAAAGGTTAATTTTTTGTGCAGTTCAAAGCTGCACAAAAACGTTGTGACTTGTTTATTTCAGGCCACTACTGGGCAGCTTAGCCAGATTGGGCATGGCAGCACTCACCGACTTTATAAGTTACGCACTGCTAGGCCAGATATGTCACTAGTGTCTGACGGCAGTAGCATGTCAGGCGAGAAGCACGCCACTCAGAAGATCCGCAGACTTCATTCAGTGGCGTGCACCCGTCAGTGCATCTAGTGATGGGTGTATGGAGTGGGCTCAGGATCAGAGCTCGTGTTATCAGCAGGTACCAGCTGTGTTATACAGCCAGCAGTAATCTGTGCTAACTCCAGTATTTCCTTGCCTTGTAACCACTTAAGGGAAACACCAGGTTTTCGCAACCTAATCTGTTGTACATTGCGAGTTGCCATCAGTACAAGCAAAGAGGCAGCAGGTTTAATTCATCTAAAGTGGAATGCAAATAAGAAAAAATGGAAAAACTATTCTTGAGAAAAAAAAAAAAAAAAAAAATTATATATACAGGTAGTCCTCGACTTACGACGTTGATCCGTTCTTACATGGCGTCGTAAACCGAATTTCGATGTAAGTCGGACCATACATTCATACAGTACTGTACCATAATAACAGTACAGTACTGCAAACACTTAGCCTATCCAAACACCTATCCTAACACAGTACCCTACATAATTAGGGTGTTATGGCGTGCAGGAGACTCGTTTTCCTCTGTAACCGGGTACAGTACTGGACTCTATTCTTCTGCCACTGCACGTAGTTGCATGTAGTTCGACTTACGATGCAAAACCGTGTAAGTCGGAACGAGGCCTCGTATAAAGCGTTGTAACCACGAAACGATGTAACTCGAGACCGTTGTAACCCGAGGACTAACTGTATATATATTTTAATGTTTTCCCCACAGTATAATACAATTAATGGAGTGATTCAAAACCACAAGCCTTTGTAAGGTTCCAAGCAATTTTCTCATTCCTAATTCTATTTTCAGTGTACCATGCGGTGGAGTAACCAGTGGCAGCGTTCACACCAGGACGGTCGGGCTAGGCATCTGTGATGAGCTCTTGGTGACTGATGCTGCAGAATTTCAGCGTCCATTGAGTGAAATGGGTTACTTGCATTGCCTCAAATACACACAGAATAAACAATAATCATCATTGTGGGGAAGTGGGCCTGTAGTCTTCCATGTGCTCCACATCGTCAGTGCCTGCAGTTCCCACTAGAGGGAGCTGGCTGCATACAGACACTGCACGGAGCCCATCAGCAGCCTCCACCGTACAGCCGTGCTAGCTCTGCACCCTCACACAAGCGCCAGGGCGGCTGTCTGCGCGGCCCTCAGGGGGCGCTATACGGGGCAGCTGCAGGGGTATTACTGCAGTCAGTGCGGGGAGCAGAGCTGGCCCAGGATTACCGCCCTATAAACAACCAGGGACACTTTCTACATAGGTGCAAGGCCCGGCCACTAGGGGCAGTAATGGCAGACTGTGTGGGGTGGTTGATGGGGGGGTGGTCTGTGGGGCAGGGTCCCATTGCCACAGTCCGTAAACCCTGCGTCACCATGGAGACTCGCTGACCGGGGGGCTGATAGACGGAGGTGTCCGGAGACCCCCGAGCGGCCGCTTCGTGCAGCACAATACAGATTACTATTATGGCCATCACAGTGAGGAAGAGACCCAGAGCTGCACCGAAGCTAGTGTTCCCTGGTATCAGCCATTGCGTGCTGGCTATACAGATGCCTGGAGGGAGAGGCCAATGGCGGCCATACCGAGACGTACCGCCCTGCCTCCCCGGACACCGAGCACTTACCGACCATGAGCGCGACCCCCAGCGCGGCCTCCCCGAGCCTCCTCATCCCGCTGCTTGTCATGGCGTCTCCACACAGCTCCTCGTGGATTCGGGTGCGCTCCGGGCCTCACGGGATCAGCGAGCGCCGCACAGTCCGGTACGAGGAAGCGCTCACACTGTGCTCGGAGGCCGTGACGTCATCGCATCACAAGACTAGGGCTGGTCTGTTTATAAGACAGAGGGCGTCAGCTCGGGATGTCCGGAAGACTGCCGCCGCCATTTTCCCGGAGTCCCATGTGTGCAGCGCTACACAGCTTTGGAGCAGCCAAAATGGCCGGTGTGTGAAGACACCAAATAATAACCGGTTAGAACTCGCCCCACCTCCTTCATGATGCAGGGGACGCTCTCCAGAGAAGTGTCCGATTACACGCACTGTAATTACTAGTGCAGTGTTTGTGACCCTTGTAGATGGAAGAAATACAGATTCAGAGTCTCATACACACATATCAGTAGCGAAGCTACCAGGGAGCAGAGGGTGCGGTGCCCCGGAGCTCAGAGGGGCCACCTGGAGCTACGCTGCCCTGAACTATTAGCCTGCCGTGCGGTAGAGCAGGGACAGAACCTCCCTGCAGTCACTGCCGCGGTCTGCTCTGCAGAGGAGCATATGCCCGGGGCCGCTGGCTGCCGGCACTGTGCCTCCAGCAGAGCACACTGCCGGCTGGGTGGTGTCTGCTGACGAGACTTCAGGCCAGGCGCTGCTTCTTCCCTCCCTGAGCCCTGCAGCCAGGAGCAGGACAGGACGGAGCAGGAGCTCAGGCTGCAGGGGGCTGCACTGTGCAGTACGGAGGAGGCAGGACACTTCCCCTCCTGACAAGTCCCTGAGGTTTCTTGCATCCGTTTTGCTCTGTCTCTGTCAGTCTCTCTCTCTCTGAGTCTCTGTCTCTCTCAGGGTCAGTCTGTCTTTGTCTCGCTCTCTGTCTGTCTCTCTTGTCAGTCTCTCTCTGGCTCAGTCTTTGTCTCGTTCTCAGTTTGTCTCTGTCAGTCTCTTCAGTCTCTGTCTCTTTGTCTCTCTCAGTCAAGGTCTCACTCTCTGTCTCGCTCGCTGTGTCTTTCTCTCTGTCTCAGTCTCTGTCACTCTGGCAGTCTCTCTGTCTGTCTCTGTCAGTCTCTTTGTCTCTCGGTCTCGCTCTCTCTGTCTCAGTCTCTCTGTCTCTCAGTCTCTTTGTTTGTCTCTCTGTCTCGCTCTCTCTGTCTCTCTCAGTCTCTCTGTCTGTCTCTGTCAGTCTCTCTGTCTGTCTGTCTCTGTCAGTCTCTTTGTCTCTCGGTCTCGCTCTCTCTGTCTTTCTCTCTGTCTCAGTCTCTCTGTCAGTCTCTCAGTCTCTTTGTTTGTCTCTCTGTCTCGCTCTCTCTGTCTTTCTCTCTCAGTCTCTCTCTGTCTCTCTCTCAGCATCTCTCTCTATCTCTTGTAATGTGGTCCTGTAGCTGGGGTCAGGGTCCTATCAGTCCAGTGTGTCTCATCTCATATCAGTAAATACAAGGTAACAAACATGAAAATGCCATTTATATAAACAATAAAAGTCCCCATAACGTTGAGGATAACTATATGATGAAGAGCCAAAGAGAATAAAAATGGGAACAGCCAGTAGGTGAGTATAGATAATCACAATCACATATAGATGCATATGTATACTCAGTCTGAATAACATGGCCCGCAAATGGGGAGAAGGGAAAAAAGAAGAGATGACATACAGGGGGGCGCACTTTCTTCTTTCATTGTGTGATATTTTACCTCCCCCCATTTCTTCTGCTTCCCTCTTTCTTTCCATTCACCTCTTTAGGGTCTTGTCCAGAAAAGAGTATTCCTTTTAGGGTTACCTGGATTGATTCAGGGACCTATTCCCATATGGTGGATTCTATACGCATTTACTGGTTGTTTTTATTTTCTGCAATTTGCAGCCCACAGAAAGGGACAGAGACCAGAATCCAAGGGAGATACAACGTGGGGGCTAATGCGGGGGCCATTATACATTTTCAATTACAGCAGGATCATCTGCTGAGGTTTCCCCTATACCCATGATTAAAGTGTGCCACAATAGTTGTAATCAAGGTTTAGGGGCCCACTCAGATGGTTCACAATGAAACTTTACTGCCCTGACTGGTGTATGGCCCAGTGGGCAGAGGGGCCCGCATCGGGCCCCGTCTCATCTGCTCAACGGGCCCCTACCGGCAGGCTAAACCGGGCCAGCGCCCGCACGTCAATAGTTAACAGCCGCCAGCCAATCGGAGGCTGGCAGATGACGTCAGCAGCAGCGCGCACGTTGCCGGCGTCTGACGTCAGTGTCAGTTGCCGGCAAGTGTGCGCTTCAGCTGAGTGGAGGGAGGGAGCTTCGCCTTCACCACAGGAGCACGGCCAGGTAAGAAGAACTTTTCTTTATTATTATTATTGAGAGTGGCGATCCGGGGGGGCCCAGGTCAGAATGCTGGACACACTGGGGGCAGAATGCTGGACACACTGGGGGCAGAATGCTGGACACACTGGGAGCAGAATGCTGGAGCACTGGCGGCAGAATGCTGGACACACTGGGGGCAGAATGCTGGACACACTGGGGGCAGAATGCTGGACACACTGGGGGCAGAATGCTGGACACAATGGGGGCAGGACTGGAGACAGGTAGGGCAAGAATGGAGATACGGGGCATGATTGGAGACACGGGGCAGAATGAAAGACATGGGGGCAGGATTGGATCATGGGGCAGGATGGAGACAGATGGGGCAGGATGGGGAGATCATATGGGGCAAAATGGATACTCATGAGGGCAGGATGGGAGAACATATGGCTGATGCCAGGAATGAGACTCACGGGGGCCAGGATGGGGAATATTATTACAATAGGGGCTAATTAAGGGATATTACTGCAGTCATGTATTTTATTTTTTGAGGATACTGTTTTAAATGGGGGGGCGGTCCTGTTACTGTGTAGAGTGATACTATGTCGCCTTTTTTTCTTCATGTGGTGTAATGTAGAAGTTGGGAAAAATTAAGTAATGTGTTCTGAAAGCGGAGCTCGAGATAACTGTGTTACTTCCTGCAGAGACAAGTCCTGGCTGGAAGAAGTGATGGCGGTCTGTGCTGGATGAAAGATGAAGGACTTCACTTAGAGACGTCACTGGTGAGTCAGTGTTACCTATACACTGACACTATACACTGTATACTATATACAGAGCTCCTGTGTATAATGTCACCAGTGATCACTGTATTACCTATACATTATATACAGAGCTCCTGTGTATAATACCACCGGTGATCACTGTATTACCTGTACACAGACACTGCATACTAAGTACAGATCTCCTGTGTATAATGGCACTTATGGTGATAGTATTGTATTTTTTTTTTTATTACTGATCAGTAATGTAGTATTCAGTCACTATGTGGTGGTAATATGTGGTCTAGACATGGTGTTACGGTATTTGTCCCTTGTATGTGCTATTTGGTCACTATGTGGTGGTAATGTGTGGTCTGGTCATGGTGCGGTGGTATTTGTTCCTTGTATGTGATATTATTCAATCACTGTGGCGGTAATATGTGGTCTAGTCATGGTGCCGTGGTATTTGTTCCTTGTATGTGCTGTTTGGTCACTATGTGGTGGTAATATGGTGTCTGGTCATGGTGTAGCGGTATTTGTTCCTTGTATATGATATTATTTGGTCATTGGTGGTATTATGTGGTCTGGTTATGGTGTTGTGGTATTTGTTCCCTGTATTTGATATTATTCGATCACTGTGGTGGTAATATGTGGTCTGGACATGGTGTAGCGGTATTTGTTCGTTGTATGTGATATTATTGGTCATTTTAAAAATTTAAAAATAAATAAAAATATACCTAAATTGTATTGCATATTTTAACAAATATTTAGTAGGTTACAGTAGAGTAAGGCCCGGCCAAAAGTGTCTACCGTGTTATGGTGGCAGCTTAAAAAATCTTTTGGCCAAATCAAAAGCTGCCGGTTATATGTGTGATCTGGTGATGGGAACTGTTAATGTGTGATAGGTGAGAAGTGGAGTTTTTCCAAGAGAGAGCAGTGGGGCTGTGGACAGTTCGAGGGGTGGAGCCTGGGCAGAGTCTCAAAGGGGCCCCGAAAATTTTGCCAGTATGGGGCCCCGAAATTTCTAGTGGCAGCCCTGTATACATACACACACATGCATGCACAGACAGACACACAGGGCCGGCTCCAGGTTGTCGTGGGCCCCTTTACCACAATTCATGATGCACAGATAAGAAATATAGAAATAGTACAATGCCAAAGATTTCACTTCTTGCATTACATGAGTGATATCTATTGTAAATTCTACAAAAGCTCAGAAACCGGTGCGTGCCCTGGGGGGATTCAGAAGTTTTCACTTTAGACCGGACAGTATAGTCCTCCATACAGTAGTATGAGAACCACATAGTCCTTCATACAGTATAATGGGCCCCATATAATGCTCCATACACAAAAATGGGCCCCGTATAATGCCCTATGCAGAATAATCGTCCCATATAATGCTCATACAGAATAAAGGGCACCATATATTGCTCCATGCAGAATAATGGGCCCCATATATTACTCCCTAGACTAGAGAATGGGCCCCATATAATGCTCCATACAGTATTAAGGGCCCCATATAATACTCCATACAGAATAATGGACCCCATATAATGCTCCACACAGAATAATGAGCTCCATATAATACTTCGTACAGAATAATGAACCCCATATAAAGGTCCATACAAAATAATGAGCACCATATAATGCTCCATACAGAATAATGGGCCCCATATAAGGCTTAGAGAATAATGGCCCCATATAATGCTCTATACAGATTAATGACCCCATATAATGCTCTATACAGATTAATGGCCCCATATAATGTTCCATACAGAATAATGGGCCCCAGATAATGCTTCGTACAGAATAATGAACCCCATATAATGCTCCATGCAAAATAATGGACCCCATATAATGCTCTACACAGAATAATGGGCCCCATATAATGCTCCATACAGAATAATGGCCCTATTCAATGGTCCATACAGAATAATGGGCGCCATATATTGATCCATACAGAATGGACCTCATATAATGCTCCATACAGTATAATGTGCCCCATATAATGCTCCATACAGAATAATGGGCCCCGTATAATGCCCTATACAGAATAATGATCCCATATAATGCTCAGACAGAATAAAGAGCACCATATATTGCTCCATGCAGAATAATGGTCCCCATATATTACTCCCTAGGGAGAATGGGCCCCATATAATGCTCCATACAGTATTAAAGGCCCCATATAATGCTTCATACAGAATAATGGGCCTCATGTAATGCTCCATACAGAATGGGTACCATATAATGCTCTATTCAGAATAATGGGCGCCAGATAATGCTCCGTACAGAATAATGAACCCCATATAATGCTCCATACAAAATAATGGTCCCCATATAATGCTTATACAGAATAATGGCCCCATATATTGCTCCATACAGAATAATGGGCCCCATATAATGCTCCATACAGAATAATGGGCCCCATATAATGCTCCATACAGACTAATGGGCCCCATATAATGCTCCATACAGAATAATGGGCCCCATATAATGCTCCATACAGAATAATGGGCCGCATATATTGATCCATAAAGAATGGGCCTCATATAATGCTCCATACAGTATAATGTGCCCCATGTAACACTCCACACAAAATAATGGGCTCCATCTAATGCTCCATACAGAACAGAATAATGGCCTCATATAATGCTCCATACAGAATAATTGGCCCCATGTAATGCTCCATTCAGAATGGGCACCATATAATGCTCCATAAGAAACTACCCGATTGGCAACCAAGAGTTTCTGGCAATCAAGATGGCTTTGGAGGAATGGTGTTATTTACTTGAAGAAGCAGTTCATCCGATTTTCATATACACCGACCATGAGATCCTAGCCTACCTACAGTCTGCACAAAGGCTGAATCCACGCCAAGCTAGGTGGTCGCTGTTCTTTGCTCTCTTTGACTTTGTTTTACATTTTCGCCCAGCTGACAAGAATGTCAAGGTAGACGCACTCTGTAGGTCCTTTCTACCCCTTGATCAAGAGGATGAACCCCAGCATATTATTGAACCTTCCAGAATGGTAACTGTGGTTCTTGTGAACTTGTCTCTGATACCTCCTGGGAAGACATTAGTGACAGAATTAGAAAGGAAGGGAATTCTGCAGTGGTGACACTCCTTTAAGTTGGTCGGCCATGTTAGACAGAAGAAGACTACACAACTCATTTCTCATCATTATTGGTGGCCTACCATGAAAAAAGAAATTCTGGAATATGTTTCTGCCTGTTCTTCCTGTGCTCGAAACAAAACCCCTAAGCATCTTCCATCTGGGCGTCTTCTACTGCTTCCTGTTCCTTCTGATCCCTGGCAGTACATCACTATGGACTTTATTACGGACCTCCTTGTGTCCTGTGGCTGCTCTGTCATCTGGATTGTGGTGGACTGTTTCTCGAAGATGGCTTACTTTTAGTGATGAGCAATCGTGCTTGGATAACATCTTATCCGAGCATGCTCGGGTGTTATCCGAGTATTTTGGGCATGCTCGTATAATGTGTTCGAGTCCCTGTGGCTGCTTGATTTGTGGCTGTTAGACAGCTCAACACGTGGGGATTCCCTAACAATCAAGTAATCCCTGAATGTGTTGAGGGTGTCTTAACAACTGCAAATAGTGCATAATATAATATACCAGCATTCCCAAGATACTTGGATGACACCCGCGCAAACTCGATATGACATTATCCGAGCAGGTTCGCTCACTTTCTCTCCATGACCAGGCCTCCTATCTGCTGCCAAACCTGCTGAGAAGTTCATTCAGCACATTGTGGCGGCACAATATTTTATTGTAATTAATCAGATGTCTCTATTTTCAGCAAGACAGGAGTAATAGACTGTTATCTATATGTTGACTTTTGAATGTATTTGTTTCTTTCTGTTTGGTCAAGAAAACAGACTTTTGTTCGTATAAGACTGTAACATTGACTTGTAAGTTGACAATTTGCTGTAACATATTGTGCTGTTTTCCTGGATGACTATTGATACAGGGTCATTGAACAATGATGTTTGCTGATATGCTGATTAGAGATGGGCGAACCCGAACAGTAAAGTTCGGCATCCGTACCGAACACCAGGAAGTCCATGTTACTGTTCGGGTTCGGCTGCCTGAACACCGGGTGTTTATTGTGCTGTCATGTGCATGACAGCACGGCAAACACTGCTTCTGATCGGAGGGAAAATCATCCCCACCGGTCAGAGAGCCGCAGTTCCCACGCAGTCATAAGAGCGCTCAGCTGTAATCGGAAGTATAAAGTTTCTCGGTCACTGGTGTCTGCGGATGGGACTACAGCTCCCATCAGCTGACACTTGCTGCCGCTAATATCAGCGAGCGCAGGAGCGGCATATGGGAGTATTCATTAGCCACTCCTTCGCTGTAAATAAATAATAAAAAAAAATGGCGTGGGTTCCCCTGTATTTTTGCTAACCAGCCAGACAAAACTCACAGCTGGTTGCTGCAACCCTCAGCTGTCAGCTTCAGCAAGGCTAGTTATCAAGAATAGAGGGGTCCCCATGCTGTTTTTTTAATTATTTAAATAAATAATTTATAAAAACGGTGTGGGGTCCCAACATTTTTGACAACCAACCTTGCTAAAACTGATAGCTGGGAGCTGGTATTCTCAGGCTTGTAAGGGGCCATGGATATTGGTCCCCCCAGCCTAAAAATAGCAGTCCGCAGCTGCCCAGAAAACGATAACGCTTCGGTGGGGAGTTGCTTTCTTCTTCCCAGGTCTCCTTTGCATTGTCCAGAAGTCCCCGAGGGTGCCATCCGTATAACAGCTCGATTGGCGAGAACCCTATAGAGGCCTGTGCGGCTTCTCTAATGCAGAACAGTAGGTGTGGTAACAGACAAGCCCAGTCCCAGCCATCCTTCTCCACGACCTTCTTCATTATAGACTTTGAGGTGTTGTTGAAACCTTGCACGATGCCGTCCGTCTGCGGATAGTATACAGATGTCCTTAGTTGGGTAATCTAGAGGGCTTTACATAACTCTTTCATTACCTTGGACATGAATGGTGTTCCTCCTTGGTCCGTCAGAGTCTCCTTGGGCAGGCCCATCCAGGAGAAAATATGGACTAGCTCTCGGTCTATACTCCCAGCTGAGGAGTTCCTCAGTGGTACCACCTCTGGGTACCGTGTTGCATAGTCCATGATCACCAAGATGTATTGGTGGCGTCGGGCAGACTTATCTAGGGGTCCTACCAGGTCCATGGCAATCCAGTCAAAGGGAACCTCTATAATGGGTAACGGAACTAGGGGACTACAGAAGTGGGATATGGGATCCACATGTTTTCCTGGGATCAACTGGCCCTTATCAAGGTCACCAAGCTGCCTGACACCAGCACCCCATTTATTGTCACAGGACATGCCTGCGGCCCCTTACTGGTCTGATAGTCCACACTGCAGGCTGGATAGGCATAGTATGAGCAGTGCCTTCCAAGGCTGCAGTCCATCTCCTCGGAGGACAAAGAGCAGCTATATGACACAGACCGTGACATGTCCAGCAGAGCAAGTCTTTACCAACGGCCCTTGACAACCCCTCAGTGGCCAATTGGGATCTAGGACTCCCCCCACAGTGGTGGCTTTACTACCCATCTTTTGGGACTCAGGCATCACCCACTGGCTTTCTTATGGACCTCTTGACTACATGGTACCATTCCACTAGACCCACCAGTTCATCTGCATTGCGGGGATCTCCTTGGGCAACCCAGGTCTGCAGCGGCCTAGGAAGGGAGTGAACGAATCTGTCCATGACAACCCGCTCGACTATCTGGGCTGGAGTGGAGGATTCAAGTTGCAACTATTTTTGCACAAGATGCAGTAGAGCAAACATTTGGGATTAATGCAGTTTGAACCCTTTGTGCTCTGACTGACGTAGTCACTCCCACGCTTGCCAGTTTTTAATTTGGCATTCTCCTGCACATCCTGTAATGCCAAATCATAATAAGCCTTTTGGGGCTCACCAGTTAGATAAGTGGCCAGCACCTCTGCCTCCTGCTCTGGCGGTAGATTCTCAAGCTCTGCTACATGCTGAAACAGTCAAAAATGCTTCCACATCATAACTTGGGGTCATTTTTTTCATCACTTGTCTTACTGCCTTCCGGACGTAGGTTTCGTCACCTGGACTTGAGGGAGGGGCTGCCAGCCTTCCACAAACTGCTTCTGCGAGCAAGACAATCTGCTGCTGTTGCATCTGTTTTATAGGCAGCTTACTTGTCTCCTGTTGCAACATCTGTTGCTGCTGTAATTGCTGGTGATGCTGTTGGCATTGTGCTTGTACCAGATGTTTAAGCAGGTCCTCCATTTTTGCCTGACATTGTATGCTGGCTTGTGGCCTTCTTCACCCAGGACTTGCAATATCTTTTGTAGCCGTAACACGTCTTCACTGGGATAACTCCCCGCACTTCTAACGCCACCTGTGGTAGACTGACTCACTTGGTTGTACACAGAGGTAGACACTGGAACACTGTCGCTTTAAGAATGTCCTTGGTTTATTAGATGCAGTATAAACCAAGGTGAAGTACAAAGTAAACACAGCCCTCTGGGCAAAACATCAAAATAAAACAAAACGGTAGCATTAAGCACAGTCTTTGTCCTAGCAGGGATCAACCCGCTAAGGGTTAGCAAGACCCACAGTTTAGGTATTAGCAAGCTACAAACACTTCTGAAGTGTTCCTCTCCAGACAACAGAGCAACTACTGTCTCTGGAGGCCAGCTACTTAAGCCCCAGACTACACCCTGGGGCAGAGATAAGGTGGACAACCTCCCACCCGCTCTATGGTTGTCCACATAAAACCCAGACGCCCGTGCACCGACGGAGAAGAGCCGCATGGAGTGCTTGTCACTGCCCCGGAAAGCACTCCGTTATATTGACTTATCTGCTGCCGCAAGCCACTTTCTTGAACAGTGAGGACATCCACCGAAGGTTCTCCACTTCCTGCCTATATAGGATCAAACTGCAACCTCACCATACAGGGGAAAGGTAATAACCTTACAATACTATCTGTCTACTGAATAATCTTTTGTTTATTGATGATTTATACTTACACTATGTCTAATAGACATTAATACCTTGAATTTACGTTTATGAACTGAGCAAGAATTTCAGTAGAATTCAGTGAGATCATATATTATGATATACTCTTAATCATTGGTTGGCCTAAACTGTATTAATATCCTTGATTCTTATAGAAATCTTTTGGTGACATATTCACAACACTTAGAATCTGCAAAAACCCTAGTCCATGCCCTCATCATCTTCCGCCTTGACTACTGCAACCTCTTGCTCTGTGGCCTTCCCTCTAACACTCTGGCACCCCTCCAATCTATTCTAAACTCTGCTGCCCGACTAAGTCTACGTTCACATTTGCGGTCTGCGCCGCAGCGTCGCCGCATGCGTCATGCGCCCCTATATTTAACATGGGGGCGCATGGACATGCGTCCCTGCGGCGCCCGCGTCCGGGCGCAGAGGACGCAGCAAGTTGCATTTTTGCTGCGTCCAAAATCCATCAAAAAAAGGACGCATGCGGCGCAAAACGCAGCGTTGTGCATGCGTTTTGCTGCGTTTTTGTTTGCGTTGTGCGTTGCGGCGCCGAAGCTGCGGCGCACAACGCAAATGTGAACGTAGCCTAATCCAACTGTCCCCCCGCTATTCCCCAGCCTCTCCCATCTGTCAATGCCTGCACTGGCTCCCCATTACACAAAGACTCCAGTTCAAAACCCTAACCATGGCACACAAAGCCCTCTTATCTCCTCTTCCCACAATCGCATACAAGATTTCTCTCGCGCATCCCCATACTATGGAACTCTCTACCCCAACATATCAGACTCTCGCCTACCGTGGAAACCTTCAAAAAGTACCTGAAGACCCCTCTTCCGACAAGCCTACAACCTGCAGTAACCACTGATAGACTAAACCGCTGTACAAACAGCTCTACTCTCACCTACTGTATCCTCACCCATCCCTTGTAGATTGTAAGCCCTCACGGGCAGGGTCCTCTCTCCTCATATACCAGTCGTGACTTGTATTGATTAAGATTATTGTACTTGTTTTTATTATGTATACCCCTTCTCACATGTAAAGCGCTATGGAATAAATGGCGCTATAATCTACTATATAATTGCCTAAGGGTACTCCCGTCTGTCCTTCTGTAACGGTTATTCGTTCGCTGATTGGTCTCGGCAGCTGCCTGTCATGGCTGCCGCGACCAATCAGCGACGCGCACAGTCCAGAAAAAATGGCCGCTTACTCCCCGCACTCACTGCCGGCGCGCCCGCATACACCGCTCACACAGGGTTAATGCCGGCGGTAACGGACCGCGTTATGCCGCGGGTAACGCACTCCGTTACCACTGCTATTAACCCTGTGTGTCCCCAACTTTGTACTATTTACGCTGCCTATGCGGCATCAATAGTACAAAATGTAATGTTAAAAATAATAAATTAAAAAAAAAACCTGCTATACTCACCCTCCGCCGTCTTTCTCGCTCCTCGCCACGCTCCCCGGACCGCTCCATTACAACCGTCAGCTTGCGGTTCGGTCCCGTCCCAGGGCTGGTGTGCGGGAAGGACCTGCCGTGACGTCACGGTCATGTGACCACGACGTCTTCATAGGTCCTGCTCCCACCAGCCCTGGCACTTTCAATGGAACTCGGTTTCAGGAAAATGGCCGCCGCGATCTCGATCTGCGCATGCGCGGCATCCCGCGGCCATTTTCCTGAAGCCGAGCACTACCATCTGCACAGGATCCCAGGAAGAGGAGACACGGGACGCCGAGGAGCAGCGACAAGAATGGTGAGTATGATACACTACAAGGGGCCCTCGGATCGTTAGGTGAGTATGTTTATTTTTTGGCCCTGTGACATACGTGCCTCGGTAATATACTACGTCACTGGGCAATATCCTACGTGGCTCTGCTGTATACTACAAGGCTGGGCAATATACTACATGGCTGGACAATATACTATGTGGCTCTGTGCAATATACAACGTAGCTGCGCAATATCCTACGTCGCTGTGCTGTATACTATGTAGCTGGGCAATACACTACGTGGCAGGGCAATATACTACGTGGACATGCATATTCTAGAATACCCGATGCGTTAGAATCGGGCCACCATCTAGTAATAAATAATATAATAATGATAACACTTGACCAATACATCTTACAATATACAACCAGTTGATTGTCCCACTCCTCTCTTAGGAAGATATTCATAGCGCAAATCGCTGATACCTTTTAACTGGAACTTTTTCTGACATCCCTGTGTTGTTGTCTTATTTGCAGCTGATACCTTCCCTGTTACACTTGCGCCTCTAACTATTGTACCTATTAAATTTAATTAATGCCTATATATTTCTCACTTCACCAACTTAGACAATTTAGTGCTGCTACATCACACTCAATTCGGATTACAAAATTATTTTAAGTTGAACCTGTCAGGTCTCCCATTAACTCCAACCCAGCAGCATTCTCTTATTTATGAATAAATTCCCTGCAGTCCTGTATTATGTTTTTCTGTACAACTGTAGTTTTAAAAAAGTATTTATATTTTCCCCATTTGTTATGGCAATAAGGGTTTTGAGTAGTCGATGGGGCATTAGTTGCCACAGACTAGTTAGCCCTCTTTCCATGTTACCAAGCTCCAGTGAGCGTAATAGCAAAATTTGCGTGAGCTGCGTCATCGCCACTCATGTAAATCTGGCGCATGTGCGCTGCTCAATCCAGCAAAATCTCTGCATCTCTGAAGCCGAATGTATGCTTCCCAGCTTCAGAGGCGCGCTCTGTGCACGGCCGGAAGCCTTCTTCTGAACTTTCGGACATGCACAGTGCGCCTCTGAAGCCGAGAAGCGTACACCTGGCTTTAGAGATGCAGTGACGCTGCCAAAATGAGCGGCACGCGTAGGCAGATTTGCATGAGTGGGGATGACGCGGATTGTGCAAATTATGTTATCACGCCTGTCTATCATTAGTACTGACAAACTTATCGAATGGCCTCATCTAGCCTCACGTTTTTTAATAGTCGAAAGAAGGTCTCCTCTCCAACTTGATTGCTTTATCAGCTCAAAGACCTGGTATTTCAATTGTGCCACAGTGTGGACTGCATTATGAAAATGCTGTGGTACTGGCAACATCAAGTTCTTGCACCAAACTGTGGACTTGTGTTTCGAAATGAAGTCTCTAAGGCTACTTTCACACTAGCGTCGTGCACTGCACGTCGCTATGCGTCGTTTTGCAGAAAAAACGCATCCTGCAAAAGTGCTTGCAGGATGCGTTTTTTCTCCATAGACTTTTATTAGCAACGCAGTGCGACGCATTGCCACACGTCGCAACCGTCGTGCGACGGTTGCGTCGGACCGTCGCCACCAAAAAACGTTGCTTGTAACGTTTTTTGGTGCATCGTGTGCAGCATTTCCGACCGCGCATGCGTGGCCGGAACTCTGCCCCTGCCTCCCCGCACCTCACAATGGGGCAGCGGATGCGTTGGAAAACTGCATCCGCTGCCCCCGTTGTGCGGCGCTTTCACAGCTAGCGTGCAGTGCACGACGCTAGTGTGAAAGTAGCCTTATATGCTGGGTGATTTCCCTGACGTATATACTGCACAGGCACTTAATAAGGTAAATAACGTTAGTGGAGTTAGTCGCAGGTGAAAAAGCCCTTGATAGGATAACGTTTGCCCGAGTATGG